>NW_006921914.1:1994388-1999653 GCF_000298275.1 Orycteropus afer afer
TAAAGTACAGAATCAGCAAAAAAGGGGAAGCCCCCCACCAAGATGGATTAACACAGTGGCTGCAACCATGGGCTGAAGCATAGCAAAGATCAAGAGCATGGTGCAGGACAGGGCAATGTTTCATTCTGTTGTACATGAGGTCACTATGAGTTGGAACCGATTCTATGATGCCTAACAACAACCGTTAAGTACTTCTATACTAATACCCTATGAGGGTACACTGTGGAAAAATATATTACTTTTTTAAGAAGGTTTCAAGTGATTTAATATTCAATAAAGACTAATTAAAAGATATTTGGAAGTTTTTTTTTTTTTTTTTACTTTTGTTCTCTGACTATAGAGTAGTGCCACATACCCCCCAGTGTCCTTTTGCTATTAAGGGGCAACAAAATACAAATACAATGACAAAAGCATGGGCTTTGAGGTGGCAAATGTTGTTATATATATATAAATATATATATGCCACTTACTAGCTGTATGACCTTGAGCAAGTTATTTAATCTAAGCTTCAACTATTTTATTGTTGTTGCTCCGAAAATGAGGGTAGCACTACCTCCTCCAACAGGGTAGTTGGACTAAAACACCTTGCACAATATCTGGCAATTAGTAGGAGCTCTGGTGGCATAGTGCCTAAGGCATTTGACTGCTAACCAGAAGACTGGAGGTTCAAACCCACCAGCCACTCAGCAGAAGGAAGACTGAGTAATCTACTTCTGTAGAGATGCTGCCTCGGAAACCCAAGGAGGGGTCGCTATGAGCTGAATCAACTTGATGGCAGTGAGTTTGGTTTGGTTTGGTTTAGTGCTCTTACCTCCCCTCTGGAGAAGAAACTGAATAGGAAAAGAAAAGTATACCTTCTCTCATATGTCATTTTCCTGCTAAGGAAGTGTACAGCCTTTCTGGGTAGAGTGAAAAGGTATGGATGCCATCACTTACCTCTCAGAATCTCTTATACTGTATCCCAGGGGTGTTGGCCTATTTACAAAATGTACCTATTCTTTCCTAGTGATGATTCCTAGCAATTGTGTCACTTGCTACACACTGTGTACACCCATTTGTGAACTGTCTATACCAGGCAAATGGGGAGGAGCCCTGGTGGCACAGTGGTTAAAGTGCCGGGCTGCCAACTGAAAGCTCAGCAGTTCAAATACCTCAGTTGCTCTGCAGGACAAAGATGTGGCAGTCTGCTTCCGTGATTTTAGCCTTGGAAACCTAGTTCTACACTGTTCTGGATTTGCTTAGTTGGAATCGACTCAACGGCAATGGGGGGTAAATCCAGGCAAACATCATGCCAGTTTGATTTGCTTTGAGGATTCTGCTGCTAGGCTTATCTTTTCCAGAAAAGCCTGTGAGAAACTTCTGTTGGAGAGAAAAGAGCCTTTACAACTCACCACTTTTATTTTCTAAAAAAAATAAAAACATTTGAGGATGGGGTAATGACAGCACCAACAGATCAAGTATGACAATCTTCCCCAAAGAACTCATGTTCTCTAATAATGTGGCAGTCTGCGACAATCAACTCTCAGCAACTCATCCATGTTCCTCAATCCCCATAAAGTATGTCATCCTGGGTGAAGGGGCTAGTTCAGTCAATATGAGTGCCTTCTCTCCGTGTACTAGATGTTTTTGAATTTTTATGAAGCGTTCAGAATGCTATTTTTACGTGAAGAGATGGGTACAAGTGAACTGCTATGATTAGCACCCGACTAAAGTGCAAAACCAAAGTAAGAGATTAGGTTTTATGATCACATACATTTACTTCCTTAGCATAAGGTAAACATAATCTAAGGGCAGGAAGCCAAAAACAAGTCCTGGAGGGCAACCTCATTTGAAAAATAGGAGGAAATTCAAACAGCAAAGTAAACTAGAAGAGGCAGTGAGAGGGAAGAAAATCAGGACATGACAGTCAAAACAAAAATGAGATGCAGCAAAGAGTTCAAGCAAGAGAAGCAGTAAAAAGTGATTTGGCCAGGAGGAAGTTAACAGTGGTTTCCCACAGCAGTTTCTGTGGAATGATAAGGAGAGGCGCCCAATTGCAGGAGGTTAAAGCGGTTTCTGACTGGGCAGGTGATTTCTATTATATAAACGGTGGCTTATACAGAATGAGATACTTAGATCAACAATTTATTTCACGTAGAACATTAAAGAGCCATTATAATTAGATCCACTCACTCATTCATTTTATTCCTTAGCATTTACTGTGCACTTACAAATGCCTTAGTCTACTAAGCTCCACGGGGTAGGGGTAGCTAATAGAAAAGCCATAATTAAATCATAATGGCTTCTCTCTCACAAGCAATTTAGGCTAAGTTTTAAACTGATAACTTAAAAATGAAAGTCTCATTTCCCTGTAGCTGTTTGAGTTTATATGTTCTTTTCTGAGAAATTAGTCTTTTGTTTTCCTTCTTTAATTAAAAAAGAAGATCTAGTTTGCACATCACAGGTAAAGCGTCAACCTATAAAGGTAGAAAGCTTTTTTAAAAAAATCAAATCACCAAAGTATCTTATGTAAGCTGTGAGGAAAAGCAGAGATTGTATTTATACCCTGTGTTAGATTTTTTTTTCCTACAAACAAAATCCCACATGGAATAGTCCAGAGGTACTAAACTTTACTGTTTCACACACACACACACACACACACAGAAAATGCAAACATTGCTTTGTATCTCATAATTTAACAGGTTTGGTTGGCCATTTTCACTGGCAAAGTATCAGCCTGTATTCTGACCTAAACCAAACCCACCACCCTCAAGTCAATTCCAACTCACAGGGACCCTACAGGACAGTGTAGAACTGCCTCATAGATTTTTCAAGGCTGTCTTTACGGAGGCAGACTGCCATATCTGTCTCTCAAAGAGCAAGCTGGTAGATTCCAACAGCTGACCCTCTGGTTAGCAGCCAGGTGCTTTAACCACCATGCCATCAGAGCCCTTTGGATTCTCTCAGGGTCTCAAAGAATATTGTGTAAACTTTGAGGGAAAATAGAAATGGCATTTAAACTTTGTATGCAGTATTTATTTCCACCAGTTTGACACCTGTAACATAAACCAAAAACCCACATGAAATAGGCCAAAGCTATGAAGCTTTCCACATTTTCACATAATATGCCTCCATAGCACAGCTTCTCACAGTGGAGTACTGAGCCACGGTGGAACAAGCAACCTGGTGCCTATAGGGAAGATAACCCACAGGATACATCTGACACATAGAAGATGGACGGGAACTATTTTATATTTAAACATGCAGACATTGTGGAGTAATATGTACAATTCATCATTTTCTTTTTGCCCGATTTTTATGAGAAAACAAAACTTCAAAGGAAATTTTGTTATGAAGCCCACAGGCCACAAAGTGCAATTACAGTGTCTCCATGGAAAGGGCACAGCCCCACCACTTCCAGTGGAAGCTGGTTATGCTTGATTTACCTCACTAGATCTCCTCTCCACAGCTAACTATTCTAATTAGCAACCTATTAGGGACATAAGAACTTTTTGCCACCAGGTGAAACCAAGGTACTCATTACTCTCAGACTTAAGGCTTCCAATTCAGTATGCACATGTCCACATTAGCTACTCCATTTGTACTAAAAAGGAGTTTTATAACTGGCCATCCAAAAAACAAACCTTAAGGGTAGATACGATTTTTTTTCTTTTCTCCATTCCTTATTTTTTTTTCTATAGTTTTTTTTTTATTTTTAATATTGACTTTTACATACTATGTGATAAAGAGATGAGATAGTTCTACTAATAAAGAAACCTGAAACCAAATAAATAATTTCTCACTTTAACTGAAATTTTAACAATTTCCTTACTACCCTGAAGATACAGGTCACATCCATATCCTATTTTTTTTTTTAATTTTAAGAGCTTGTTTTACATTCAACGTAATGTGTACATTTAATTTCATTCCCCATTCATCATGTCCAACCCTAACCCAGTCTCCTCCCCTCCCTACCCTGCAACCCTCCCCCTGCGCCCCTCATACTTATACATTCCTGTTTGTCCTGCATTTCCTCAGTTTGAATGTTGGTCCTCTGGTGTCCCATGGTCTGTTGCTCTAAGGATGTATTACCATTGAGTGTGTGGGTGCAGCATCTTGTGTTGAGTGGTCTGCGTGTACATCTTGTTAACTATTGGGCTGAGAGCCCACCCCTGGAGGGGAGTTTTATTCCAGGTGCAGAATGTATTCCAGGGCCACAGTATTGGGAGTCTCACCAGATTTTATCTGACCAGTAATTCTGGTCATCATTGAGTTTTTGGACATTTCCTATTTCTTAATGCAAACTATACAATCAAAAAGGTCTAATCTTTAGAATGCTAAGCTCGTGCTATTTCATACCATGGAGTGCAACACTTTCACAGGGAATAGTTTTTATAAAAAGGGATATTAATTTTTTTAAAATGAGTCAAGGCCTCAGATTTACCTTTCATATATAAAAACAATACCCCAACTTTCACCCAAATCACAGTAAGAAGTTAAAGAAGTACACCAATTAAAAAAAAAAATTGTACCCAAAGACGGTGGGAGGAAAGAAGACACACTTAGGGGACAATGAACTTCTGTTAAGGGTGAGGGTTAAATATGAACATAAATAGCATTTAATTTTACATGTGAAGGTTGCTGCAATGGCAAACATTTTGGTACCTATACATTTACAATAAAAAAAAATCCCTGAGGTAATACAAATTGAGAATATTGAAAAAAAAAACATATCCCAAGTAGCAATGTGTAGCTTTGCTTTTTCAGTGAAAAACAACCATACCAGACTTTTTAAAAGTTAAACACAATTATTTAAGAGGAAAACAATGTTAAATATTATTTATTGAAAACAGAATTGTGTAAAAAAGACTTTTATTAATCAAGACCACAAAACCAAAACTAAGACTACTAAAGTTGATTAAAGAAATCATATCGACCTGGTAAGGATATAATAGCTAAACCTAATGAAATTAAATTCCTAAGGAAAATGCAGTAATTCCAACATCACTGAAGTAACTAGGTCCTTTCAAATAGGGAAAATATAAACATCAGTACAAACACCTTAATTTGGAGGCAAGTATAAATGTGCTGAAACATGGGTAGTGTCTTTTAATCTTGTGTGTGTTAGGTCAGAGACCATTACGGGGTGGGGGGAGGACCTGCTATCAAGTCAATTCCAAATCATATCAACCACCACTGGGTTTCCGAGGCAGTAAATCTTTACAGAAGGAGATTGCCCTGTCTTCCTTCCACAGAGTGGCTGGTGGGTTTGGGTTTGAGTCACCA
>NW_006921914.1:2000283-2004000 GCF_000298275.1 Orycteropus afer afer
TTAAATGAAAGCTAGGTAAAAGATTAGGAAAAATGCCAATATGGGATCCTTTATGAGCTTTAGGCTGACCTATACCAGAGAGGCCTGTTCTATTACAAATCCTATATTTGAATACACTGCTGAATAAGACCTTCTTGGCAAACTCAGGCCATCACAGGCATGGACTGGAATAAACACTAACTTAGCTGAGGACTGAGGACCAAAATTAACTCACCTTGAAGATGGAGAGTAAGCCAGTCGTTGGTTACACTATCTCATACTGGTTATTTGTTATGGCACGAGAAAGGCAGTAGGCGAGAAAGATTCCAATCAGCTGGAAATAAAGTATGAGCAAAATTACACACATACAATAGTGAGCTTAAAAAGGTCCAGATAGGTCTATTTTCTTTTTACTTGTAATTCACTTATAATTTCCTGTTGTTGTTGTTGTTATGTGCCGTCGAGTCGGCCCCGACTCATAGCGACCCATCCTTGGGTTTCCGAGGCAGTATCACTACAGATGTAGGATTGCCCAACCTTCCTTCCAAGGAGTGGCTGGTGGGTTTGAACCACCAGCCTTCTGGTTAGCAGTCAAGTGCCTTAGACACTATGCTACCAGAGCGCCTTATAATTTCCAAGACAGTTACAATTAATGCAGAATATAAGTGATGTTTTAGTACTGCTGTCATTGGAGTCAAAGTACTGGGGAAACTTCTTACTCTTAGAAGTATGGAGATTTTCTTGAAAGGTAATACCTGTGCTATCCAATACAGTTGCCATTAACCACATATGGCTAATGAGCCCTTGAAATGTGGCTGGAACAAGTGAAGAAACTGTATTAGTCAGTGCAGATTTAGAGACATGCCATGGTGTTCTAGAAATACATTGAGACTAGACTTCCAGAATAAATTACAGAGGTCAATATGAATCATGTCAATATTTTTACTTTTACATTTTTTTCTTTTGGTAGAAAAAAATGTGACTTCTCTGAGAATGCCCTCAGTGTCCAGGCCCCTGAAGCAAAGCCTTTAAGCCTAACAGTGGAAGCCTCAGCCTTCTGTGTGGGACAAAGCATTTCATAACTACAAGGACTTACCTGGAAGCAAGCAACTCCAAAGGAAATTCCTGCAACGACTCCCATTTCTGATTCTATAATGGTCATTACCTTTATAAAGCAACCCTAAAAGGAGGAAAAAAAAAAAAACATTAAGAACAACACAAGCAATTTATGCTTTTGTAAATAAACACTCTGATTATATATTTCGCAGAAAGATGGGCTTTAGCTACCATAGCCTTTGTTTTATTGAAATTGATTGATTCCCTTCCACAGCAAAAATGCGAATTTAAAGAGGGAAGGACTGTTATTCGCAACCAGTTCCACCTATGCATTACAGGGGAGGTGGGGAAAGCGAGTCAACTCTCTAATTGTTTAAGTACTCAAATATTCTTGAATAAAAAGCTTTAAAAGGCTTCTTACTTCATGGTTTACTTTACTTGCATCTTTGTTCGGAGAACATTCAGTTTTACAGCAGCTCTTGGGATATCCTTGCTCTGAGTAATAATTAGTATCTTCCCAATCTGTGTATTTGGTGACACCACAACAATGCAACTGAAAAAATCCAACAAAAGCACTTATAGTACGCATCACTACTTTATAACATTTAACCTGTATCTTAGACTGCAATTTGTGCTATTTTAATGATCTCTAGTCTCGTATGTTAAAATGGCTGTCCTCAGTTGGCTAGGGCCTGTCAGCACCAGCATTCACAGAAAAATATCCTCCTCTCTGAAGGGTTCAGGAAATGTGTTCCCCTCTTCAGGAGCCACCAAGCATAACTACTTACTGTATTTTGGATCTTGTCTACTGCATCACTTCTATAGTCTCCTGTAGTGTTATATTGCTTCAGAGCCTTTTCATAATTATTCTTAAAGCTGTTCTTAATCTAAAGCAAAGAAATGCAATGTTACTAGTTTCTAGAAAGTTCTTTTGGCTTCTAGATCAATGAAAGTTCTTTTGGCTTCTAGATCAATGAAGAAACACCTGCATCTGACCAATGGTCCATCTACGACAAGTTCAAAGTGCTATGATGACATGTATTTAAAAGTGGCAGTGTTTACTCTTATATCCTCTCTCCCCCAGGGTAATATGAGGGTGGTTTCTATAAGTGAACACAACATTTTAATATTCCCAAAATCAGACTTACCTCGTGTCTAAAAACAAATCCTACGATGGCAGCAACCAGTTCAACCAAAAAAATGAGAGTCAGAAACATTGCATACTAAGGGATACAAAGAAAGTCCAAGTCAGCATAAATAAGATCTATCACAGCTGCAAAAGGAGTCAGCATATTTTTTTTATTGAGGGCAGGGAAAACACAATTAACAAAATGTCCATTTTGAAAGTGGGAATCAGTAGCTAAACCATTAGTGGGTAAGTTTTCATAAGGAGCAGGCAACACTGTAAAGGGCCAGGGCCAGGGCCAGGGCCAGTTCCAAGAGAACAAAGCCTTCAACATAAAACTTTTCTCAAACCAAGAATCAATTCCAAGGACTCACCAGTTTTAGCATCCATGCAGAAGCTCGGCAGGTAGCAAAACAGCCAAAGGTGCCCAAAAGAATTATGACAGTGCCAGTGCCAATGAGCACGAAGGGAACATTGGTGGCCTTCTCATTTAAGAGGGAAAAATAATTCTCCAGGCTCACCTTGCCCCAAATGCCAACGGCAAGAAGGATAACACCAGTGATCTATGTGGGAAATCATAAAACAGAAACAGTTATATACTGAATGCATCAGTGTTTTCAAACCACAAACCACTAGGTATTTAAAAAGACACAATCGGTGTGAGAACTGATTGATCAGACTGGTGACCCACAGGTAAAGGGGGGGGCACAGAAGCGAAAGGGGATAAAAGGGGGTGTGCACATAAAGGGAGGCTTGGATCTACACTGGATCACTAGGTAGCTGCAGCCAGGGCAAAATCAGGGAGCAACTAGACAAGGCATCTTCAGAAAATTCTTAAACTTCATCGTGTGCGTGTGCGTGTGCGTGTGCGTGTGTGTGTGTGCGCGCGCGTGTGTGTAAACGCAAGCCCATTGGCATATTTTCCCTAGGGATCAAAATTTCCTTAAAACGTTCCCGGAGAGTGGAAAAATGTTTGAGTTCCAGAAACTCTCCCCTCCCCCACCCTCGGGTACAAAGGGATGGCACACAAAAGCCTGCTCGAGGACAGATTGGCGGGAGTGGGATACCATACTTACCTGCTCGATACTCCCTTCTTATGAAGCAGTAAAAAGAGTAAAGGGACTATTAAGCGAGCGAGCCCTCAGACGGGCCAGGCAAGCCTCGCCTCTCCAAAGGTCCCTGGACACCCCTTCCGTGCTCCCTTTCCTCGCCCCCCGCACGGAACTCGCACGCCAGGCACGTCTGGGTCCCCGCCCAGCCTGCCGGCTGCCTGCACTGCATACCTACTGGCCGGGTTCGGGCCCCAGCAACTCGTTGTCAACGCCGGGGTCCCAAGAACTGATCCCGCACCTCGCCCCCTACCCTGACCTGAGCCTCGAATCCCTCCGCTCGAGGTCCAGGTCACACCTCCCACCCAAGCCCGGGATCCCCCCTCTCGTCCCGGGCGCCGCCGTTTCTTACCCAGAAGATGAAAGTGTAGATCAAGAGGACGCTCTTCAAACAAGTAATGACTGGTTTAGTCTGCAGTCTCCGTGACGGGGACGCCATGACTAGCC
>NW_006921914.1:2004340-2026147 GCF_000298275.1 Orycteropus afer afer
TAAAACTTCATATTGTTTCTATCACCAGCAACGCCTGCAGCGCTAAGTGTTTCGGCCACTCTGGCCACTGGAGCCCTAGAGAGAAGGAAAGGAACCAAAAAGGTTAAGAGTGACCTTGAAATAATTTATAACATAGGAAAATACCCTCAAGAAATCTACTTCCAAAGAGGAATAAAAAGCAGTAAGTACAGTCACATGTGTTTAGACAAACAATGAAAAGTGACATTTATCTCTGGGTGGTGGGATTTGGCTGACCCCCCCATCCCCCCAGTAAAGAATGAGTTTAAGAAAGAATGAATTGTGGGAAACCAACATCGCTTATTGAAAGAATCGCAACGACTGTGTGTTATTTCTAGAGGGGATGGGGTTAAAAGGCAACGTCAGTTTCCTATCCAGTCTATTCATCATCATTGACATAAGCTTAATGTCACAATGGGGCATTCACTATTTTGCAATTGCAAAAAAAATCCTGCAGAGGTGGATGCTCAAACTATTTTGCTTGAAACTTTGCTTTAAACATATACCACAGAACCAGAAAATAGGAAATTCCATCAACTTGGTCACAGAGCTTCCCTGTACTTTGAATATTGACCTGGGACTAGTTCCTATAACATCATGCCAGACCTCTGAGGTCCAACAGAGCAACTCTTGGAGAAGGAATTATTGCACTGCCAAGCTTTATACTGAAATTATATCCTAAAATTAGAAAGTCCTAACACACACATGAAGAGAGAATGGATAGATGATACATGTCTACACCTATAAAACACATATAAACACTTTGAGGCAAAGTCATCAAGAAATATAGCAGACATTCAAACATTTAAAGTACCATATAGGCCATAGTTATAAGCGATGAAGTTGAGGGAGGCTGTAGGTACATGAAAGCTTTCTCCCTAGGCTCAGTGACTTATCTGAGTGCTCCTAGTTCTAAAAAACAAACAAATATTAAGGATAGTCTTGTTAACTCTTTATCATCTCAATGGAAGTTTCCTCTGAAGCCATGTCCTAGAAGGAATTTTTGTTGTAAGCCCAAGAGAGCAAAGAAACATCTCTGCAGCTCAAGAAAAAATTAAATAGCTAAAGCAAAAGCCACATCTTATTTCCAAGAATGTGTTGATTTTCCTCTGCCACTCACAACGTGGCTTTGTTTGAATAACAGTCTGTGCCAAACTAAACCAAAGGCTGACATGGAAATGAATATTCCTGTGGCCACAATGCCTTTCACCACTGCCTCTCACCCTGTTACATCCCTTTCTCTGTCATGCCACCAAACCTAGGCCTCAGTATGGATCCCAACTCAGACCAAAGAGGCATCTAATCTTATCAATTAAAAAGTATTTCCCTAGACCATAAGATGAATATATTCTTTAAAGTAATAATTGTAATTTTGAGCATTGACCAAGCACTGTTGCATACATCACCAAAGCCCTATTATGAGTTCATGACTACTGTGGTCCTCATTTTACAGATGACGAAAACCACTTAGTAGCTAAGTAACTTGCCTAAGAGTAAGCATTGCCAGCCTTACTACATTCAGCAAATGCCAAAGAAACATTTTAACCTAATCTTGACGGTGACAGGAAGGTAAGAGAAGGCAAGACTCACTACTAAATGTTGAAAGTAGAACAAACAGTAACTATAGTTAAGTATTTGCCTTTTTCCCTAAGTTTTCAGCATCAAACATGTAATTTTGTGATCAGAAAGAGGGAGAAATTAAGAGGTGGAAAGACAGAATATTGAATTCTCTGCCCTACCAGTCTGGGTCAGGCAAGATTGCCTCCTAGGATATTGTACTGTTGGAGAGAAAGCAAGAGTAAAACTCAAGACAAATACAATCTTAACTTATTTCCTACTGATTTTCCAACATGATTTTTCTGCTCCAAAAAAGGCCAGTATGATTAACTCCCCAATAAGCAAAGCCTGATCCCTACTCCCTGCCCACCCTCGAAACTCAACCCAAATCCCTGCCCACCCTCCAAACTCAACCCAAATCCCTGCCCTTACTCATGGCCCAACTCAACCCCAACTCTCCTTCCTCAGACACCTCTGTTTAAACATTAAAACTCAGTCTGACCATGTATTACTCAAACATTTAGTCAATTACTACAGTACTTGCTTGCATTTCTACTTGCCTGCTTTACATCCTGCTGTCTAGATGTTCAGAAACTACAGAAGAGCCAGTGTGGGAGGGCTCCTGTGCTACCTTTTATAGTCAGCTGAGTACCCTAGGACATAATGCTCTATTGATGAGCTCATAGTCAGGGCTCAGCCAATCCCTGTTGAGCATATTGGTCATAATTGATCCCTGAAGGCAACCACATAGCAGTTAATCAAGGCTTGATAAGTTAAATAAAAAATGAAATGTCTAGGCCATCCCAGTATCACACTGCCATAAAACAGAAAGATTAAGGAGAGCTGCTGTATAATGTCTTGGGACATTACTACTCTCTGTCTTAGGAATTAATACAAAGACATCAACCATTACATTCAGAAGACAATTTATCTCTTACTCACATTATAACCCTACCATTTTCATTTTCTAATCCCTTTTCAAGCATCCCTTCCATTACCTTTGGTTGCTGTTATGTGCCGTCGAGTCGCACCGACTCGGCACATAACAACAACAACAAATACAATAAATACCTTTGGTTAAGTGTCATGAAATTTGAAAGCACGTCCTACTTACTTTATAAATATCTTTATCACAGCTATTGGATTGCCCCTCTTCCTTTAAACAGATAATTCACATCTACAGTTTTAAAAATTAGCTTCCTGAGGAGCTCTGGTGGCATAGTGCCTAAGGCATTTGACTGCTAACCAGAAGAATGGTGGTTCTAAAACCACCAGCTACTCCATGGAAGGAAGACCAGGCAATCTACTTCTGTGAAGATTTACTGCCTTGGAAACCCAAAGGGGATTGCTATGAGTCAGAATCGACTCGATGGCAGTGAATTGTTTTTGTTTGTTTGTTTGTTTGTTTTTGTCATCTGTGTAAGGAGCTCTGGTAGTACAGTGGTTAAGGCATTTGGCTGCTAATCTAAAGGTCCTTGGTTTGAACCTACCAGCTGCTTTGTGGAGGAAAGCTGGAGCAATCTGCTTCTGTAAAGATTTACAGCCTTGGAAACCCAATGGGGCTTGCTATGAGCCAGAATCAATTTGACAGCAGTGAGTTGTTTGTTTTTTGTCATCTGTGTATTCCCACTATTCTTTTCTCTAAAATACTCTATTGTGTCTATTTTTCATCCATTTCTACCCCCCACACACACTCTTTTCAGATCTTCCATAAATCCTTTCCTCCCTTTCCAGTTCTGATTTTGCCTTCTTAAAACTCATAATATACAATTTTGGACACATAGAAATGAGCAATACTTTTTTAATGTTATTGAGATTCATAATTCCATGTCAATTTGCCTTTAGTCTATTTTCCAAGAATGTTGTTTCTAGTCTAACCTTGTTAAGCTTTGCTAAAATCTCAATTTGGCAAGTCAGTTTCCATATCTAATATAAAACAATGAAATCAATAAAACAATATCTTATTGACTGCCTAGAGGCTTCATGTGAAAGTGTTGAAGTTGAATATTGAAAAGTTAAAGGTGAAATTTACAAGCATTAGGAAATTTAGTAAGTATAGATGTTGTATCTTTGTCTTTCCAGCCAAATCATACAGAACAGTGTCTATCTTACCTAGCTTTATATCCCCAAAGTGTCTAACATAGTGTTTTCCATACATAGTAGGTGCTGCGGAAATGATTTTGTTGAATTTGCCCCATAGGTTTTTGGTGAGATAGGAGTTCTAGTGGTGCAGTGGTGAAAGCATTTCGCTGCTAACCAAAAGGTTGGCAGTTCAAACCCACCAACCACTCAGTAGGAGAAAGATGAAGTAGTCTGCTTCCATAAAGATTTACAGACTTGGAAATCCTATGAGGCAGTTCTGTTCTGTCCTAAAGGGTCACCATGAGTCAGAATAGACTCAATAGCAGTGGGTTTTTGTTTTGTTTTGTTTTGTTTGGGATGAAGCTTTTCATATTACTCATTTCCAGAGCTTCACAGGAATGCTGTTCCTCTCCTCTCATTTCTCCCCTTACTTTTATCTCCCAGTGGGTTCCATACTTCCTGCCCAGAACACTTCCCTCTTCAACCCCTCTCTGTCACCCTTCTGTGCTTCTCTTCCAGCTCTAAGTGTGACTTGAGACCTTATGCAGCCTCCTCATACTAGCATGTGCTAGGCCCTGCGTTGGGTGCTGGGGATATGAGGTAGAGTCGAGCGAGGTTCTTTCCCTCTAGGTTCTCACAGTCTAGTAGGAGATAGAGATAAATTAAGAACAATTATGTAAGTGTTAAAAGTCCCTTAACTGAGGCATGTACAAAGTACTATGAGAGAAAAAGAAGGCAAAGCAAACGTCTGTCTGGGGTGGGCTGGAGGAAGCTTCATAGCAGCAAAGACAAACATCATTTCAACAGGCTAAGAGAAGAGGGAAAGGAATAGAGCGGAGAATAAATGTGCCTGTGCAAAGGCATCAATGTATGACAGAAGCAAGAAGCTTAGTGTATCCAGAATGAGGAGCCAGGGGATGAATGCTTAAGACTAGGCCGAGGACATATTGAGGTTTGCTTGTGAAGAGCATGGTGTGTTATACTAAGGAGCTGGAGCTCAGACTAGATTCTTTGCCACAAGGGAGCCAGTGAAGGGGTTTTCAGAAAAAAATAATCCTGGTAGAGTTTATTCCACTGCTCACTGGTCTCTCTCTCTCTCTCTCTCTCTCTTCTCTCTCTCTCTCCCTCTCTCCCTCTGTCACCGTCTCTCTCCCTCTCTATACATATATCTCAGTCTCTTTCTCTCATACACACACATCCAGATAATAAAGTCACTATTTCCTAAAAAAGAACTGTAAACTCCTATATCTCCTTGTCAAAGGCCCTATAATTTGGTTTTATCCTATTCAACCTCGTTTCCTACCATTTTCCTGAACTCTCTTTACCAGTTACCCATCACCCTCTGACTTAACAATGAGCTCTTGTTATGTCATTTCCCTTGCCTGAGAGCAGACCAAGGCCCACCTTTTCCCCTTCCTCTGCCCTCTCCTTAAGGTCTTCACAGTCTATATCACAGCTTTTGGCACTTTCTTACTTTATGGTCTTGTACTTTTTTTCTAATCATTTATATCTCTTTCTCTCCTCTCCTAAAGATAAGCTTTCTGGGGGCTGGAGAGTAAGCTCAAGAGATCAGAGATCACACATGTCTTCATCACCACTGTGTCCCTAGTGCTTAGCTTATAGCACATGCCCAATGAAGGGTAGTTTCCTAAGCACACACAACTGTTGTTGCTAACAACTGTTGTTGTTGCTATGTGCTATCGAGTCAGACCCAACTCATAGCGACCACTCCTTGGGTTTCCGTGGCGGTATCACTATGGAAGTAGATTGCCCAACCTTCCTTCCGAGGAGTAGCTGGTGGGTTTGAACTGCCAGCCTTCTGGTTAGCAGTCAAGTGCCTTAGACACTATGCTACCAGAGCTGCTACACACACAACTGTAATTAAGTACATTTTTGCTGAATGGCTGTCTCCTCCACTCCATGAGAACAGGATTTTTGTCTATTTTGTTCACCAATGTCCCTCAAGTACCCAGGATGGTGAGTGGTACAAAACAGAAGTTCAACAAATATTTGTTGAATTAATTGGGGATTTGGATGTCAGAGGTTTTATCTGTCTTGTTCACTGCAGCTTCCACCGTTCTTGACACAGAAAATGTGCTGAGAGAACAAGCTCCACGCCATATCTACTACTTATTTATATGTCTGGCACACTGTTGAACACATAGTAAAAATCAATATGTAGCTGTGATTGATAGATTAGAAGAAAGCATAGTCAGGCTTGCTACTGAACTTTTTATCGTCATCAGTATAATTCTTCCCTTCACGAATGAGAAAGGGTTACCAATTTACTTGCACACACAGGGGAGAAACTCTCTAAAGCAGCTAAAAAAAAAAAAAAGAAACCCACAAACCTCTGATTTTCCAAGGGATGGAAATGTCATCTCTGAGAGGAGGGGGAATGAAAGGAACCTGACCTGCGCTATGGTAGAATAGGTTCATTACTTGATACTAAAGTGAAAAAAGCTTGCTTATTGAAGAGAAACAGATCCCTCTGTCAGAAGCCACTGGCAAACAGCTTAGTGATGGCCATAACCTTGCCATGCACATATCATCTAGATTCACTTAAATTGCCTCCCACTAAAGCCTCTCTAGACATGCTTTCCCTCCACTCTTATTACAGGAGATCAGTCTTGACTTCAGGCAAGAAGCTCATGGCATTTTTTTTTTAATAAACCACAGAATCTTACCAGAAACTGAAGTCCAGAGAAGTTAAGTCATTAGTGAGAGGGTTTCTGAGTATCTCTAAACTTGTACTATATGGATAGCAAGGCACCTAGGAGTTGGGGTACACTTAGGAGTTACAGGAGGGAGAAATATCTAGGAATGTCAAAGTCAGCTACACTCTTCCTCTCTTCTTGGAGTTTGTGAAATTCCTTCTCATTCAATCCCAATGTCATGCTGAGTCATAAAAAAGAAGTGCTCTTCAGAGCGCCACATCTCTGGAGGCCCTTTAGCCAGCCTCTGTTAGTCATTGCTATACTCATGGGCTTGGGCCCAGTGCCATTCACACTTCCCCTTGTCCTGTAGCAGATGACTTGAGTTCCCCTAATCCCCGTGTTCCCTCTCCTCCATTGAAGACCCTTCTCTGAGGGCTGAACAGCTATATCTTTGGGGGATAGTATAGCTTTAAGGAAACTTTTGGCAGATGCAGACGTCCTAACATCTGGGCAGTGTTAACAGAATCCCGGAGGCCCCGACAGACCAGGAGCGGCCCCTACAGACCAGGAGCCATTCGTTCTAGGAATGTTAAAGTAGGAGTTTCTTCCGACCAATGAAAGGACCAGAGAAGAAGGAGAAAGAGAAAGAGGAGACAGAAAGAACAAAAACCCCACATAAAAAAGGTAAGATCTCCTACTTAACCCTCTACACTACACTCCTTCATTTCACAACAAGCGAGGGTTCACAACAACCTCACATTTCACAGCAAGCGGGGGTTGGGGCAGGGTGGGGGAAGAGACCCAGGATTTGGGTAACATGAATGGAGCGGGGGGGGGGGAGAAGTTCTTTTATGAAACTGGATCATAAGCTGCTTTTCATTCATGCCAGAACCTGGCTGCAGACATGTGTGCTCACTACCTTCTCAGTCCACAGTGGAGGGATGCCTGACTCTGGTGAAAGAGTCAAGTGTTCAGTCTGAGATTAGGGAGGAGGTGGGCAAGGGGGTGGGGGTCACAGACTCAGTACTGGGTCTGAAAAAGGAAAGCCCCTACTCCTGAACAGACAACTGGATTGAGACTGGATGTGGGAGAGGGGTCAGTGATTAGTTCTCCAGATGTTCATGTTCCTGGATCTCTCTTTAATCCCCTTTCTCCTTTTTCAGTTCTGTCAGAGTTTCTTTCTCTTTCTTTCAGTTCTGTCAGAGTTCTTTTCCTTCTTAGTTTCCTTCTCACCTCTTTTCACTCATTTTGCCTTCCTTTCTTCTCATTCTCTCCCTGTCCTGCTTCCTTACCACTCTCTAGACAAAACTGAAGCCGAGTAGTGATGTACTGGAAAATACGAATGTTTGCCATTCTTGGGCCTCCTATATCCCTTAGGGACTCCGGTGAGAATTTGCCATCTTTTTGTATCTCCATTTCTGGGATGGGCTCCTCTTCTGAGCATGGCATTTCATTGAAAGCATGTAAGTAAATGGGTGCTTGCAGACACAACCAGTAGCTAGTTTTTCCCAAAGGGCAGCAAGTTTAATGCACCCATTTACTAAGTTTGTGCCCACTGAGAACCACAAAACTCATCCCATTAGAGTGAGAACAGGAAAGGAAGTGAGAGGGTAATTGGAGCCTGTGCAGCCTGTCCTCTTATACCTTGGTAGGTCTTCTCTAACCTCACGGATTTCCTGCTGGGTCACCAGGGTAAAAGTGAAAAGTTAGGCTGGACTTGAAAGCCAGAAGCCACTACCAAACCACTAAGCCTCAAAACCCAAAGCTAAGAACAGAGCCAGGGTATAGTTGTTGCCTGAGAGACTAGAGAAAGGAAACATCCAATCCGGCCCAATTTGAAGTTGACAGTAATACTATCTAATATATTTATATTGACTGCTTCTTTATATACCAGACAATAATCTATTCTATAAGGTAGATATTAGTATTATGATTCCCATTTTATAGATGAGGAAACTGAGGCTCAGATAAGTTAAGGGATGTGTCCAAGCTCCTGTAGCTAATAGGCAAAAGAATTGAATTCAGATCCAGAAATATGTGTATCTCCAGAATCTAAACTCTTAGTCTGAATATGCTAATTCTTTCCCAGATAAGTAGTTAGGAAATACTACTTGAATGGAAAAAATCATCAACTGGGTGTCTTGAGATAGCTGGATTCCCTTCTGGCTCTATATGACTTTTTGTTGTCCTTTTCCTGGCTTTGGTACCTCAATATACCTCTCTATAAATTGACTCTTGGAACATATGCATCTGATCTCATCAGGATCACTTGAAAATTGTCTTATGTCCTCCTCCTGGGAGGAAAGGAAACCATAATTAACAAAAAGAGTCTTGTTATTCTAAATGGTCTTATGGGGGGATGATTATAATAGATATGCATTAATTAAAAATTCTCTCTTCTTCCTTACAGGTCCTCACCTTTGAAAGTTCACTGATTCCTGAAAGTCATTTTCCTTTGCCCCGATACTACTGTCCACATACCTCTATTCCTACATCCTTAAACCACCCTTTCAAAGATGGCCCATCAACTAACTCAAAGAGGAGTGCTCTCTCTGCTGTTCTTCCTAACCCCAGCAGTGACACCAACATGGTATGCAGGTAAGTTCTTGTTCATTGATTCCAGGGAGGGCAAGGCAGCGAGGGAGACTTGAAGGAAGAAACAGTAAGGTTGCAATAAGAGACACATAGGTTAGATACAGAGAACTATTCTTGACAATGAAAAAGAGTTAAACATGGCAACAGGCTATGAAGGGAAGCTTTTGAAGCTCCCTAACAAGAGATATATCTAGGAGCTCTGGTGGTACAGTGCCTAAGACACTTGACTGCTAACCAGAAGGCTGGCGGTTCAAACCCACTGGCCACTCCTCAGAAGGAAGGTTGGGCAATCTACTTCCGTAGTGATACTGCCTCAGAAACCCAAGGAGGGGTCGCTATGAGTCGGGTCCGACTCGACGGCACATGATAACAACAACAAGAAGAAGAGATAAAAGATCTCTGGTGGTGTAATGATTAAGGCATTCAGCTGCTAACCAAAAAGGTTAGCACAGCTGTGCCACAGGAGAAAGATGAGGCAGTCTACTTCTGTAAAGATTTACAGCCTTGGGGTGGAACCCCAGAGACGATGGTCCTTACACACCCTTCAAGCTAAGAACTAAATTTAAGCCCTGTTATACAACTGTCAGCCAAATGATAGGCCGGTAAAACCAAAACCAAACTCACTGCCGTGGAGTCGATTTTGACTCATAGCAACCATCCCTGGGTTTCCAAGGCAGTATCACTATGGAAGTAGATTGCCCCATCTTCTTTCCGAGGAGTGGCTGGTGGGTTTGAATGGCCAGCCTTCTGGTTAGCAGTCAAATGCCTTAGGCACTACGCTACCAGAGCTCCTAGACAGGCCTGTAAGGTGAACAGTAATATCAGGAGGGTATGCACTCATTAGAACAACCAAGTACACGAGATCAAGAGGACAGCATTTGCCCAGGGATAGAGCTAGGAAGGTGGGAGGGGATGGGAAGGATGGAGGAAGGGAGGAGGTAGGTGCAGGGAGGAAGTGGGAAGACTGTTATTACAATGTGGGGATTGCAATAAATGTCACAAAACAGAATGTGTACAGATTATTGAATGGAAAACCAATTAGCTCTGTATACTTTCACCCAAATTATAATAAAAATAATAATTATTATTACTATTTACAGGTATTATAGATTGAATTCTATGTCCCACCCCCAAATACATGTTGAAATTCTAACCCCTGACCATGTTGAAAATACAGTTTTTCATTTATTATTATTATTTGCACCAGGGTGAGATATAGAGCATTGTCTTTGTGGACTATGTTGTGCCGGTTGACCTTTCTGTCCCTTGAGACAGTGGGCTTGGGTCCTCAGGCCCAGCGACTTACTCCCTGGAGGTTTTTGGTTGTGGCTTGGAGGTTTTCGTGGTTTTGACCTCTGTGAGCAATACTGTAGTCATGGATGTCTTTGCAGCACATTTAGATGTATAAATATGCTCTGTATTCATGCATATAGTCCCATTCTCCTTCCCAGACCTGTTTAACTTCTTTTGTTATTTTTAATTAAATCATACACTCCCCACCCCCACCCCCGCAAAAAATTTACAGCCTTGGGGCAGTTCTACTCTCTCCTATAGGGTCACAATGAGTGGGAATCAACCCCATGGCAGTGGGTAGTGGAACAAGAGATAGCAGCCTTGGTGGCACAGTGGTTAAAACACTCAGTTGCTAATCAGACGGTCAGTGGTTTGAACCTAATAACCACTCCATGAGAGAAAGATGAGGCAGCTTTCTTCTGTAAAGATTTATAGTCTTAGAAACACTATTGGGCGATTCTATTCCGTCTTATAGAGTCACTATAAGCTGGAATTGATGGCAGTGGGGTTGGGTTTGATTTAACAAGAAATATTTGAAAAAAGGCTAGACCAGCACAAAAATGAGAAGTTTGGACAAGCTGGACTTTGAGGTCATTGTCTCGCCTGTTTCTGCACTTGTTGTTGTTGTTATGTGCCATCGAGTCGGACCCGACTCATAACGACCCCTCCTTAGGTTTCTGAGGCAGTATCACTACGGAAGTAGATTGCCCCATCTTACTTCCGAGGAGTGGCCAGTAGGTTTGAACCTCCAGCCTTCTGGTTAGCAGTCAAGTGCCTTAGGCACTACGCTACCAGAGCTCTGAAAAACAGTTTCTAATATTAATTTCTTTATGGGTCAAATCTTAATACTCTTATCAAGACCACAAAAATAGGACTTGGGCCATATATCTCATTTGGGAAAAAATAAAGGAGAAAGGCAAAAGGCAATCTTTTTTGAGGGAAACAAGAATCAATTTATCTCTCTCTCTCTTATTCTCACTTTTTGGGTCTCTCTCTCTCTGTGTGTGTCTCTCTGTGTGTGTGTGTCTCTCTGTCTCTGTCTCTCTCCTCTCCCAGACCTTCTTCATAGGATGGGATTTTTATAGCCCCTTTCTGTCAATCTGCCAAAGATGTTAATGGCAATATAGATTACATTTTCTTAAACAACAATACCCCAGTTTCTTCTGGCTTGTTCCTTACTTCAGAAGAGATGGAGATTTCTGGATTCCTGAATGTATCACTCTTCTCCCCTGGGGACATATTGTTATTGTTGTATGCCTTTGAGTGGATTCCAACTACTATGAGTGCCTGGAGGTGGGGGGGTTGGAAAGAATAGACTCAGTGAGGAGAGGGAAAGGGGAAGAAGGAGGGGTGACAGAAAGATAATGAGGTGGCAGACAGAGGTTTCTGATGGGATCCAGCTGGCATTCCAAGTGCTAAGAATATTCTGTGGCCTACAGTGTCTGCCCTCATAGGGGCTAGTGGGAGTAGAGGAAGGAGACAGGCCCAACCAATGAGGTTGGGAAAATATCCAGAGATGAGTAAATAACAAATTTCTCCCATCACCGCCACAGTCACTGCAACTAAAATTTTCCACATGCCCTTAGCTCCTGGTGGAGGACTTTGGCAGTAGCTCTGTTTGCCTGAAACAGCTGCATGAAGCTTTTAAACAAATATGCAAACTTCTTCCCCCCTTTGGCTTAACCTGACTTAGTAGGGGTAAAAGCACAAGGGCTGACATTGAGATGAAGAAATTCAAGTTAAGCTCTTGGCAGAACACACGTTGTTTGGGGCTAATGGAGCCTCAAATCTCTACGAGAGTATATGTGCAGCTGTCCTCCCCAGCCTCCTCCATGCTTCAATTCAAATACATAAGAACAAAATCTGGCCAGAGACCACAGGGCCAGGGAGTGGAGGTTTGATGGCTCAATGCCCAACTTTGAACACCTGTATGATACTTCATAGAGTGCAAAGACTTTCACCTTTCCAGGTTGGGAGCCTGAGCTGTTGGAGTCTTGAGGAAAGGACAGTTTTTAAAAACCGGGGTTCTTTTGAGGTTCTCAAATGGCTTGCAAATGCAAAGATGGCACTCCCCATTTCCATAGGAGTCAGCAGGGTCACCACTCCTTCTGAGGAGCCCAAGCTGGTATGGCCCATGAGGTCTCTGACAGGCCTGTGAACCCACTCATTCTACCCTCTTGTATTCTTCGGATGCTGCTTGATGAGAAACATTTGCAGTTCCAACAATCTTCTCCCACTTCTGCTTTCCCTCACTGATAGCTCAGCTCTCTCAGCTCATTCATTGATTCAACAACTATCTATTGAGCACTCTGTGCATCCTGCACTGTTCTGTTCTTCCATCCCCTTGCCTTCAAATGGGAACGGCATAAGAAAGGCAACCAAGTATGAATTCAGGGCTAATCAGGAAAAGGGTCCAGGAATAATCAGCAGGGCCTGGGAATAGTTAAGAACATACATAAAGCAAAGAGTGGGTTAAAGGTGCATAGTTGCATATCTGTGAAGTTCAGGAAGTTAAACTGGATCTGTCATCATAAGCCAACATTAGTGTGAATCTTAAAATATTCTTCAACTATCAATTAAATTTGCAAATATATCTTTGTGAAGGGCAGTGCTTGAGGGTCAGACCATGCTGTGGAAGTTGGAGGAACCCAGAAACAAACCACAGAGTAGCCAGTGATAAAATCTAAAGGGAACTGAGGAATACTTCCCAAATCCCACTCCCCAAGGCTAAAGCAGGACAAGCAGATAGTCTCCTGTTGGGAGGGTGCCCCACTAGGTATATTGTTGCACCTCATTTCAGTATCACCACATTTGCAAAAAAAAAAAGTATATTTATATCCAGAGACAGGCAGAAATGGGAAGGCTTAAAGGAGTAGGGTAGACAGAGCCCATTCTAGACACAAAGCTAACTTGGCAGCAGCCCTGCTACCTCTGCACCCTGGTGGAGACTATATTTATCTGATTGAGTCCTCCCTTCTATCTTCTCACATCCCTTATCATTCTGAAATTATGGAAAATGCTTGGTGGCCTTTGATCCCACACATACAGAGGAAAAAGTCTGGATTGCAAGAAAGATTTGAGATTTTTATCCCTGCTGGAATAAAAGCTCTCTAACGTCGGGCAATCTACTTCCGTAGTGATACTGCCTCGGAAACCCAAGGAAGGGATGCTATGGGTCAGATCCGACTCGAGGACAGTGAGTTTGATTTTTGGTTTTTTTACTACCACCATCTTTAGTGGAATGTCTGAGCTTATCTAGGACTCAAAAGACCTGGGCTGGAGTGCCCACTCTGCTATAAAGTAGCTGGGAGACTTTGGCAACTCCTTTAACCTCTCGGAGCCATTTTTCTCATTGCTACAATGGAGAGTAATAATGCTATTTGCCTCATTGAGATGTTGTGGTGACATAATGAGATAACATATATGTAATGTGCTTAATATAGGGTACATGATGACTAATACTAGCAGTTGTCATTGTTGTTGCTATTATCTAGCCATAGACCTCTGACACTCCTGTTTTCTCATGGCGAACAGAGGCTTGCTCCCTGATGAGTAGTTCTTCACAAGCTAGCTCTAAAACAGGCGTTTGTTGTTGTTGTTGTTGTTATACGTCGAGTGGGCCCAACTCATAGCGACCCCTCCTTGGGTTTCTGAGGCAGTATCACTATGGAAGTAGATTGCCCAGCCTTCCTTCCGAGGAGTGCCTGGTGGGTTTGAACCACCAGCCTTCTGGTTAGCAGTCAAGTGCCTTAGGCACTATGCTACCAGAGCTCCTATAACAGGCGTAGGGCAACCTAATACTTGAGGGAATTACACACACACATCTGGCCTCTTGTTTACAGTAGCCGTAAGGCTTTGAGGCTAATACTAAACTGAAACAGCTGACAAGAATTCCATGTCCCATGAAAGAAATCTCCCATATGGGAAAAGAGAAAGCAAGGGAGATGAGGTCCAGGGAGAAATAAAGAAAAGTCAGAAGAACTGAAATGGGAAAACAAGAAAATGGATAATGGAAAAGAGAAAAAAATGAACTCTTTCCTCTGGAATGAGGGCAAACCAAGGAGGACATGATTTCATAATGAAAACTTTCAATTTGATTCATTCCCTTGTGCACTAAGTTGGACCGGTTTCCCAACACCCCCCAACTCCTAGTCTGGGCTTGTGGGTCATGGAGGAACTTCATCATCTAGCCCTCAGCTCCACCCTTTAGTGCAGGGGGGCCCCGCACCTCCTCCCAGAGAGGAGTCAGGCGAGCTTATGATCTGAGTGTTTACACAGACCAAAGGGCTGCAGCATTAAAACCCAGCCCTGTCCAGGAAGCACACCCTCTCCTGGAAATAGGGAATTGTCTTCTGGCTCAAGCGTGGCTGGCTGCCCTATTCCTGTGCATGCATTAGGGCTCAGAGAAGCTGAAAGGAAGCTTCTGGAAACTTTATTCCGGAAAGAACCAAGTTGTTTTCCAATTAGTTCTTATTCATGACTGATTTCCTGCAGTCTGGTAGAACACACTGCTTAGTCTCCCAGACAGCCACAGACCTGCCTCCACTAGGGGCTGGGTCAGGATGATGGGGGATGGATCAGGAATGTTCTCTAGCTCAGTGGCTCCCTGCTAAGGCTCCTGCTGAATACAGGAACTAGAAGCTTCTCCAAAGGACTCTGCTTTTCTCTTTTCCAAGCCAAGAAAAATTGCTCATGAAACTATTCTTATTCCCCCTTGCCTTAAAAAAAAAAAAAAAATTCTACACGCATAATTCAGTGCCATTAATTAATTCTTCATGTTGCGCAACCATTATCACTATCCTTTTCCAAATTATTCCATCATCATTACCATAAACTCAGTGTTGCCTAAGCAAAAACTTTTCCTTCCCCTCTCTCTCCCACCCCTGGTAACCACTTATAATTTTTGGTTTCTATATATTTGCTTATTTCATATAAGTGAGATCATGTAGTATTTGTCCTTTTGTGGCTGACTTATTTTGCTCAGCATAGTTTCAAGGTTCATGCATGCCATGGCATGCTTCAGGACTCCATTTCTCTTTATAGCTGAGTAGTATTCTCTAGTGTGTATGTACCACATTTTGTTTATCCATTCAGCTGTTGATAGACATTTTAATTGTTTCTATTTTATGGCTATTGT
This sequence comes from Orycteropus afer afer, assembly GCF_000298275.1. Lineage (NCBI taxonomy): Eukaryota > Metazoa > Chordata > Mammalia > Tubulidentata > Orycteropodidae > Orycteropus > Orycteropus afer. The sequence continues at coordinate 2,019,680 of NW_006921914.1, forward strand.
GAAAAGGTCTGCAATGACCATTGGTGTACAGTTCCCCCTTTGCCTTTTGAGCCATCCCTCTCTGCCTTGTCATGCCATTCCCAGCAATGCTATTCAGGTGACAAGCCCCATAGGCTAGTGGGATCTTAAGAAATCGTTCCTCTCTGAAGATTGTGAGCAGGCCTGTCACAAGTGAGAAGATCCTTACTAAGGCTTTATTTTTAATTTCTACTTGGGACAACAATCCATCCTCAGAGCTTGGTCATCCATGTCTGACCAAATCACATGTGTTTTACCAAGAAAATGGGCCATTTATAGTTCAGATTGATGAGTGGTCAAGAAGTTAGAGTTGCTTTTTTTTTTTTTTTTCTCTTTTCAATAGAGGGTTCTAATGTTATCAGTGAGCCCCTTGCCTGACCATGAGCTCACCTTCTATTCACCTGAGGTTCTGAGGTTTGCCCACACTAGTTCTACAATTTTAAAAGTCTGAATTTTTTTTCCACTAAATATCCACCCAGTTTCTTACTCATGGAGTGCCTCAGGAAGGGTCAGAGTTGGGTGAGGGGAATAGTGGAGAAGGGCTTGAGTGAGAAATTGATACATCATCCTGATATTGTCTTCTTCATTCTAGGTTCAGGCTACTATCCAGATGAAAGCTACAATGAAGTATATCCAGAAGAGGTCCCGCGGGCCCCTGCCCTAGATTACCGAGGTAATCCTCACTGTTCCTTAGGCTCAGGAAAGGTCTTTTCTGGCCTAAGGTCTAAACTCTTCCCTGAAGCATCCTTCATCCAGACTTGCCTCACATGTGCCAGAACTGCAGCTCAGGGAATCAGAGAATGTGATTTTTGATCATGAATTTGGTTACTGACTTGTGTGACTTCACCTCTCTAGCCGTAAGGTTGCCCATCCATTATTAATCAGTAAATATTGACTGAGTACCTACTCTATGCCTGATCCTATGCTAAGTAAGTCTGTGGGTGATACAAAATCTAAAATATGATTGACTTCCTCAAGGAGCATACATTTTTTTGGAGGACAGAATGATAAAACTACACATGTAGGACAAGTAAATGTGAAACTACGTGATGGTAGCGAATGCAGTAGGAGTTAAGAAAAGGAAGTCAGGGAAGGGATCATGAAAGATGACATTTAGGGTAGGCCTTAAATGATGGGTAGGATTAAGAGAGTTAGAAAGAAGAGGGGAAGACATTCATGCAAAGCAGCATAGCCAAAGACATAGAGGTAAGAACAAACATGGTAGATGAGGAAGCTAGGAAGAAACCAGCCTGGCTGGAGGAGTTGGACTGTGAGGGAAATAGCAGAAAATAAAGTTGAATATAAAAAGAGTGAGGCCAAGTTAAGAAAGGCTCCATGTTCTCAGCACCCTCGAAGGAGAGGCAGAAGGATTACCTGTGAAGAATGCTAGATAGAGGTTCCTGCATTAGAAGGGAGGTTAGGCTTGTGATATCTAATATCCCTTCCAATTCTAAGATACACTGTTCCTGTGTTTTGCAAACCATATAGAAGAGTTTAGCTGTTGTGCCAGGAACCATGAAGATCCATCCTATGTTTTTGCACAGGAGAGTGACATGGTAAATGGTGATTTCAGAAGACTGACTTGGTATATGGTTAGGAAGGGATGGAGCCTGAGTCAGGGAGTCTTTCTAGAATTCTGTTACAATAATGTTGACTAGAGATTATTGAGGGCTGTGGCAAAGAAATGAAGAGTAAGGATGAGTTCCAGAGATGTTTCAAAGAAAGACATGGCAAGACTTGATACAGATTTGATACACCAAGAGACTAAGAAATAAACTGATATCTGAAAGAAACTAGTTTGTATACCTGGGAAAATTGTAAGACCTTCTCAGAAAGACTAAGTTAAAAAGGAAAATTGATTTGGCTGTTTTGAGTCCTATGTTGTTGTTGTTCTTGTTACGTGCTGTGGAGTTGGACCCAACCCATAGCGACCCCTCCTTGCGTTTCCGATGCCGTATCACTATGGAAGTACATTGCCCAACCTTCCTTCCGAGGAGTGGCTGGTGGGTTTGAACCGCCAGCCTTCTGGTTAGCAGTCAAGTGCCTTATTGAGTCCTATAGGCAGTTGGAAGTAGAAAGGTTAAGCTTTGTGAGTCATCAGCTTAATGGATGAACTGTTCAAGGAAGCAGAGGGCCAAGGTCAGAGCCTTAGAAGACATCTACAGATATGAGTAGTAGAGGAACCAGCAAGGGTAAAAGAGATGTTAGTGCTCATCTAGGTATGAGGAAATCAAAGTAGTATCTACCATATTACGTAGTAGCAGAAAATGCAATAGGAGAAGAAAAGGAAGGCAGGAAAGGGGTTGTGAAAGATGACATTTAGCCACAAAAGAGTTTTAAGAAAGGTGAAATGGTAAGAGATTAACTGTGTCAAAAATTGCAGAGATCATATTGAAGGTAGAGCAAACATACTTGGCAAGAAGAAGGTAAATGGTGGACTTTAAGAATCGTATGAGACACGAGCAAAGCTTTGGGCTCTATGTTTCTTTCTGGCTACCTTCTGCCTACCTTCTTCTTGCTGCCAAATGGTCCACATCTACTTGCCTTAGCACCTACCAACTCCTGAACTCTCTACAGTCTGTTACTCACCCACAAATCTCCATGCTGAAATGATATCTCTTGAAGGTCACAGTCTCTTCCAAAGACCAAATTGCATGGCCCTTTCTTTGAAATTCAGTCTCCTCAGTCTCTCTGCAGAAATGAGCACATCCTTTTGTTCTTAATCCCTCTTTCTTGGGCTCATGGCATTTCACTATTCTGATCATAGTGGAAGCCAAGAAAGAAGATGAGCTCTGACATGGTGACAAGAGAGAGAATGAGGCTGGGATCTGAATTTTGGGCAACCATGACCTGTCTCCTGAGTTCCCAGACTACATCTTTAACTGCTACTGAACATTTCCATTTGCAAATGTCTAAAATGAAATTCTTTCATCTTCCCCAAAAAAGACTTTATTGGCTGACTTTCCTATGTCTGCTAATGATACCATCATTTCCTTAGTTACCCGGACTTAAAAATATCTCAGTGTTACCTTTAATAGCCCCCATCATCTTTAATAGTTCCTTTCTCCTCATCACCTCTCACCAGTTATTTACCGAGATGTGTCATTTCTTTATAAATCCATAGGATTAATATTTTTATTATAATATTTTTATTATAATGGCAATTGCTTCCTAACTTGATTCTCTGACTCATGTTTCTCCCTCCCTAAACCTGGTGGGAGACTATGACCATTTCTATTAGAATCTGGTCTCAGTCTAGCTTCCCAACCTAACAATTTATTACCCCTTCCCTTCAAATGAAGGCGCTCTGGTGGCACAGTGGTTAAGGCATTTGGCTGCTAGCCAAAAGATCCACAGTTCAAACCCACCAGCTGCTCCTCAAGAGAAAGATGAGGCAGTCTGCTTCCGTAAAGATTTACAGCCTTGGAAATAACCCTCGAGACACTTCTACTCTGTCCTATAGAGTCACTATGAGTCAGAACTGACACGATGGCAGTGGATTTGGTTTGGTTTGGTTCCTCTCAAATGAAATCTACGGTTCATCCTGGCTGCTCTACTCTGTTCCCTAACTACTTTAGCCCACGTTGAGCTTTCCCTCATCCATTCATTATTTAATTCATTTATTAAATGATGATTTATTGAGTGACTACTATGTACCTCTTCTGAAATAAATGTGTCTTGTCTAGACCACTTGTTTGGCATTCATTATGCACTGCCACTTTGGTTTGTTTTTTATAACCCTTAACAAAATTCTTATCTCCTTAACAGCAGGGGTCATGTGTGGCATTCCCTCAGAGCCAGTAAAAAGTAGGTGCTCAAGAAGTGTTGACTGACTGCTTGGCATCCTGGGAGCAGAAGCCAGATTGCAGATTATAAATGGGAAGGAGTCCCGGGGTGGCGCAATTGGACAATGCTTTTGGCTGCTACCCAAAAGGCTGGTGGTTGAGTCCACTCAGAGGTGCCTCTGAAGAAATGCTGGGCTATCTACTTCTGAAACAGTCACTGGAAACCCTATGGAGTCAGACTTGACTCATGGCAACTGGTTTTTATAAATGGAAGAAGTAAATAGGAAAAAGTAACAGATAAAGAAGTTACTTTCAAGAGGTCTGGCAGCCCCTATATTAGCTTGCCTCATTGGTTATTTTTAAGTGAGCATAGAGCCCTTTAGGAAAATATAAACTGCATGGTGGCTTTTGGCCTTGGGATCTAGTGTTTCACAGCTCTCTTTGGGACTTAGTTTCAGGACAAAAACCAAACTGAGTGAAGTTATCAATGATGAGTGGAGAAGAGGTAGCAGAGAACAATACAACCTGTGCTCCCAGCCTCACTTAAAAGATCCTTGTGACCTCATAATCAACAACTCTGCAATGGTAGCACTTAACAGACTATCTGTAATTTGGAGATGGTGTCTCCAGGTGGCAGTGGTGTGTTACTGCTGTAGACTAGAAACCAAATGCTGGAAGCCAGTGTGTTTTTTCTCAGAGAGGGATGGAATGGTGGCTCGAACCTAGACACTGACTTAGGGAATACTATTCCAGGGCTAGGAGCTCTGGTAGCATAGTGGCTAAAAGCACTTGACTGCTAACCAGAAGGCTGGCGGTTCAAACCCACCAGCCACTCCTCGGAAGGAAGTTCCGTAGTGATACTTCCGTAGTGATACTTCCGTAGTGATACTTCCGTAGTGATACTGCCTCGGAAACCCAAGGAGGGGCCGCTATGAGTCGGGGCAGACTTGACGGCACATAACAACAACAACATTCCCAGGGCTACATATTTTACACACACAATTTCATTTGATTCTCACAACAACCCTATGAAACTGGTTTATTATCCCCTATTATACAAATCAGGAAACTGAATTTCAGGGTTAAATTTGAAGTCACACAACTTGAAGGTGGCAGAGCAGAAATTTAAAGCCAGATCTGTCTGCCTCCAAAGCCAGGATCATTCCTTCTCTTTCATCAAAAATGTAACTCATTAAACAAAATATGTATGAATTGCTTACTGGAAAACCAATTTGCTCTATAAACTTTCACCCAAATCACACACACATACTCAAAGGTAATTCATTCTTGTTTGTTTGTTTTTAAAAAGAACTAAACAGCAAAAAATAGAAAATTATTTTAGAGCAAACTGTCCATTGTGGAGTTTGGTACCATTTTGACTAATCTTGAACAATTTTCATGCCTTATCCTGATTTGTAGCCTGGAGTCAGAAACTCTTCCCTGAGGTATGGTCTCAGTCCTCTGAGCTGCTGCTTTCCTTATAGCTTGCCTAAATTGCAGGCAAACTAGTCACTCTGCCTAGGTTATCTGAAGATTATCACCAAGAAGGCCCTTTCAACTCTGTTGTCAGCATTTCCTTTTATTTATAAGCCTTGGGAAGAGATAGGTGAATAGGTGCAGAGAGCAGAGACCATGAGCCTGACTTCAAATCCCAGCTCCTCCAATTTCCAGTTCTTTGAAGCTGGACAAACACCTATTATGTGCCAGGCATTGTGCTATGTATTTTATAAATGTTATTTAAAGAAATTGCATGCTTGCTGTATAGTGAGAGGGAAAAGTCTCTAAGACATATTGTTAAGTTAAAAAAAGAAAGCAATGGAGACAACAGTGGGCATAAAATGCTGTTCTATGTTAAAAAAAAGGGAGGAAGAATAATCTATACCAATATTTGCTTTATATGCAAAAAGAAACTATCAACTGTGGTTCTTTGGTGGGGGGTTTGTGGGGTGGTGAATGAGAGGGAGATTATTTATTTTTATACCTTTTATAGGAGCCCTGGTGATGCAGTGGTTAAGTGCTCAGCTGCTAACTGAAAGGTTGGTAGTTCAAACCCACTAGCTGATCCTAAAGATGTGGGAAAGGTGGCAGTCTGCTTCTGTAAAGATTTACAGCCTGGGGTGGTTCTACTCTGTCCTACACGGTTACTATGAGGTGGAATCAACCCACTGGCAATAGGCTTGGTTATACTTTTTACAAGGAGCCCTGGTGATGCAATGGTTAAGTACTTGGCTACTAACCACAAGTTTGCAGTTCACAGCCACCCAGCAGCTCCGTGGTGAAAGACTTGGCCATCTGCTTCCATAAAGATTGTTGTTAGGTGCTGTCAAGTCAGTTCCAACTCATAGTGACCTTATGTACAACAGAATGAAACGTTGCCTGGTTTTGCACAATCCTCACTATCGTTGCTGTGTTTGAGGCCATTGTTGTAGCCACTGTATCTATCCATCTTGTTAAGGGTCTTCCTCTTTTTCACTGATCCTCTATTTTACCAAAAATGATGTCCTTCCAAAGGCCCAAAATCCATTAAATGGGGAAGAGAATGTTTGTTTAATAAATGGTGCTGGCAAAACCAGCACCATTTGCAGAAAAATGAAACAAGATCTGTACCTCACACCACACACAAAAACGAACTCCAGATGGATCAAAGACCTAAATGTGAAACCTA
>NW_006921914.1:2028186-2031009 GCF_000298275.1 Orycteropus afer afer
AATGACATGAGACAAAGTATATGTGAACTGCTGTATGAAAAGTGAATTTACTCTGTAAATCTTCACCCAAATAAAAATAAAATTTAAAAAAAAAATGATGTCCTTCTCCAAGGACTGGTCCCTCCTGATAACATGTCCCAAGTACATACAATGAAGTCCCATGATCCTCCCTTCTAAGGAGCATTTTGACTGTATTCCTTCCAACACAGATTTGTTTGTTCAAAATAGCAGGCTAACATGCCACGGTGGCACATACTGTGGTTAGAAAGATCATGGCTTTAAAGCCAGACAAAGCTTAGGTTCAAATCCCAGTTCTTCTACCTGCTTGCTGAGGACCCTTGGACAATGTACTTCCTCATTTGGAAAACAGGGACAAATATTTACCTACATCACAGGAAAACCATATGAAATGATATGTGTGAAAATGAAAATATGTAGCATGGTTCCTGGCACACAATAGATACTCAGTAGAGACTTATTTCCTGCCAGATATTTTCACCATGCACTATTTAGCGTGGTGTCAGTGTCTTAGTGTCAGTTTCACATTAGCATTCTTTGAGTACAGTTGTTGGGACACTTGTGAATCTCCTTAACTGTATGGTCACCTCTCCTATATTTCTTCATATCATCCATATCAATAGTGTGAAAGGCAGTGTCACATACCTCACTTACTTCCACATACTGTGCCCACCATTTCTCCTGCTCTACAAGTCTGATGACCCTACCCAAAAATAACATGAGGTCAGTCTGGAATTACTTGCTCCTTAATGTCTCTGGAGATCACCAATTCTCATTCTAACTGTTCATAAACCTGACATTTAAAACTTCTAGAACACTATGCTGTCAGTGCTGTCAGTCTCACCAGGCTAGATTCCAGAGGCCACCTTCTCCCATATTTAAAATTGGGATAGGGTTTGGTGTAGTGCCTAAGGCACTTGACTGCTAACCAGAAGGCTGGTGGTTCAAACCCACCAGCCACTCCTTGGAAGGAAGACTGGGCAATCTACTTCCATAGAGATACCACCTCAGAAACCCAAGGAGGGGGTCGCTATGAGTCGAAGTCGACTTGACGGCAGTGAGTTAGAGTTTTTATAGGGTTTGCCCATCTCTAACCTTCCAACATGTTTTCTTTATGCAGGATGTCTCTGGGCCAGGAAATTTGAATTGGTTTATAATAGTTGAGCAATCTTACGGTCTCAGTATTTATCTTGAGCATATTTCCCTTTGCCATACTTGCTTGTTCTACCCTTCAAACCTGATATTTATTTGCCTTAACAGAATATAGAGGAGAAAAAAAAAATTCACTGCCAGTGAGTTGGATCTGACTCATAGTGACCCCAGGCCAGGAGTAATTGTTGAACTCCCAGCATGCCTTGTCAGGTCTCTGTGATATGTGTTGTGACCTTATAATCAGGAGCTCTGCAACAATAGTACTTAAGAGACTTTCTGTAATTTGGAGATTGTGTCTCCACATGGCAGCTGTGTGTCACTGCCACAGGCTCAAAACTAATGCTGGAAGTCACAGCAGAATCATTGCTTGAACAATAGTTTTCTCACCGTCATCTGTCATCATTCTCCACTTGTCCTCAAGCAGAGGCCCTAGCCTCTCTTTGTTCCTTTAACTACCGACGTGCCTTTCTTCTAAGCCTATCCCCCTTTTTTTGTCCCTTTGGATTTGGGAAGTGCATCAGCTTATTTGAGGCTTTAGCCTTTCCAACCCTAGGCTAAAAAATCTGTGCCATCCTTGTGTATGCATCTGTGGGCAGGTGGCCCTCCTCTTGTTTATACGTGCCCTTGAAAACCTGAAGGCACTGAAGAGTTGTTTATTTTGTATAACCAATGAAGCCGCCTTAGGATTTTATGATTTAACAACCTTATAACCTTTTGTACTCAATTCTGAGCTGGCATCAAACTTTCATTCCTAAGAAGTCTTCTTTGATGTCACATTCCCTTACTGTATCTTACATCTTCATATTATTTTTTAAAATGTATTTCAATTTGCATACAATAAAAATCACTCTTTTTGATGTGTAGACAGTTTTGTGAGTTTTTGACAAATACAGTACAGAGTCAGGTAACCCCACCGCAGTACCCAACAGAACAGTTTCATCACTTCAGCCTAGTGTTGCCTCTTTGAGGTAACCCCTACCTCTACCCCTGGCCTCTGACAACCACTCTGACATGCCTCTATATATTTGCCTTTTCCAGAAAGTCATATAAATGGAATGCTGCAGTAGGTGGTCCTCTGAGTCTGGCTTCTTGCACTTCACAAAATGTATTTGACATGGATCCATGTTGTAATGTGTATCAGCACTTGATTCCTTTGTATGAATAACCCACAGTTTGTTTAATCATTCACCCATAAAAGGGCATTTAAATTGTTTCCAGCTTTGGGCAATCATGAATAGAGCTACTTTTAAACATTTGCATATAGGCTTTTGTGTGGACTCAGGTTTTTATGTCACTTGAGTAAATACCTAGAAGTGGGATTGCATACTCATTTGATAGTCTATAAATACCAAAATATTTTCCAAAGTGATTCTATCATTTTGCATTCCCACCAGCAATGTATGTTCATTTCTCTACATCCTCACCAGCACTTGGTGTTGGCATTTGCTGTTTTATTTTTTTAAGTTCAAACATACTAATAGGTAACTAGTGATATCTCATTGTGGGTTTTATTTTGCATTTCTCTAAAGACTAATGATGGAGAACATCTTTTCACGTGCTTATTGACCATGACTACAACCACTCCTCAGAAGGAATGTTGGGCAATCCTACTTCCGTAGTGATACTGCCTCGGAAACCCAAGGAGGGGTCGCT
>NW_006921914.1:2031744-2044302 GCF_000298275.1 Orycteropus afer afer
GCTCTCTGGTTAGCAGTCAAATGCCTTAGGCACTACACCACCAAAGCTCCTTTTTTTTTTTTTTTAAAAAAAAAAATACCAGTTAATACTGTTGTTGTTGTTATGTGCCATTGAGTTGGATCCAACTCATAGCCACCCCTCCTTGGGTTTCTGAGGTGGTATCACCATGAAAGTAAATTGCCCAACCCCTTCTGAGGGTGACTGGTGGGTTTGAACCACCAGCCTTCTGGTTAGCACTCAAGTGCCTTAGGCACTACTCTACCAGAGCTCCTCCAGTTAATACTATTATTATTCAAATTTACACACCAACATCTTTAGTCTGAAATTGAACAAAAATGCAATCAAGATGTATTGATTATCACTGGTGATTGGAAAGGTTAGAAACAAAGAAGAATCACTGGCAGTTGGAAAACAATGGCCTTGGTGATAGAAATAACGCTGGAGATCACATGATAGAATATTGCAAGACCAATGACTTATTCATTGCAAATACCTTTTTTCAACAACATAAATGGTGGCTACACATGTGGACTTCACCAAATGGAGTACACAGGAATCAATCCACTACCTCTGTGGAAAGAAGTGATAGAGAAGCTCAATATCTTCAGCCAAAACCAGGCCAGGAGCTGACTGTGGAACAGACCATCAACTGCTCATATGCAAGTTCAGGTTGAAGCTGAAGACAATTAAAATGAGTTCATGAGAGCCAAAATATAACCCTAATTATATCCCTCCTGAATTTAGAGACCATCTAAAGAGTAGATTTGATGTATTGAATACCAATGACCAAAAACCAGAAGAATTGTGGGATAACATCAATAATATCATCCATGAGGAAAGCAAAAAGTCATTAAAAAGACAGGAAAGGAAGAAAAGACTAAAATGGATGTCAGAAGACATTCTGAAACTTGCTCTTGAATGGACAGTAGCTAAAGAAAATGGAAGAAACGACGATAAAAGAGCTGAACATATTTCAAAGAGCAACTAGTGAAGAAAAAGTCAATTATTACAATGAAATATGCAAAGACTCGGAGTTAGAAAACCAAAAATGAGGAGCACACTTGGCATTTCTCAAGTTGAAAGAACTGAAGAAAAAATTCAGGCCTTGAGTTGCAATATTGAAAGATTCTATGGGCAAATCTTGGCTGAAAGCAAAGAATATCAGAAAGAGGTTTGCTTGTGTTTCATTGACTATGCAAAAGCATTTGATTGTGTGGGTCATAACAAATTACGGAAAACATTGCAAATAATTGGAATTCCAGAACACTTAATTGTGCATATGAGGAACCTGTACATAGACCAGGAGGCTGTCTTTTGAACAGAACAAGGGGATACTGCATGGTTTAAGATCAGGAAGGAAGTGAACCAGGGTTGTATCCTTTCACTATACTTATTCAATCTGTATGCTGAGCAAATAATACAAGAAGAGTGTGGCATCAGGATTGGAGGAAGACTCATTAACAAGCTGTGACATGAAGGTGACACAACTTTGCTTGCTGAAAGTGAGGATGACTTGAAGCACTTACTGATAAAGATTAAAGACTACAGTCTGCAGTATGGATTACACCTCAACATAAAGAAAACAAAAATTCTCACAACTGGACCAATAAGCAGCATCACAATAAATAGAGAAAAGATTGAAGTTGTCAAAGATTTTATATTACTTGGTTCCACAGTCAACACCAATGGAAGCATCAGTCAAGACATCAGATGACGTATTATTGCACTGGGAAAATCTGCTGCAAAAGACCTCTTTAAAGTGCTGAAGGGCAAAGATATTTCTTTGAAACATGTCATGGTATTTTCAATCGCCTCATATACAAGTGAAAGCTGGACAATGAATAAAGACCAAATAAGAGTTGATGCTTTTGAGTTGTGGTGTTGGCAAAGAATACTGAAAGTACCATGGACTTCCAAAAGAACTAACAAATCTGCCCTGGAAGAAGTGCAGCCAGAATGCTCCTTTGAAGCAAGAATGGTCAGACTTTGTCTGACCTTCTTTGGTCATGTTGTCAGGAGGGACCATTCACTGGAGAAGGGTATCATGCTTAGTAAAGTCAACAAAAAAGGGGAAGGCCCTCAATGAGATGGATTGACACAGTGGCTGCAATGATGGGCTCAGGTATAGCACGGATTGTGAGGCAGGTGCAGGATCGGGCATTGTTTCGTTCTGTTGTACATAGGGTTGTTATAAGTTGGAGCCGACTCGACAGCACCTAACAACAATTCTTTGCCAGATATGTGCTTTGCAGATATTTTCTCCCAGTTTGTGGCTTGTCTTTTCATGTCTTAACAGTGTCTTTCACAAAGCAAAATTTTAATAATTTTTATGAGGTTCAATTTATTGATTTTCTTTTCCTGTATGGATTGTGTTTTTGATGTCTTATCTAAGACCTCTTTGCCTAGCCTTAGATTCCCAAGATTCCGTTATGTTTTTTTTCTTCCTAAAAGTTTTTTAGTTTTATGTTTTTCATTTAAGTTCATAATCCATTTTGAGTTAATTATTGTATAAGATATGAGTCTTAGGCCAAGGTTCCTTTTTTTTTTTTTTTGCCTCTAGATTTTCAATTGCTCCAGCACCATGAGTTGAAATAGCTATCTTTCCACCATTTAATTGCTTTGGCATCTTTGTCAAAAATCACTTGAGCATACTTGCGCGGACATTTCTGGTATCTCTATTCGGTTCCACTGTTCTGTATGTCCATCCTTTCACTAATAATCACACTGTCTTGATTTCTGTACTTCTAGCTTATGTCTCTTTTATTGCTACAGTCCCCCGATGGTGTTATACGTTAAATATCCAGGATGGAGAAGCCACATGCTACTCACCAAGGGGAGGAAATTACCACAGCAGCCTGGGCACTCGCTGTGAACTCTCCTGTGACCGAGGTTTTCGATTGATCGGTCGGAGGTCGGTGCAATGCCTTCCAAATCGCCGTTGGTCTGGAACTGCCTACTGCAGGCGTAAGTTGTATGTGTGCATATGGTGATGTGTATGTGTGAGAGGAGCCAACCAGTCAGCCAGCCACATGAAGAGGATACTATGTCCTTCTCTCAGGTGCAAATTGGTAATTTCCCATGGGCCCGCAACAGAACTTTTCCTCATCCTAACATTCTAGCTCGTTTTCTCTCTCCATGGTCACTGCCCCAGAAACATGGGCATTTAAATCGCAGCCAAACCTTCTGACCAGGGGAGCCCAGGAGTGAATATAGGGAGCTAATGCTTGGGCCTGAGGCCTGATGTAGCCCTGGGTATTCTTCTGGTGTTCCCAAGGATCTGTGACCTCAGGCTCTTTCCCACTTGGAGTAAACTGCTGTACTTTCTTGCATATAGAAGGCCTTCATTTTCATTTTCTTTTGAAAGTCAACAAGAAGAATCCCTAAGGCTAGAATGTGAGGATGTTAATATAGATGCATTCTAAATCATGTCCTTCTTCAGCTACCCCTTTTAGCAGTTAAGCTTTGTCTCCATCTGCCATCACTGAAAACCATTTTTAGGACACCCATGTATGCAGGGCCCTGTATCGGTCACTTCAGGAGCTTACTCAATTCCTAAATTACCCCCAAGCTGCTTATAGAGTGATGGAATAGAAACCCAATTATGTGCATATGAATGCAATGTAACTGGACACAGAAATTCTGACCTTCAGAGAGAAATGGGATTGGTCACAAAATACACTATGGAGAGGAGAAGCTACCACACACCTTCAGGTGACTGCAATTACTTTGCTTTAGAATTTAGACCTCATCATTTCCAAAACAAATTTGAATTATCCTTATAAAATTAAAATGATATAAGACTATAAATTTAAAATGAACATCAAACCAATTAAAAGAACGGAGAAGTACAATATTTCCATGTGCCCACAATGAGTTAATTGCTACATTTGAGCACTCAATCTAATTTTGACCTTCCTCATGGGAGACAAATGGGTGAACTCATTGGATCTATCATTCTCACTGTCATATAATACTAAGCAAACAAATTCATCTGAAGAGACAAACCTTTTTCTTGGCCCTGATTGCAAGGAGGTCACTTTTTTCATTGGTCTTTACCTAAGAGATATGGGAAAACTTAATAGACAATAATCTTCAAGTCTGGTATATCTAACAAGCAAAATGAACATAGGTAATACAGAGTATTTATTCAAAGTTCCAACAATTAAGCTCATGCAGGGATAGAACTTAGACAGCCTAGGGAGAATGTTTGGCTAGCCTACTTTTCTCATGTATCAAGTATCTCAAACAAGACTTTGGCAAGCACACACTCACAATCAATTCATGGTGGCAGCTTCAACCTTTGGCACATGTAATGTCTAAAGTACATGGATGGCTATTTAATGGAATACCATCAAACCTGGCCCTACAGGCACTGGTCTAACTTGTATTCTTACTTGGACAGAGGGCCAACTGTGAGCCCCAGCTGAGGAGTGCTGGTGGCAGCATAAAAATTATACTCAAAAAGGAGCTTTGAATTTGCTCATGGGAAATTGGCATTAGAAAAGAAGAAAACAGAGAGTTTCTGAGACCCTAAGTGAACCCAGGGGTTTATAATGCATCATCTTTTTTAATCTGCACAACCATCCTATGAGGTAGCCCCATTGTACAGATGAGAACACTGAGACTTAGGGAGATGAGGTCACTTGCTCAAAGCCACAGAGCTAAAAAAAGGTGGAGCTAGGATGCAAATCTAGGTATGCTTCCAAAGTCTATGGATTTGGACAAGTGATTTACTTCTTTGAGACCCCCAAGAGCACTATTGTACTTTATAATAGGAAAATAAGAAAGCAATTAGAAAAAAGAAAGGCAATTGGGCACAAAACTTAAGGGCAGTTTGGGTAGGGTTTCTATATCTTTGCCTATCTCTGGTATGGTTCCACCTGTGCTAGATGCCCAGGTATCACCTCTAGATAGGCCACTGAGCTTGCCACTTGGTTCTCTCTTAGAGGTGAGATGCCACGCTTTGCCATTTATCACTAGTGGCACCTATACCTGCACAAATGGAATGCTTCTTGACTCCCGCTGTGACTACAGCTGTTCCAGTGGCTACCACCTGGAAGGTGACCGCAGTCGCATCTGCATGGATGATGGGCGATGGAGTGGAGGCGAGCCTGTATGTGTAGGTAAATGCTGATCCCTCCCCGTTGTCCTGCTGCAAAGAACCCACCTGGTGTAATATCCACAAAGGGTGTGCAATTCTTACTACTGAAGGAAGTCCTGTTCTCTATGAGGGTGGCACATTGGGTACATGTTTAACAAAAGACTTACATCCCCTGGAACTAGGCTTCCTTCCATAGTTTCTTTGAGTACCTTGAACTGAGAGTGTAACTTTTACCTATGCAGTGGTGTAGTATTGCTTCTACGGGTCCCCTCTAGTGAGGGCAGGGAAACCCATGAGTCAGCACTTGATTTCTGACCTTGGCAGACATAGATCCCCCCAAGATCCGTTGTCCCCACTCACGTGAGAAGATGGCAGAGCCGGAGAAGTTGACTGCCCGAGTATACTGGGATCCACCATTGGTGAAAGATTCTGCTGATGGTACCATCACCAGGTGAGCTTGAGTAACAAATGCCCCTATTCCTCCCAGCAGCTTCTCCCAGTTCCTCAGACTGTCCATACTGAACTACACAGGATTAGGCTCCAGTGATGGTGTGTCCCAGACCTTAATCCAAAGACTCTCCTTCCTCAGTGGCTCTTTCACCCTGTTTCATGCAGGGTGACACTTCGAGGCCCTGAGCCTGGCTCTCATTTTCCCGAAGGAGAGCACGTGATTCGCTATACTGCCTATGACAGAGCCTACAACCGAGCCAGCTGCAAGTTCATTGTGAAAGTACAAGGTCAGAAAGAATTCTTCCAGTTCCACATTATTCATTATTCTTGTTCTATCTACCATGACCTTCTAGATGCCAATCACAACCCTCTCCTCTCCATGCCTGAAATAGCCACACCACATTTATACTAGATGAGGGATAAGCAAGTCCACTATTCAGGAAATCAGCATTAATTGTGCATACACTTTTCAGAAACCCCAACGCCTCAACAAGATTTTCCCATTCTCCTAGAGCTACATAAAAATTACAAAGATCCTCTATATCTATTTTTTGACTGCCTAACCCACTAGCCACTCCTCAGAAGGAAGGTTGGGCAATCTACTTCCATAGTGAAACCGCCTCAGAAACCCAAGGAGGGGTCGCTATGAGTTGAGGCCGACTCAAGGGCACATAACAACAACAACAACAACAATGATCAAATCTAATCAGCCTTCATTCTGTCCTTCACTTTTGCTGACATTGGTGTTGTTGGTTGCCTGATTCTTCTTTGTTTGATGTTGCATTGTTTTGTTTTGCTATTTTCATTATAAAAACAATTAATTGCTGAGCATTTGGAAAATAAATATGTAAAGGAGAAAAATCTATTACCCCACTATCCAGAGACAATTACTGTTAATCTTTTGATATTTTTCTTCTAGTTTTTTTTTCCTATGCATACTTTTAAAACATAGAGTTGAGATTATACTGTATACTCTTATCTTGTTGTTGTTGTTATTGTTAGGTGTTGTTGAGTCAGCTCTGACTCATAGCGACCCTGTGTACAACAGAACGAAACACTGCCCGGACCTGCACCATCCTCACAATCCTTGTTATGCTTGAGCTCATATTCTATCTTGGATCACATTTTTTCAATTTTCCTGACAAAAGTAATTTTCCCATGTTCTTTAAAAATTCTTCAAAATACTTTTAAAGGCAGGAAAAGATTCTAACCTAAGGATTTTTCATAATTTGCTTACCTCTTCTCCCACTGTTGGACATTTAAGTTGCTTATGATTTAACTTTGCTATTTTAAATAATTTTTTATACAGGGAGTCCATAAAGTCTGGATACAGATTACTTTAAAAAAAAATAGTCAAATCTTTTGACAACACTGTGTACCTGTGTTTTCAAACTTTATAAACGCCTTTGTCTGAAAAATTTAATTCCTTAAGAAAGGAAAAGTCTAGCTCCGTCTTTGGCCATTAGAAACAGAGAGAAGTCATTCATTCTGATCACCCTGGATCTCCTGATCTAGAAGGCCCAGTACAGGCACCCTATTAGCCCTTCCTTCCTAAGAGAGACACCATAGCCCCTAACTTAAGCTCCTCGCTAACAGTGAGACGCTGCGCAACTCTGAAACCACCACAGCATGGCTACCTTAGCTGCACTTCAGCAGGGGACAACTATGGTGCCACCTGTGAATACCACTGTGATGGGGGTTATGAGCGCCAAGGGACCCCCTCCAGAGTCTGCCAGTCCAGCCGCCAGTGGTCAGGATCACCACCCATCTGTACTCGTGAGTAAAACAGGAAATGGGGAGAATGGGCATATTGATCTGGGTACTTTGAAGGATATCTCCCCCTGGCAGAGGGATCCAAAAGCAATGTGTATGATGTGGGAACAGGGAGTTCTGAAATGTGTTTATTTTAAGGACCAGTGCTACCCCATAGAATACTCCTACCCCAAGCAGAGTGTTTAAAATCTCCAAGTGTTCTTTTGGGATTTCCTCCAAGGAAAGGGAGAAACTACCATGAAGAGTAAACTCAAAAGATTGGATCCTATCAAGATGTTAAGTTACCCATGCCAGGATGAAGGAGAAGGTCGTACATTGATTAGCCATCTGCTTCTGTCCTAGCTATGAAGATTAATGTTAATGTCAACTCAGCTGCTGGCCTTCTGGATCAGTTCTTTGAGAAACGGCGACTCCTCATCATCTCAGCTCCGGATTCCTCCAGTCGATATTACAAAATGCAAATCTCTATGCTACAGGTGAGATCCACTCTCCTAATAAGGCCTTAGTCCCTTTGCATTTCCCCTAACTCCACCCCATTATTCTCCTTATGTTTTTCCAGATCAGTTTCTCTCTGCATAGCAAACTTATTTCTTCAAAATTTTTGTGGATAGTATTTGATCAATTTTACTGAAGACAAATTTAGCACATTTTAAAGACTGCTATGTTTTTACTGAAAAGGCAATGAGGTCACAGGAATGGTGAATGTGACTTGCAGGGTGTTGGGTGAAGGATGGGAAGGGAATGTGGCCAGGTAGTCTGGAAAGACTTGTAAGACAAGTATGATAAAGTGAAAATGTTAAGAAAATTATGTTCATGTTTTCAAGGAATAATAGTACTAAGTACTAGGTACTGGTCTATATGCTTTATACATTTTAATTTATGTAATTCTCACAACAACCCTTATGAGGAAGATACTATTATTATCCTCGTTTTATAGGTGAGGAAACTGAGGCATCGAGCAGTTAAGTGATTTCTCCAAGGTCACTAGCTAATAAGTGGCAGATCCAGGATTTAACCTAGGCTGTCTGGCTCCAGGGTCAGAAGAAAAGGAAAGCAGGAAAGAATGAAAAGTGTTGTGATATCTTAAATTAGAATGAAGGAGTTACATGAGGATTTTTAACATATTACTAGATACTTAAGGATCCCTGGTGGTGTAATGGTTAAGTGCTTGGCTGCTAACAGAAAGGTTGGCAATTCTAACCTACCAGCAGCTCCGAGGGAGAAAAGACCTGGTAATTTGTTTCCATAAAGAGTACAGCTTGGGAAACTCTACAGGGCAGTTCTACTCTGTCACATAGGGTCCCTAGGAGTCAGAATCAACTAAATGAAACACAACAAGGTACTTAGGCAAAGCCACTGGTTGGGATGGGAGAGGCAGATAGGACAGCATAGATCATTAGGACTTATAAAAACAGACTAAGATGAAGTCTGAAGAGAACTCAGTGTGCTGACAAGGCTAAGAGAACTAGCTCTAGGGAGCTCTAAGGGGTTGGATACTCAGGTGTCATGGATTGAATTAGATCCCCCCAAATATGTGTCTACTAGGCTGGGCCATGATTCTCAGTGGTTTGGCAGTTATACAATGGTCGGATCATCCCCCATTATATGATGTGATGTGATGTGATCAGCCAATCAATTGTAAGGGGATTAAGGTAGGAGTCAACACCCCTTACTCAGGTCACAGCCCTGATCTTATATAAAAGGAGTTTCCCTGGGGTGTGGCCCGCATCACCCTTTATCTTACAAGAGATAAAAGGAGAGAGAAAAGAGCAGAGAAAAAGGGACCTACTACTACCAAGAAAGAAGAGCCGGGAGCAGAGTGTACCCTTTGAACCCAAGGTCCCTGTGCTAAGAACTTCCTAGATCCAGGGGAAGAATGATGCCAAGACACATGTAGATCTCTGAGGAACTCCAGGTCCACAAATGTTGAAGGAGACAAGGACCTTCCTCGAGAGCCAACACACACAGAGAGAGAGAGAGAGCCTTCTGTGAGAGCTGGAACCCTGAATTTGAACTTCCAGCTTCCTAAACCATGAGAGAATAAATTTCTGTTTGTTAAAGCCATCTAACTGTGGCATTTCTGCTATAGAAGCACAAGATAACTAAGACAGAATTTGGTACTGAGAGTGGGGTGCTACACTCTAACAGATACCTAAAATGTGGAAGCAGAATTGGAATTGGGTAATGAGTAGAGGCTGGAAGAGTTTTAAGGTGCCTAATAGTAAAAGCCTAGATTGCCTTGAAAGGCTGTTGGTGGAATTATGGACATCAAAGGCAATTATGGTGAGGGCTCAAAAAAAGTGAGGAGAGCTATAACACCAGAGACAACACAGACAGGGTAAAGCAGCAGCAAAGAAATAGCGGTAGCAGAACCAGTAGACCTGCTGAGATGGAACAGGAGCCAACCCATGGAGCAAGAGAGCTGAATGCCTTTGAGCCGGAGGCTTCCTGGTGGAGTGAGGTGCCTCCAGGCACTTATTGGCAGAGCTAAAGAGATTTACAGGAGCTCTGGTAGCATAGTGCCTAAGGCACTTGACTGCTCACCAGAAGGCTGGCGGTTCAAACCCACCAGCCACTCCTCGGAAGGAAGGTTGGGCAATCCTACTTCCGTAGTTATACTGCCTCGGAAACCCAAGGA
Source organism: Orycteropus afer afer (assembly GCF_000298275.1). Lineage (NCBI taxonomy): Eukaryota > Metazoa > Chordata > Mammalia > Tubulidentata > Orycteropodidae > Orycteropus > Orycteropus afer. The sequence goes on from NW_006921914.1 coordinate 2,041,707, forward strand.
GGGGTCGCTATGAGTCGGGGCCGACTCGACGGCAAACAACAACAACAACAACAAAGAGATTTACAACACCTGCCCAAGCAGGGAAGAGGCCTGTGCAGCCCAAGAGGCCCAAGGAGATGAGGGTCTAAGAGGCCAAGTAACCAGAAATAGAAGCTGAAGAGACAAGAAGTGCAGGAAGGAGAGCTACCTCAGTCTCAATTGGGGGGAGGGGTCATGACCTATTGGGCCTCAAAGGGTGGAACCATGGCCTACTGGGTCTCAAAAGGTGGGGCCATGGCCTCTTAGGTTTCAGAAAGTCAGATCTTCACCAACTCAGTTCCAGAGTGTGGGGCTGCCATTCATGAGTGATAGGAGAATGGGGTTGAATCTGCTGCTCAAAGCTGAGAGGGCAGGACTGCCATGCCCAAGAAGCAGAAGAATGGGCCTGCTGGGGCCGATGAGGTGGGGTTTCCACTCAGATGGACTAGGAGAATGGGGTCGCCCAAAGCTAAGGGAGCAGAATTGTCATCCCAGTGGGCCTGGAAGGTGAAGCTGAAGCCCAGGGCCACAGGGCTTCCACCCAGAATGCAGAGAGCATGGCCAACACCTAGAGTTTTTAGGGCAAGACCATTGCCTAGATGGTCTCAGAGGACAGAGGATTATTTTCAAGCCTTAAGAGCTAGTGTAAATTGTTCTGTTGGGTTTTTTACTTGCTTTGTGCCTGTTATCACTTCTTTCCCTCCAATTTCTCCCATTTGTAATGGAAATGTCTACCTTGTATTCTAGATTCATAGATGAAGAGAAATTTTGCCTTAGGATGGAATTTGGATTTAGAGTTAATTAGAGACTTTTGGCATGATATGATGGGTGAAAGTGTTTTACAAGTGGCAAGGACATGAATTTTGGGGTAACAAGGAGTGCAATGTCATGGACTGAACTGTATCCCCCTAAAATATATGTCAACTTGGCTGGGCCATGATTCTTAGTGGTTTGGCAGTTATGTAATGATGTATTCATCCCCCATGATGGGATCTGATATGATGAGCCAATCAGTTATAAGGGGAGGAAACACCCTTACGCAGGTTATAGTCCTGATCTGATGTAAGAGGAGCTTCCCTCGGGTGTGGCCTGTATCACCTTTTATCTTACAAGAAATAAAAGGAAAGAGAAGTGAGCAGAGAAGGACCTACTTGCATCAAGAAAGAAGGAGCAGACAAAGAGGTACCTACTTCTACCAAGAAAGAAGAGCTGGCAGCAGAGCACATCCTTTGGACCCAGGGTCCCTGGACTGAGATCCTCCTAGATCCAAGGGAAGACTGATGCCAAAACACATGTGACTCTCCAAGGAATGCTGGGACCACAGATGTTGAAAGGAGACAAGGACCTTCCCCTAGAGCTGACAGGGAGAGAAAGGCTTGCCCTAGAGCTGGCACCTTGAATTTGGACTTCTAGCCTCCTAAACTATGAGAGAATAAATTTATTTGTTAAAGACATTCATTTGTGGTATTTCTGTTATAACATCACGAGATAACTAAAACACCACATTAGAGAAGAAGATAGTTAGGGATTTCTAAAGGTTGAATGAATCTTAGAAGTTGCAATGGATTGAATTGTGTACCCTCCAAATATGTGTTAGGATCCTAACCCCTATCCCTTTAGATGTAATCCTATTTGGAAATAGGATTTTCTTTATTATGTTCATGAAGCCATATCAACTTAGGGTATGTCCTAAACGTAATCACTTCTGAGTTATAAAAAGAGCAGATTAGACACAAACATACACACATGCTGGGGAAGATAGATGCCATGTAAGAATCACCAAGGAGCCAAGGAAGGCCAGGCTACCAAGAAGGGAGGAATCAACTAAGTGTTGGCCTTGATTTGGACTTTTAGCCTCCATAACTGTGAGAAAATAAATTTCTGTTCCTTAAAGCCACTCACTGGTAGTATTTGTGTTACACAGCCCTAAGATTTAAGTAGCCAAGTTAAGATTCAGGGGCCCATGAAGGAGGTAATTTCACCAGAAAGGATGAGCTGGGGGATCTAAACCAAAAATGACCTACTCCGCCAGGGATCCGAAAAAGAGAGAGAAAGGCAATAGTTCAGCTTGAACAAGAAGCAAGAACAAGAAAATGAACCAGCCAATGAGTACAGTGATGCCAGGGGTCAGGACAAGAAGAGGAGCCAAAAGATTAAACAGGAATGGTGTGCCAGGATTGTTCAATGCTTCTTTACCTCTTGCTCAGGGTAACTGGCTAATAGGTACAAGACAAGGCAAGACAGAGAATCAGGGCAGGGTTACAAGTATGCTGTTCATGGCCAGGAAGGCTGCAAAGAGTAATGAAAAGAGCACTTGGCACTATTTGGGAGAAATCTTGGAGATCGAGAGAAGGCCCTAATGATGTAGCCTAGTGGTGAGGAGAATAAACTTGGGCAGGCAACCTCAGACCACAGTCTGAAAACATCTTCGCTCAGCATCTTACTGTCATGCAAAGTTGGGCAAGTTATTTCCTCACTACAGAATAAGAATAATACTACCAAGATTCGCTTTAGGAGCTCTGGTAGCATAGTGCCTAAGGCACTTGACTGCTAACCAGAAGGCTGGCGGTTCAAACCC
>NW_006921914.1:2044722-2058662 GCF_000298275.1 Orycteropus afer afer
TTAAGAATTTATATAATTTTAAATCTTCATTTAAGTAATGGCAGATTATGTTTCTACAATTTATCAATTACATTTCTCTTTCCTACCCCATATATTGTAACTGTTTTGTATACTTCAGTAGCATGAAGAAAACACTATTGGGTCAAGTACTTCAGGAATGACAGAGAAAAAAGGTTTTAGACCCCCACAGTGTGGTCTTTGGAAGAGAACCCCTCCATCCCCACACTCCCTCATGTGGTCCCAGGAGGAATCAGTCAAGTAGCCTTAGGCTTGAGTGAGAGGGCCTGTTTCATAAAACATTCTCTCCTCCTCCCAGCAATCCACTTGTGGGCTTGACCTGCGTCACGTGACCATCATCGAGCTGGTGGGGCAGCCACCTCAGGAGGTGGGGCGCATCCGAGAGCAGCAGCTGTCAGCCAACATCATCGAGGAGCTCAGGTCCAGGCTGGGAGGCTGCAGAGATGGGGTGGGCAGAGACCCTAGGCAGGACACTGACAAAGGAGGGTTGTGGGAGAAGCAAGAGACACTATTCTCTTAGAGTATTTCTTATTTATGAACTCTTACAGATGTCTTAGGTAAGACCAGAGAATGGTTCTTAACTTTAGCAGGATATCAGAATCAAATGAGAGGTTAAAATACAGATTACCAGGTCCCACCCAAACCACCTCAGGAATACGGTTTTATAAAGGCACCTCAGATGACTCTACAGAACTGCCAGGGTTGAAGGACACTTAGACCCCAAAATGACTAAGATAAGCCTTTGACCCTTCTGCATCTTGGCTTCCTTCCTTTGCCTTCAGTCTCCAAAAAAGCAAATGGTACCTTTAGGCCCTGAGACCTGAATCACACCCATAAGCTCCTGGGAAAAGAGAAGACCATAGGTGACAGGCAGTAGAAGGTGACTGTCTCATTATCACCCTTTCAATGCCTCCACATTTACTCAGGGCCAATAAAGCCATTACTGCTCTCTGTTTATTAATAATACCTACCTCTAGGGCTCAGTCTTAGTGGAGACAGAAAGATTCAGTCCTAGTTAAGAGAGAGACTGGAAAATACTCCAAGAAAGGAGACTGCAGACTTGTAGCTATAGATGGAAGAGTTAACCAGGTGATGCTGATCAACCTGAGGGCTGCTATGTGTGGCTTTACAGGTCATGACCAGCCCAATTCTCGAAGACACTAGCCACATCATAGTCTATATGATTGTACACCACCACCACCACCACCCTTGGAGTGATTCAGTACAGCTGCATAGCTATATGTGATAGTCCTGCCTAAGGGGACTTACAAAGAAGTGCAATCCTGCTCCAGCTGGGGTGAGAAAGGGCCACATAGCAGAGCTAGACATGTAGGGGTAATAAGACTAAGAAAATGAGCAGAGAAAAACAAAGGGGTTTGAGCTAGGTAGTGGAGGAGGTGGGAACAAGGAATCAGCTTGGGGAGGAAATAGGCCAACAATGGAGCTGTGAAGGGTCAGAGGGTAGTAGAGCCTGGTAGGCTGGGCATCTAGATAAGGTCTCATACCTCCCCATGCTGCTCTTTCTAGGCAATTTCAGCGCCTCACCCGCTCCTACTTCAACATGGTATTGATTGACAAGCAGGGTATAGACCGGGAACGCTACATGGAACCTGTCACCCCTGAGGAACTATTCACCTTCATTGATGACTACTTACTGAGCGACCAGGAGCTGACGCAGCGCCGGGAACAAAGGGACATGTGCGAGTGAACCTGAGCCAGGGCATGGAGAGGTCAAGGGAAAAAAAAAATACCTTAGTTGCCTGGAATTGAGGCCTAATAAAAAGGAGGAAATGGTTTCCCACAGTTCTAGGAACAGGACTCTGAGGAGCGCAAGGTTTGCCAACCCTTGGACATTGCCAGGCACCTTTGTAGGACTGTATGATAGTTCCCCTAAAACACATCTTCACTTCAGGTAGCACTGGAGGAAAATAAGAAGCTAGGTAGGGGTTGAGGAAAGGCCCTGGGCCACGGGTTAGGGGTAGAAGGTCTTCCTTTCCTAATCTGGACATCTACCCCCCCACACACACACACACATACACACAAAGTCTTTCAGATGAGTAAATTCCAGGGCTTTGAACAGATTCGGTCCAGTTCAACCCCCTACTGAGAATCTCCATTTCCACTCTAGAGAAATGAAAGGAGTAGGGAGGCAGAGATAATAAACACTATGTGCCAGGCTCTGTTTTAAACACTATATATGAATTGACTCTGAAATCATCACAAGAATCTTATAAGATAGATACTATTATAAGCCCCATATATATTATAAGCCCCTGTTGTTGTTGTTATGTGCTGTTGAGTTGGACCTGACTCATAGCGACCCCTCCTTGGGTTTCCGAGGCAGTATCACTACGGAAGTAGAATGCCCCATCTTCCTTCCGAGGAGTGGATGGTGGGTTTGAACTGCCAGCCTTCTGGTTAGCAGTCAAGTGCCTTAGGCACTACGCTACCAGAACTCCCAGTAAGCCCCTAGATATACTAAAGCAGAAGCTACATTTTAACAAGATCCCCAGGTGATTCTCATATATATATATACACACATAAGAATCCCAGGTGATTCTTACACACACACACACACACACACACACAAGAATTCTCTGAGTATCTATAAGAATCACCTGGGGATCTTATTAAAATGTAGACTCTGATTCAGTGTATCTGGAGTGGAAATGCAAAATCTCAGCAGCAGGTTGAACCAGAAGGAAGAAATTCAAAGCTCTGGTAAATTCTGAATTCATTCACTAACCAGCTGTATTTTAAATGGAGCTCCTGGTGGTACAATGCTTAAGCACTTGGCTGCTAACTGAAAGGTTGGTGATGTGAACCCACCAGCCACTCTGGGAGAAAGGTGTGGCAGTCCGCTTCTGTCAAGATTTATAGCCTTGGAAACTATGGGGGCAGTTCTATTCTGTCCTGTAGGGTTGCTATGAGACTCCAACAAGTTTAATGGGTTGACTCTAAGGTAACAGCAGAGGAAAGCACCATCACAACAGACAACCAGGTCGCTAAGCAAGGGTAACTGAATTTTCCTTACAACTATTCAGTGGGGGTAGAGGGTAGCCACAAAACTTAAACCTGTTTGTCATTTCCCCTTCTAGAGCATTGGACTACAGATATTGTATTAACTACTGCTTCATCTAAGAGTTAGGAAAATGCTGCAGTTGGAGGGAGCTTAGGAAGAAATCTCTGGCAAGGATAGCATGTTCACACCTGACCCCTCCAACTGGCTCATGGACAAGGACCTCTTCTTACCAAGGCTTCCAGTTCCCATAGTAAAAGGTAGACAATGCTGCCCCTTCCTTGGAGAAGCGCCCCAGCCCATGATCAAGGAATCCTTGAAATCACACTGTACATCTCTGTAAAACTAAACAGCAAGGGAGGAAAATGGAAACAGACTCAGCCTCATGTATTAACTTACTCAGATACCCACTTTTAGAAGATGAGCACGGAACAGGTAGAAGCTGCAGCAACACAAAGTCAAATCTTAAGAGTCAGCCCTAGAACAAATTTGAGGCTGGGCTGCTGTGCAGTGAAGCCCCACACACAGATCCCCAATCTTCCATCCCATTCTGTGGTGCGTCAGTGTTGCAGGAAAAGGCATTCTTGTTGCTAAGAACCTTCTTGTATATATTCATGGAACCTAGTGTCATAGTTAATATTCACCAGCCCCTTTCCTTCAGTTTTTACCCAGGAGGTCATCGGTGGAAAACTGATGGAAGGGGAAAGGGAAGCAGGCTGAGTAGGGAGGCAGAGATAAAAAACACTCACTATGTGCCAGGCTCTGTTTTAAACACTATATATGAATTGACTCTGAAATCATCACAAGAATCCTATAAGGTAGATACTACTATAAGCCCTATTTTATAGATAAGGGAATGGAAGCACACAGAAGTTAGACAACTTGTCCAACACCTGACAGCTTGTAAGTGGCAGCCTAGCTCCAGAGTCAGTGATCTTAACATTATGCTATCCTGCCTCTGTTTTTTTTTTTTTTTTCCTACTTTTCATTTGAAGACAGCTGAAAGCTCCAAGCAAGGTTTCATCATCTATAATCCTATTCAGACACAAGACTCAGGATGGGCCCAGGAGGAAAGAGGGAAATGAAAGGCTTTCAACTCAAGAAAATTCAATCTCCAAAGTAGAGTGATGGGACATCAATCACAAGCCCAGGATGTATGGGGTAACAGTGAATCCAAGGGAAGCTGTTTCCAGGTTTTAGTGGAAATCTCATTTTTTTAATGCAAACTAAAAAGTTAGGCAGTTTCTGGCTAGAATGAGACATGGAGGAAATGATCAGACTTGGAGCCAAAAGGTCCCTTCTCCCTCTTCCCTCTAGGGAAATACAGGAGCTATGAAAGGCAAGAGGCAAGTAATGGGCAGAAGGCAAAACCCAATGAGTTAACGTGGGAAGTCTCCAGTCAGATATGGTCTGTGGTTCTGAAAGCAAAGATTGCACATCGGACAAGATGAATGCCTGAATACCCTTCCTTGTCTTTATTACTAACACTTCAAATGACAAGCAGGTCAAAGGCCCAAATGATAACAAAGAAAGAGGAGGCCCCCTACCTTCTGAACAGAGTTTCCACCTGGGCCTGACTAACTCTTGCATATAAATGCTCCTCTAGCTTAAAAATTTGAGGAGCTATTATTTTATTTCTTTTCTTTTTTAAGAAGTCAAGGCAATGCCAGTCTTTCTTCCTTTAGGTAAAGTTTTAGTGTGACCTTCTTTGTAGTCCTTTTTAGATATGATTAAAATTGCCTCCTAAAGTTGGGGAAATGGACAGCATAGAATCAGGCCCACAGCCAGACTCAAAGGGGCCAGACCAACCTCAACTCCATACATACCTGTCTCTCTCGCTTTGAACCTCTCTGCCCAAACCCAGCCCCCCACCCTCACAAACGTATATACACACAAAACCATACAAGCTATTATATACAGTCAGTAAGCTGCCTAGGTAATATCCAAAGGATTCTGGTTGTCCTACTTTGTAAACTAAACCTTAATCTTTAAGGTATTCTAGAAGAGATGAGTCATCCATTCCTCTGAACCTTTGCCCATAACACACATATCATTCTCACAGGAGGCAGCATGGTGCAGTAGTCAGACTTTGATTCAGATTCCAACTCTGGTGCATGATAGTGGGCTTGAGTTTCCTCATCTGTACAAATGGAAAATTTTTTATTTCATAAGGTGTTTGAAGAATTTAAAGAGCTAACATATAAACTGCCTAGCATACAGCCTTGTACAAAAAATGTCATTTCATGTTCATTAATGCCCTTGCAATGCCCTTTTGTAGCAGAGGTCAAGGATCACTTGGGCTCTATCTAGAAACCCAGAGCCTGATTTCTGAGATGGGTTACTTAGCATCTGTTATTTGTCTCCTAAAGCTAAATAATGGTATAAGAAGTGAAGGAAAATGCCCCCACTCCTAGAGAAACAAGGGGGATCCAGAAAGAAGGGCTTATGGCAGGGAATGTCTTCCTTTGCCTCTCATGTGGATATTTCTTCAGCACAGGAGGTTCTACAAAGTTAAAGGAGAAGTGTCTTTGGTACTTCAGAGAGAGAAATGTGGTATCACTTTTAAGACGGGTTCTCAAGGGATCAGATCTCAGCAAAGGTATGAGGCAGCAATGTGGGAAAAAAGTAAATTTTCTTCAAATCAGCACAGGATAGTTAGGGAAGGGCATTTGTCACTTTCGTTATTCAAGCCATGTGAAGGGCAACAACAGTAAGTCAGGACAACAGAGACAAAAGAATCTATAGAACTAATAAATGTAAACACTTGACAAGTGAGAAAGCTTTATTGAAGCACATATGCATTTCAAGGGGTAGAACACAAAAAAGCAAGTTACAGCCCAGGAACCCAATTTATAATATCCATTATAATATCAATCACTACCAAATAAACCATTTAAAACTTCTTCCATTCAGTTCACACATACAATAGACACCACCATAGTTCACTCTCAATCCAGTGGCCTTATAGACTCCATTCACATACAATTTTGTACAGATACACTTACAAGAATTGGAAAGGTCAGTTTAAAAAGTATCAGAAAAATGAGCCTTAGACCACCAAATCTTTCTTAAAAAAAACTCAGTATACCACACTCTTGATATATCAAGGTCAAGTTTAGGAAACAATTGAAAGAATATGAATGGAAACCACTTCAAGAAGGAAGTCAGAATAGCTGGGAGATTCTCTGTATATGCTCTTGGAACACTGGATCACTTTATATAATAGTTGGCTATTTTGGCTGACACAATGGAGTGTGGACCATATTCTGTGTGGTAACACACCCCAGGTACAAACACCAAGAAAGATGTGGCATGTAAGAGTGAAGATGTCTCATTTTTCATTAGAGAATGAGGAGCTCTTTAACAACTGCTGGCTGTACCAGTCAAAAATGCAGAGAATTCAGTGTGCGCTGTGATATACTTCATCCTCAGTCACAGCACTCTGGGACTACCTACAAACTCTTGCAGGTCATGTTCATGACTCAGTCAAAAGGCCATTATTGAATTAAAGTGCTTTTCTAAAGTTGCTCTATTATAAAGACCCCCCCCCCAAAGGTATAGAAAAGGTATCTAAAAGTGGACATTTCTTAGCATTTGAAAGAAAATCAGACCCAAGCCAGGTAGAAACTGCTTAAAAAGAAGAAAACTTAAAAGCTAAGTTTCAGAAATGTATCAAGGTAGAAAATGAAGTTTTAAAAATGAGTTAAAAGCATAAATTGCAGAGGGAGAAAAGGACCTACTCATCTCCCTTCCACATTCTCTTATCTTTAGCAACCTACCCCTGCTTCCCAGAGCCTTGGCCTCAGGTCGGGCACACCTGGAAACATGGACTGGTACTAATGCCAAAGGCAGCCAGGACTTCCTGGGGAAGTAGGAACAAGGAGAGCAAGAGAGAACATAAAAAAGTTGTTTTAAGAGATTTTTTAAGAATTACACCTCATAAATATATAATAAAGAATGGACTCTGAATAGATACTAGATTACATGCACACACACACACACACAAATCTTGAAGAGACCCTTATTGCAAGTCTGCATCACTCAAGCATAATGGGATTTGTAGAAATACATGTTTTTACACACACATACATGACACACACACATATTAAATGATAAATCTTTGCCCTTGGTTTCTTCATTTCCTCTGACTTGCCCTGCTAGACCTGCAGAGAAGGACAGGTACTCATAAGCCCAGCTTCTGCTTGGCCATCGAGGAACGGAGTTGTAGAGTCCCTTCTGCCCAAGACCCTGGGTACTGTCGCATTTTCTGCCATAGGCTCACTTCTTCCCCAGTCGAGTCCATCCAGTCCACCATTTCCCCATTACTGATCCCTGAGGAGAAACACCAGAGGAGGCTGAACAGGGGCCCCACTCTTCAGCCCACCAGGAAAGACAGGTTATATAGCAAAGATATCAGCCTCACAAAATGCATGTGCTACGACTGGTGGGGACAGCAATCTGTGAGATACTTCCTGTTGATCCTGCACAGATATTTCTGTGCCCCTGAGACTATCTAGTAGGGGCTCTGGTGGTTTAGTGGCTAAGGCATTTGGCTGCTAACCAAAAGGTCAATGGTTCAAACCCACCAGCTGCTCCACAGTAGAAAGATGAGGCAGTCTGCTTCCATAAAGATTTACAGCCTTGGAAACCCAGTGGGGGTCACTGTGAATCAGAATCAACTCAGTAATAGTGAATTTGGTTTTGGTGAGACTATCTAAAGACTTCAGGTTGATGAAATGGGACTCTCAAACACACAGAGCCACTAGAGATCTCTTATTCAGAGGCTGTTACAGAGCTCTAGTGCCTGACACCTCATGCCAGAGCTACTACCCTTCTGTTATTGCCAATTTGACTCAAAATTTTTTCAAAAATATAAGCACCATTTTGTCTAGCTGTAGACCCTACACCAGAAGTTAGGATTGTATGTGGCCTCATTCCTATTCACACATGCATTCATTCATTCAGCAAACATTTATTGAGTGCCTGCCATGTGACAGATACTAAACTAGGCTCTGGAGATTCAGTGGTAGACAAAGCAGAACAGGTCCTTGACCTTACATAGCTTACATTTTAATAGAAGAGGCAGCAAATATACAAGTAAACCAACAATACTCACTATATTTCAGATAGTGAGTTAAGTGCTATCAAGTAAATTAACAGGGTGAATTGTAGTGCCTGGATCAGGGCTTTCTTTAGATGGAGATATTTCTCTTGTCAAGTTTTCAAGACCTGAGTTAAGACCTAACCTGTGTCAAGAGTCAAGATCTGAAGGTTGCCAGCCTTTCTAGGCAGAGAAAATAGTAATTACAAAGGTTCTGAGGTAGGAATGAGTTTGGTATATTTGTGCAGCAGAAAGTCATTATTGTGGTTACACATAGTAAACAAGTGGGAGAGTGATACAGGATGAATCATAAAGGAACAAACCTGTTCTTGGGATGTGGCAATATGGAACTTATTGGTGACTTTGGCATGAGCAATTGCTCAGTAGAGTGATGGGAAAGAAGCCAAATGGCAGTGGATTCAGGACTAAAGGAGAGGTCAGGAAAGTGGAGATTACAATTTTTTTAAAAGACATTAGAGGGTGAAAGTAGGTCAAGGGAAGGTTTATTTTTGTTTGCTAAGACTGGAAATACCAGAGCCTATTTGTATTCATCTCTGGTAGAGAGGAAGAAACTGATTATATAGGAGAGATAGGAGATAATTCTCAAAGTGAGGTCATTGAAAAAAGGTGAGGATGTGATCCAGAGCACTTGGAGAGAGCTTGGCCTTTGTAGCAAGGATCTTTCTTCCATAACAGGATGGAAGATGTAAATTATAGGTATAGATATAGGTACATTGGTAAGTTTTTTTTTTGGGGGGGGGGAGGAAGATGATGGAGTTCCTGGCAATCAGGGTCAGAAATCTGACATGAGCTAAGCTTCCCCTATGCCTGGCACATAGAAGGCACTCAATAAATATTTGTTGAATGATAACTGAAAGGAAAAAACAACTAGGCAAAAAGGAACTTTGTGGAGGAAGGAGTGTAGTGGGAGTGAAATATACAAGAGGCCATTAAGATAAGTCAGGACAGGGGAGAGGCTCTCACCAGTGCCAACACCCAGCCTGACCCCTCCCAGGAAGTCATTGCTGGACAGGGGCTCCCGGTCCCACACAGTCAGTTCCAGGCATATGTGTTGCAGATCTTCCAGCCGTACACCGTTGTAGACAAACGTATGGTTGTAGTGGGGATTTAGAGTCTTCTTCATCACAGGAGTTTTACGCTTACTGGCCTTGTTCCTCATGGGAAGGAGGTATCTGGCAGAGGGTGGGGAGTAATGAATAACCTACTCAAAGCTGGCACTATCTGTCTCAGTTTCCTTTCCCCTACCACAAGCCTAGCCCAGAAAGGTGAGTCAATGTTCAGATCCCAGTACCACTCTCCTTTGAATCTGCTGAAGCAGAGTTCCTGCCACCTCCATTAACTATCATTTACCTGATTTAATTCCTTTAACCTGGAGAAAAAAATTAATATAATGTTATTAGTGAGCTACAGTCTTTGCTCCACCTAAAATGGGTTTTAAATATTTGGTTGCATTTCTAATGGCCGACGTCTTTAAATAAAACCAATAGTAATAACTGTAGGGTTAGCCAAACATGATTTTCTAAAGAACATAAATCAATGCTGTAATCTATCATTTGTGGAAAGCCAGCAGTGCTTAAAAATGTGGGGAACCAGTCCTTTAGTTTCCAAATCTAGACAGTCAGGGGACACAGATTTTTACCCAGGATTGATTAAGAACATAAGTCTATTCCAAAAGAAAAGTCAGAACCTATCTGTCCACCACCCTCCTCTGTGGAAATCAATGCAAACCCCCATCCAAACTGAGTTCAGTCCAGCGTTAGGTGATGGAGGAGGTTTGCCATTACCGAATTTCAGGAACAAAGGTGGCTGCTAGGGTTGGTAGGACACACAAGGATAAGAAAGGTTAGATTGGTTTCCTCTGTTTAGCTCTTTTTTCCTGAAACTGGTTAATTTGGTACTAGTCCAGGGACTCACCCCTTGACAAAGCTGTCTGAAGTCCCTCCTGATTTGGCAGCAGTCAGGTTCTTGGCTTCTTTGATCCATACTTGGAGCTCTCCTCCTTCCCCACCTTTACCTGTAAGGGATGTCAGCCATAGCAAGTGAGCCCTGCACCTCTAGATTTATTTTGAACTTTATCTGCATAGCACTTCCTTTCCTTAAGACAGCAAGCTCCATGACAACTGAAACTGTATCTCACTTGCATTCTCAATATCTAGCACAGTGTGTGGTAGTAAGTAATAGGCACTCAACTAATAACAATGATAACAATTAGCACTTACTGAACACTGACTATGTGTCAGATACTAGGCTAAGCATTTAATTCTCAAAGCAACTGTATGGGGAAGGTGCTATTTCCTCATTTAATTTTCAAAACAACCCTATGAGATAATACTATTATTGTCCTCATTTTATAGAGAAAATTGAGGTTTAGATCAATAAAGTTGCCCAATATTTGCAGAAATTATTAAACCCAAGGGAACACCTCCACTTGTGTTCTGGATCCCATCCCCACTTCACAGGACTGGGCTTCATAAATTTCAGCTCCCCACACCCCCAACTCTAATATCTTTTCCTCTACTGGTCCCTTCCCCTCAGTCTAAACATATGCTAATCTCACCTCTTCTTTCAAAAACTCCTTTTAAAAGAAAGCCTCCCTTCAACCTTATCTCCTCTTCAAGCTATCCTCCATGTCTCTCCTTTCCTTCACCACCAAGCATCCTGAAAAAAAAAAAAGTCCACACTCACCACCTCTACTTCTTTGCCTTATTCACTCAGCCTGGTCCCTGATGCAACCTGGTGTCTGCTTCCATTAATCCACTGAAAATGCAATCTAATGCCAATGAGCCATTTCTTCTCAGTCTTTATCTGGCCTGACATTCCTGTAGTATTTCAATACTACTGACAACCCCAGGTTCTTTCTTCATGGAGCTCTCTCCTGGCATTTCTTGCTAAGAACCTTCTACCTCACTGGCTTTTCTTCTCTTCATTCTTTAAATGTTGCTGTTCCTTGTGGTTCTATCCTTGCCTCTCTTCCTCAATCATTCAATACACCCTCCCTGGGAATCTCATAGACTCCCCAATCCTCTGCATTAGATCTTGCTGCAGGTATATTTTTAAGAATCTCTTTGGCTTCTCATTGCCAACAGATCAAGTTCAACTTCTTACCATTAACATTCAGGACCCTGTTCAGTTGTGCTCCAGCCTCAACTTCAATTCCAGCCTTACTCTCTAATATACGTGTATAACTCCAGCACCACACCCTACCACACATTCACACACAACTCCACATTTACCATGCATTTTGAAAACCTCCGTGTATGTTCTCCCCTCACCTGGAAATGTCTTTCCATCTTCCTCCTTTTCTGCCTGGTTAAATCTTAATCAAGGTCCAGTTTTAACTTGACTTCCTCCTTAAGGCTCTCCCAAATGCTACTAGACAGAATTCATTGCTCCCTAACTGTGTTCCCTTACCACACGTATCTTTCTTGCTAAACTAAGCTCCTCAAACCCACTGCCATTGAGTCAATTCCTACCCATAGCGGCCCCCATTGGATTTCCGAGGCAGTAAATCTTTACAGAAATAGATTGCCCAGTCTTCCTTCTGCAGAGTGGCTGGTGGGTTTGAATCACTAACCTTCTGGTTAGCAGCCAGATGCCTTAGGCACTGTGCCACCAGAGCGCCTAAGCTCCTCAAGGGAAGGCAAATATCATATCTTATTAATTTACACATCCACAGCCACTAGCACAGGGCCTAGTATGTTGATTGACTCTTTCCAGCCTTCAGATTCTCATCCCTCATACTTTACCATCCCTTCCAACCATCATTTCTCAGCCCCAAGGTTTGTATTCTTTTCTGCCTTCTTAGTAGCTTGGCATAGCTGGACCAAAACCACGTCTATTTAATACCACCCCCCCAAAAAAAGGGGAGCTCTGGTAGCGTAGTGCCTAAGGCATTTGACTACTAACCAGAAGGCTGGCGGTTCAAACCCACCAGCCAGTCCTTGGAAGGAAGGCTGGGCAATCTACTTCCATAGTGATACTGCCTCAGAAACCCAAAGCGGGGTCACTATGAGTCGGGGCCGACTCTACAACAGTGAGTTTGGTTTGGTTTTGGTTCCCCAAAAAAAGGAATGCCTATCCTAAGGAATTCTGGCTGGAAAATTAGTAAAGGCATTTTCCCAAAAGATCCAGGGTATAACTCAGTCTGATCTGAGTCTGGCCTCACACAGACTTTGTGCAGACTAAGACCTAAATCCAAAGCCCCCTGAAAAACTTACTTTTTTTCCGGTCACCTCCAACAGGGAGCTTAGAGGCTGGGATGTATTTCAATGAAACCACCAACTCGCCTTTGTGTGATGGCAACCCAGTCAGGGCCTCAGCACCGATCTGAAACACAGGGAAACCTACCAGGTCAAACTGGGTTTTTCAGAAATTGTGGGAACTTCTTCCTGAAAGAGATTCTGAAGTTACCCTCAAGAACATCCTTATAGCATAAGAGGATCCATCAACACTTTGAACACAATCCAGGGTCCATAGATCATGGCAGCCATTATTTCTAAGGCAGTTTCTTTGGAAGGTGATGGAGAAGAACCAACAAAGGAATCTTCTGCAATACCCACTATTTATGTTACTTTGGAGATACAGTTAGCAGATTCCAAATACCCTCTAAGATCTTCTAGCAAGGGTGCCACACAAACCCACAAAGGACTGACACCATGATGATGAATCTTGCCTCCAGTACTGTCAGTAAAAACCAATCAATATAGCAATATAGTGAATGTCAGTCAATACAGGAAGGGTTCAATGAGTGATCATAATACACTCATAGAGCACACAGCATGCAGTCATGCAAAAGAATGCAGTGAAGCTGTGCATGCTGACATAGAAAGATATCCAGTTTGCACTGTTAAATCATCAGAGACAGAAAAATTATCTCAATTATATTAAAATATATTCATATTTCTACATGTGAATATATGTATGTAAATGATAGTTACCACTTATATAACACTTATTATGTGTCGGGCACTGTTAAAAAGTATTTAAAATATATCATTTTATTTAATCCTCGAGATAATCCCTATTAGAGAGGTACTATTAGCCCCATTTCACAAGTTATGGAACAGAGGAACAAAGAGGTTAAGTAACTTGCCCAAGCTCACACAGATACTAATTGGCAAAGCCAGGATTCATATTCAGGCAGACTGATTCCAGAGTCCATATTTCTAACCATTACAATATACTGCATAGAGCCCTCCCCTAAACCCCTAATAAAAGAAAAATTCCCAGAAGGATATAAACTTAACAGCTGCTCCATCTAGGAAGGGGAGTGAAATGGGTAAAGGAATGATAGTTTTTACTTTTTTATATACATCTACAGTACCTTTCTTAAAAAACAAGAAGGGCATGTGTTACTTGTATGATTTTTAAAGATAAAAAGTATTTTTAAAAGAGGGCTTGCAAAAATTTGAGGGCTGGGTAGAACTCTGTTAGAAAATTTTGAATATGCCACAACTGGAATGTTTACATTTATTTGTTTTGCATTCTTTAAAAAACCTTATTATTAATGCCTGTCTCTACTACTAAACTGTGTCACAAGGACAGAGATTGAGCCTATGTTCGTTCATCCTAGTATGCCCAACACTTAGCAAAGTACCTGGCACTTGGCAGGTATTCCATAAATATGTATTGAATTAATGCATGAGCAAACAAATAAATGCCTGGGGTAAGCAGCAGTAGAAGCGCTTCACTCTATTGGCTCTCTCTTCACTACTCTGCTCTTTAACCTTTGGTATCTAAAGCATGAGCTGGTGCAGACTAGAAGTACCCTTTCACCTGCCA
>NW_006921914.1:2058762-2059526 GCF_000298275.1 Orycteropus afer afer
GCTCCTCACCACTGAGCACCAAATACTGGGAAGGCCTAAACCCCATAGGTTTGGATAAATGTATCGTACAATTGGAATGCATGTAGTTTTTTGTATGGGAGAGATACAAAAGAATAGAGAGGTGAATACTAGGAAGAGAAAACTGAATTAGAGCAAGAAAGAAAGAAAAGAAAAATCAGTAACAATAATCACATGAAAAGTTTTAAGTTAAAATACATATGTGATATTGGAGTAGCCTTTCTGTTTGTTCATAAAATGTCTACACAATTTATTAAAATCTAGCTTGTGAATGTCTGTGGAGTACTCTTAAAAATTAGAATTTAGCATTTGCTAGAAACTGGTATTTTTGTTTCAGTAGCTTATTTTCATTCTGGCTCAAAATATTGGCAAAGAACAAATACTTCCACTCCAATGCATTTTTCTTTTCTTTTTATATAACACATTTTTATTGGCAGTAGTTCATGATAGTTTAAGTGACATTTCAAATATCATAACATCTACTGTAAGGCTCCTGAGACAATTACTTGGTTGCCAAATACTTAAGAAATTCCAACTTTCTAAAGGCATATTATAGTTTGGTAATAACTGTTTTCTTATTTTCATTAGAATTTGAAGGGGTAGAACTGATGCTATCACTATTTATTTAATTTGGAGGACAGTAGCTATCAATATGAATAGCAAAGAAACACTGTTTGGTACATTACTGCGCAACTTTAGGAATAGTCCGTTTAGGCTAAAAGGCTCACAAAATAGGACTGGGAAAG
>NW_006921914.1:2062138-2067375 GCF_000298275.1 Orycteropus afer afer
GAAGATGGATTGATACAGTGGCTGCGATGATGGGCTCAAGTATAGCAGGGATTGTGGGGCTGATGCGGGATCGGGCAGTGTTTCGTTCTGCTGTACATGGGGTCGTTATGAGTCGGAAACGACTCGACGGCACTTAACAACAACACAACAGCTATCAAAATAGCGAATGTACATTTTCTTCGGCTCAGCAATTCCACTACCAGGAATTTCTCCTATAGTTACAGTCACAAAAGAAGACTAAGATATATTATAGCATAGTTTTGACAGCAAAATTAAAATATAAGCAATCTAAAAGTCTATTAGTGGGGGAATGGAATATAAGTTATAATACTGGCACATAAAGGAATGCAATACAGTAATTAAAATAATGAGACATATCTGTAAATAATGGTATAGAAGGATGTCCATGATAAATAACAAATTGTTAAATGAAAAAAAAATTAAGATTATATAGAAATGGGGCTCATATGAATCCATTTGTGTAAAAAACACACACACAAATACATAGATGTGTATCTGTGCTGGAAGCTCTGGTGGCATAGTGCCTAAGGCATTTGACTACTAACTAGAAGGCTGGCGGTTCAAACCCACCAGCCAGTCCTTGGAAGGAAGATTTGGCAATCTACCTCCGTAGTGATACCACCTCAGAAAACTCAAGGCAGGGTCACTATGAATCGGACATGACTCGATGGCAGTGAATTTGGTTGGGTTTTTTTTTTTGGTATCTGTTCTGGTTAATATAAAAGTTCTGGAAGATTAACAAAGTAGTTGTTAAGAGTGGCTCTTTCTTTTCTTTATTTTAAATGTATTTTATTGAAATATAATTTATGTAGAGTGAAATACACAAAACTAAAGTGATATAGGTAAATGGATTTTATTCGTTATTTTTTTTTTTGCAGTGTTCCTTCCCCTCCCTTCTCAGCCCTGGCAACCAACAAAGAAAGTTTCCCTCCATAAATAAACCTTTCCTTGATCCTTCACAACAATGAACTAATCCTGTATTTGTCCTTCTGTGACTGAGTTACTTCACTCAGCACAATGTCCTCCATGTCCATCCACGCCATGCGGTGCTTTGCAGACTCCACATCACTCCTCAGTGCTGCACAGCGCTCCATTGTGTGTATGCACCACAGCTTGGTCATCCACTCCTTTGTTGATGGGCATACAGCTTGTTTCCATCTTTTTGCTATTGTAAACAGAGCTGCGATGAACATGAGTGTGCACATATCTGTTCCTGTCTTGGCTCTAACCTCTCTAGGATATATACCTAGTAATAGGATTGCTGGGTCAAATGGTATCTCCAATTCCAGCTTTCTAAGGAATCACCATACTGCTTTCCACAGCGGTTATATCACTTCATAGTCCCACCAGCAGTGTATGAGAGGCTCAATCTCTCCACATCCCCACCAGCATTTATTTTCTGTCTCGCTGAACTTTGCCATCATTGCTGGGGTGAGATGGTATCTCGTTGTTTTGATTTGCAGCTCTCTGATGGCCAATGATTGTGAGCATCTCTTCATGGATTTGCTGGCCGCCTGAATATCCTCCTTGGTGAAGTATCTATTCATGTCTTATGCCCGTTTTTCAATTGGAGTGAGTTTTCTATAAATCCAAGAGATAAGTCCTTTGCCAGATATGTAATTATCAACAAGTTTGAATTTGTTGCTGTCATTTTGTTATGCACTTTTTTTGGTGTTGATTTCTTTGTTCCATATTATTTTCTGTGCTGAGCTCATTTTGTTTAGGAATTGTGTTATCACTTCCTTCATCGCTATTGTTTTAATACTTGCTAAATATTTGTGCTGGTCCTCTTTTTTATTTTGATGTTCAGGTTTATCATTTTTCTTTGAGGTTGCCCTGTGATTTATAGTTTTCTTCCCAAGTTTAGAACAGGTCATTCTATGTTGTAGTTTTCTTGACTTCTCTACCATTTACAAGTTCTGTAACTACATAATTTTTTTCCCGTTTTGATTTGTAATTGTCCTCATTTGTCAATTAATGTCTTTAGTCCCCTGTTTACAATCTTGTAGGCTTATTTACTTTGGATACTTCTATAACTGGGTTGGTTTCTGGGTTATGTCATCCTGTGTGTTAATGGCCAGTTATTGTTTGCTGTTGTTGGTTCTCTGTCCAAAGGACTCCTTTTAGCATCTCTTGTAAGGTTGGTCTGGTTTTAACAAATTCCCTTAATTTCTGCTTATCTGGAAATGTCCTAATTTCACCATCATATCTGAGGGACAATTTTGCTGGATGAGCTCTGGTAGCGTAGTGCCTAAGGTACTTGACTGCTAACCAGAAGGCTGATGGTTCAAACCTACCAGCCACTCCTCGGAAGGAAGATGGGGCAATCTACTTCCATAGTGATACTGCCTCAGAAACCCAAGTAGGGGTCGCTATGAGTCAGGACCAACTCGACAACACATAACAACACCAACAACAAATAATTCTTGGTTGGAAATTTTTCTCTTTCAGGATTTTATATATACCATCCCATTGTCTTCTTACCTGCATGTTTTCTGCCAAGAAATCTGAGCTTAGTCTTATTGGTTGCCCCTTATAGATAACGTTTTGTTTTTCCTTTCAGGATTCTTTCTTTGTCTTTGGTTTTGGTGAGTTGGATGATGATGTGTCTTGGTGATTTTCTTTTGGGGTCTATTCTGTTTGGGGTTTGTTGGACTTCTTGAATGGATATATGCTCATCTTTCATCATACCAGGAAAATTCTCCTCCAAGAAATCTTGGATAATTTTTCTGTGGTTTTATTCCTCTCTTCCAGTTCTAAAATTCCAATTACACGTAGGTTATTCCTTTTGATGGTATCCCACATGAACCTTAGGCTTTCTTCATTTTGTTTTAATCTTTTTTCTGATTGATACCTTTCCAAAGAAGTATTGAAGGGTTTTCCTTCAATCTCACTAATTCTATTTTCCATTCATTCAATTCTATTCCTTTGCCCATTCAATGTTATCTATTTCCAAAAATTTAGTATTAATCTTCTGGATTTCTGTGTATAGATTTTGTACCATTTCTAATTTTTCATTTATTTTGTCATTTTATTCTTGCATTGTCTTTCAAAATTGTTCTCAGGTTTTCTCTGTGTTTTCCTCAATTTTGTCAGTGTTTTCCTTGATCTGTCTCTCAATTCATTGAAGATATCTAAATATAATTCTTTTGAATTCCTTATCAGGGAGTTCCAATGCTGCAACTTACTCAGGGATGTGTTTTGGATCTGTATCCTGTTCTCTTAGTTTCTCCTGCTTTATGTTGCTTTGTTGTGTGCACTGTGGTGCTCTGTTGTTTCTGAGGCATTGTGACATTTTTGTGTTTATATTTAATTGGTGATTGTATGTTGGAGTGACTTGCCCACAATTTTCATTTTGTTTGTATGTTATCTATGTAAGCAGGGTACTGTGCTGTGCTCCTCTATTCACTAGTTGGCAGCACTTATACACTCACCACCTGTCTCATTTCCTGTTGTCAGCCTTCTGAATGTCCCTGCCATCCTTGGCAAAGAGAGCCTATTCTTAGGTCCCTGGAATCTGAATGGGAATTCTGTCACTTTAAAAGATTAAATATGGCTGCACCCTCAGTCACTTTAAATATCCAAAATAGCCACTGCTTGTAAACATTCAAAATGGCTGAATCCTCGGTCACTCTAAATATCCTAAAAGGCTGCCACTTGTAAATATTCAAAATGACTTCACCCTCAGTCACTTTAAACATCCCAAATGGCTACTGCTTATAAAGATTCAAAATGGCTGCACCCACAGTCACTTTAAATATCCAAAATGCCCATCACTTGTTATCAAAATGGCTGCACCCTCTGGACAGCTGAAAGTCCACAGCTCAGGTTGTCTCCCTCCTTGCTGTTTCCCTTCCTAGTCATAGGCCTCCAGCAAAATTGTCCCTGCAGTCCTTGGTGATAAGGACTGAACTTTAGGTCAATTCTCAGGTCTCAACACCACTTGGAAATATGCAGGTTGTTGGTCCTGTCAGAGTAGCTGACAGTCTACTGCTCTGACAGTCTCTGTACTCACTGATTTTGTTCAGTTCTTTCCACTAGTTGGTACCTTATCCACTTCTTTATACTTCCTTTCATAGCTTGGGGCTCCAGCATTATCTTCTGTATCTCTGTCAATTGATTTCTCTTTTCTTTGTTGAAGAGGGTCTGTGTAGCTTGTCTGCCTAATCCTCCATCTTACTAGAAGTCCAAGAGTGGTTTCTTCTAGGAACTGGAACCTATATTTCTTTTTATATGCTTCTACCCTGTTTTAATTTTGAACCATGTGCATGTAGTCCTTTTATTCTTAATTTTTAATAAGTAGTACAAAGGGGCATATAGAGAAAACCAAATCTCCCTTCCACCTCAGTTCCCCTTCCCAGAGGCAGCCACCATAACTAGTTTCTTACATATCTTTGGAAGGCCAAAGATATTCATGTACTACTTTTACCAACAAAAATAGCAGTGCAAAAATTTTTTTAAAGAACTTTGCTGTTTGTTGTATAGTTCTGATAATCAAAACTTGTTGATAAAGTCCTAGCTCTATTTTAACACTTTTATCTTAAAGACAGTAATCTATTGTATAGCCATTATGTGGCAGGAACTGATAAGTACTTTGTATACAATCCTGAAAAAGAGGTATATTATTATTAATGAAGAAACTGAGGTTCACAGAAGTTAGGTGACTTGCCTAAATTATTTGATAAGTTAGGTGACTTAGATCCCAGGCAATATTATGCTATACTGTCACACTTTTACCTGAGATGCCATGTCCAAAGTAAAATTTTATCTGGCCTGTGTGACCAAGAGTACAGAAAACAGCAATTGGAACTCCATGAATTGGTTTACTTCCTACTTCTTTAGTAAGAAGGTCAGCTTGGCAAAGAAGTGCCAGTTAGGATACACCCAGAGGTTATCTTAGAGAAGAGGTACAACTTAAGATTTTAGGATACATCCACCTTCTGGAAGGTTAGGAGGCAAAGCTCAGCATATACAGGAGAGACTTTTCAAAGCAAAACCATGACTTCATGCTTTGCCTGGTGCAGTGTAGTAAATTACTTAGTGTGGCTTTTCTACCCATAAATCTTTGTAAACTCCAAGGTGGGATTTTCTATGAGCAACTGAGGAGTTCCTGATTGCTGAAGTTGTCCACCTGGAATATTTCTGTTGGGAGTGGCACAAAACAATGTTCTGGGAGGTGCCCACTCTCTCTCACGTGCTTAGAGTTCTGATGCTAT
>NW_006921914.1:2067650-2070355 GCF_000298275.1 Orycteropus afer afer
AGCCTGTGGTGCTTCCCTAATAAACCCCATAATCTGTGAGCTCTGTGTGGCCACTGCAGCGAATTATCGAACCCAGGAGAGAGGTGGTGGATGCTTTGGGAGGAACAGTTGGAGAAAGGGCTGGAGGGAGGCAGCATGTGTGGCCTTGTAGGAATAGGCCTTGGGTTACTGCTGGTAATCCTGTCTTCCTCTTATAGGGTTAGAGGAGGTCGGAAGATGTGGCCTCCTTGCCGTTTTTGCACCTGGCTTACACAAAGTGATTATTACTCAAACTCGACATACAAGTGGATCTGAAACTATTGTGAAACTCAGAAATACCAGCAGAGTGCGCTAGAACTTTACAGAAGGCTACATTCAAAGCAGCTACCAACATATCCGCAGAGGTCAATGCAGACAAATCTACCTCAGATATAAATGCTAAGTTGTTCCTGCAGACTACCTTTCCATGTAAAGGAACACAATGATCCAGTTTCTTATCAAGCTTCCAGGAATCCATCTGGATCTCTGCTTCTCCAAGGAAAGTGTTTCTCCCAAAGCGACCATGATGCCAAACTGAGAACTGCAAGGTCCTCTGGGCCAGGAGAGATTCTGGGATCTCATACTGTGAAAGAAAAGTAGAAATCCAAGACAATTACTTAGCAGTAATTCTTCAGAAAAGACGGTTATTCCAAAACTCGACCAACCATACCTAAAGTCCATAGTCCTGAATATCAAATTGCTTTTGTCCCTAAGCACTTCGAGTTTCCTTACTCAAACCTTCAACTTATCCCATTTCACAAAAAGCTACCATAATACATGGGAGGACCTGGAAAATTAATTAATTGTCCTTGAGTGGGTGAGGGCACACAGGAACTTCCAAAAAGAACTGCCAAGGAGACTACCTACCTATCCCAAATGACTTTTTAAAATGAGATTTGTAGCCAAGTAAATCTCCAGCTTCCCAGCAATCCAAGAAAGACAGACCACCTTTGTTCTCTTGTCCTCCGGGAAGTCAAGATGTGAAAAGATGCCCATAGTGTGTCCTCAGACAGAGTCATGACCCACTGAAATCCATGTCAAACAGTCAAGTTGCAGAGGAACAGCTAAAGCTTAGGAAACAAGACAGAACAAGTTCTCCTATGCTCAGGGTCTAGATTCTTACCCTGAGGATCTCATCATACAGTGGATTGATAGTGTCTCGCTTGATGCTGGTTTTTCTTTTTCCTTGGCGGGATTTGTCAGGCAGAAGATAAGTCTTTACATATCTGGAAAACCAGAGAAAAAATAAATTTGCTGTATTGTCTCAAATCCATTATTCACTTCCCTGCTCTCAATATACATATACTACAAAGAAATGAACATGTCACTTCAAGCCCTCTTAGACATACTTTTCTTGCTTTTTCGCAATCCTGGTCCTTTTCCTATATTTCCCCTAACCACTCTCAATCATACCTCCCTGTCCCCCTAGGAAGGAACAACCTCAGTTCAAGAATGCCCAGACATAGCAGGGCTCAAATAGCAGAAAAGACCAGGCATGCCTGTCCGAAGAAGACTGGTAGAACCTCCAAGACTATGGTCCTTATACACCCTTCAAGATAGGAACTGAACTTAACCCCAGTGACTCAACTGTCAGCCAAACGATGGACAGGCCTATAAGGTGAACAGTAATATCAGGAGGAAATGCACTCATTAGAACAATCAAGCACACAAGATCAAAAGGACAGCATTTGCCCAGGGATAGAGCTAGGAAGGTGGGAAAGGATGGGAAGGAAGAATGAAGGGAAGGGGGTTAGGTGCAGGGAGGAAGTGGAAAGAGTGCTATTGTGGTATGGGGATTGCAGTAAATGTCACAAAACATAATGTATATGGATTGTTGAATGGAGAACCAATTTGCTTTATAACCTTTCACCCAAATCACAATAAAAACAACAACAAAAAGAGTTCCCAGACAGATGCCAAGGTCTGATCTTTCATCTGAGAGTATCAGTCAGGTTCCAAAAGTACTCACGGGTTAGAGTGCTTCTTGGCTTCATCAGCATAGGCCAGCTGGTAACACTCCTTCACGTGGATGAGCAGAGTCTGTGTTTGCTGCTCATACTTCAGGGAAAAGGCAATCTTGCCCGTTACAAAGATGTTTCCAAAATCACCAGCTTCACTATAGATGCTCATCATGCTGCCGATTGTACTCTGAAGATAAAGCACCCACAATCATCTGGGGAAGCCATACTCCCCCTCACATCTCACAATAAAGCCATAGTAACTAAACAAAAGTTTCAGAAGCCCCTATAACAAGCCAGTACTGCCAACAGCCGTTTTATCAGAGTATAAGAGACAGCTAGTGCTAAGTAGCACACTTACAATGTTCAGGTTAATAAATCAGTTCATGGCTAACCTAGACTCTTAACTTCTCTTCTTTCCCTCTTTTAACATATTCTAATTATTAAATTTCACCTAACCTAGAAGGCAGGCAAGGAGCAGAGGTAAGGTGAAACTAAGCCCATTTTTGGTATACATTATATATGCTAAAAAGGTGGCTAGAAATGTATAGGGCTGGCAGACAATATTTCTACAAGTGTATTGGTATGTTCTGTAAGAATTCCCTGGCATATAGTAGAGCTGACAAGGGACAAGGCTTTAGTCACTTCTTGGCCACAGCCAGCTACCCAGAGGGAGCGAGTGGTTCGACCTGTGGCTCGGGACCATAGATGCAGGGGACATCAAGCTCA
>NW_006921914.1:2070760-2078233 GCF_000298275.1 Orycteropus afer afer
CTGTGGCTTCCAGCCAAACAAAAGACAGGCATATGAGCTGAACATTTACATTAGGTACATACACTCCTTGGAGAGAACAATCATAGGAGAATAGAAGGGTTGTGTGTGCACAGGGACATAGCTCAGGGGCAGGAGTGCATGGAGGAAAGGACACAGGGAAGAGGAAGTGGGAGGGGAGCTTTGGCATTGTGATAAATTGTAGTCAATATCATGAGACAAAATGTATGTGAGCTGCTGTATGAAAAGTGAATTTGCTCTGTAAACTTTCACCCAAATCACAATTTAAAAAATAAAGGTGGCTAGAACAGGTTAGCTACCAATTAAAATCTGGTGTCTTAATTATCTGTGGATTTGTTTTATATACTTTCTTCCTATCAAGACCTATAGAAAGAAGAGACTGGACAAGAATTGGGGAAAATTTTTGAAAAACTAACACCTGAAGTGAAAAGGCACCTTCCCCTCTGCATTCTTTCCCTCTCTGTGTGTGAACAAACTTCAACCACCCTTGTTTCTGACTCTGTTGATCCTTAATCATACCCTGACACCAATGAGAGCCCTTCTCATGACATGCACTGCCCTTAAATGTGAGAACCTAGAGTGTACTATAACAAAGAAATCTGATGTTGCTCACTTCATGGCCTGAGTAACTCTTAAGGGGAGAAGTTATGGGTACTATTTATAAAGTTGTGGTAAAGAACTCATTTAGCTTGAATTACCAGGTCTGAGGCTCAGGAAGTTACCTAGATGTGCACTAAACAATTATAGTCTAAAATGAGGATAGAAACAACACCTCACTTACCTGGAAAGAGTGACTAGATGATTTCTCCAGATCCTGATTCATATCTAGGGAGGTACTTTCTTCCTTCCTGGCACCCTAGCGTGTCTATAACCAAAGAAGAATAGAGCTTACCATGGAAGAGCCACTTTGCATGCTGCTTCGGGCTAGCTTCTGACGATGTAACTTCACTAGGTGGTCAATGTCTTCTTCCTCTTCTTCTTCCTCTTCCTGAAACAATAAATAAAGATTCCGATTTAAGAAAAATGAGAAGAGATTCCTTTAGTGGAAACTATAATTGTTGCAAAGTTCTGAGCTCTCATGTGCATATGAACCCACATATTCTTATCTTTACATGCCTCCCCATTTCAGGATTCCACACTATATTCCAACCATGTTTCTCAAATCTCAAAAGGATAAGGTAAGAATGTGTAATGTTTTTCCTAGGAGCTATAACTATTTCCCATTTACTGCCCCAACTCAGTCATTCCTTTAAATTTTAATATGAGTAAGTATTTATTTGAGTTCCCAATCATATGTCCAGCAATATATTTGAAGATGAAAGAGATAAAGAAGGCAGTCCTTTTCTTTAAGGCAACCAGGAGCCAGATTTACTTTAGAAATTCAGGGTGAATCAAGATTAATGTTGCCTTTTCCTAAAGAATTAAACGGTTTGATGGAGAGTATCAGGCACTTAAACCAACTCTAGATAAATAAAATGTCATATAGTGACCAAGCAAAATACAAGGGTACTCACCATATCCACACTGAGGCCTGGGACAGATTTACTTCTGTCTCCCAAGGAGCCACTTGCATGTCCCACATCTTCTGGGCGAAGATCTATTACAGATTTAGTGTACTCTGAGTAGAAGACCAAAAATTCAAATCAAAAAAGGCTTCCTAAGGAAATTTTCTTTTTTGGTTACCAGGGCTGGGAGGGGAGGGGAGGTAACACTGATACACAGGTAGAGACAAGTATTGGTTTGGGTGAACCAAATGTGAGTGATCTACATGGTGGCATTGAGGAAGAGGAAGACATAGAGAGGTACATGGGAGGTACAGACAACAAAGATGAACCCTTCTGCACATACAGTACTGAGTTGTCAGTGAAGGCAAACATGGATATATGGGTGGATAGATGGGTGGACAGGCTGAAGTATTAGGTATGTCTATGAAGGGGGGAGTGTGCCCATAATCATGTATAGTGTTGGCAGACAATGATTCTACAAGTGTATTTGTATATTTTGTAAGAATCCCCAGGTATATAGTAGAGCTGACAAGGGACAAGGTTGTAGTCACTTCTTGGCCACAGCCAGCTATCCACAGGGAGTGAGTAGTTGGACTTGTGGGCTTGGGACCATAGTCACGGGGAACATCAAGCTCAACTGGCATAACATACTACACAAAACATTGTTCCACATCCTACTTTGGCAAGTAGCGACTGGGATCTTAAAAGCTTGCAAGCGACCATCTAGATTCAACGCTGGGTCTCTCCTCATCCAGAGTGAAGAAGAATGAAGAAAACCAAAGATTCATGGAAACAATTAGTCCAAGTGACTGGTACACCATACGATCATTAGCCTATATGACTATAAAACCACAAGAACTAGATCGTGCCCAGCTACCACTGTCAACCACTCAGAGGGGGATCTATGTAGGAGATCCTAGATACAGTGGGAGAACAATGTGGAACAAAACTCAAAATCATTTGGAGGAAATAAAAAGGGGGGGACCAGATTTGCTGGTCTGATAGAGCCTGATGGAACCACTGAGACTATGGCCCCTAGCTGCCTTTCAGGTCTGGAATTGAACCCACTCCTGACTCCTGTGGCTTCCAGCCAAACAAAAGACAGGCATATGAGCTGAACATTTACATTAGGTACATACACTCCTTGGAGAGAACAATCATGGGATAACAGAAGGGCTAGGTATGCACAGGGACATAGTTCAGGGGGCAGGAGTGCATGGAGGGAAAGACACAGGCAAGAGGTAACTATCAGGAGGAAGTGGGAGGGGAACTGTTGCACTGTGGTCAATTGTAGTCAATGTCATGAGACAAAGTATATGTGAGCTGCTGTATGGAAAGTGAATTTGCTCTGTAAACTTTCACCCAAAAAGGCTTCCTATTCTCCATTCCAAGAGTCTATCAAGCATATTTAGAACTTTAATCTCAAAATGTCAGGAAAGGAAACCAGCTACCTGAAGGCCTCAGTATTTTTCTGGTGTTCTTCTTAAATATCATTTCACCCTCATCCACAGATACCACATTTTGACCCCCAGGCTGAGTTTCCTAGGAAAGAAGTTGTTGTTAGTTGTTCTTGAATTAATTTCAACTCATGGCAATCCCACGTGTGCAGAGTAGAACTGCTCCATAGGGTTTTCAAGGCTATGACTTTTGGAAGCAGATCACCAGGCCTGTCTTCCAAGGTACCTTTGGATGGATTCAATATGCCAACATCTCAGCTGGTAGTCCAGCACTTAATTTTTTTGTGCCACTCAGGAACTTCTTAGGAGTAAGGACAAGGAAAGGGAAAAGGGTTTGGGTAGGTGAGCAGAGTAAGGAAGGACAACCTTAGAAAGAATAAGGCTCAGATTTTCACTTAACTATGAATCAGACTTGGAGGAAACACTAATGCTGTGGAGGTAACACAAAACCTATTTTCTCACATCTCAACCAAAACCTTAGATAATGCTCCCAAGTGACTCTGAACTGAAATGTTTAGTTGAAGTCCCAATGCCAATTTTCCCTGACAAAAAGAGGAGAAAAGGGAGAAGAAGGAGAAAAATGTGTCAGGAACTTAAAGCTAACCTTTTCTACTTGAGATTTGGGGGCAGACATTTTCTTCCATTCTGGAAAGAGGCCAGATTTATCCAGCGAATCTCTTCTGGAAGTAGATACAGAAGTTATAAACCAACCTCTTCCACCTTTTCCACATCCCCTTCCATCAAGGGACCATCTACGGATGGATAGCTACTGGCTTGGGGTCACTGTATTTACCAAATCAGATGGTAAACTTTATGTACGGTCATTAACTGCAATCCCCCCAAAATGGCTCTCAGATTCCATCTTGTTTAGCCACATTTGTAAGAACTACAAGCCATTTCCTCACTCCCTCCTGGTCATGTATTTCCCTGCTCCCCCCCATCAGGTATTAACTACCTTCCCCGTAACATATTAAGCCATCCTTAGAACAGTTTTAACAATGAAGTTTGCTAAACAACAGCATCTTATCAGAGCATACACAGGTAGTGGTCATAGGGCACTGCCAGGGGCCCCCTCCTGACCGGGGCTGGCCTTACCAAGTCTGCAGCCAGTCATGTAGCCCTCCATTCCTAGTCATGTAGCCTCCATCCCCAATTCCTCAAACTCAGGTATAAGTATTTCCACAAAATGGGAGGGGGTTAGCAGTCATCTTGGATCCGTTCCATCTGCCACCGCTGGACGCTGAATTGCCAGCAATATTTGTAAGCCCAGTTTCTTTATCTTTTAAATCCTTTCTCTCCTGATTCTCTTTGTTTCTATTCTGAATAAACGTTTATGTCTCTGCCTATACCTCCAGGAATGTTTTTCGGACTTTCGCTACCTACTCAGGAGGAAGTTTTAACCTCCTTGGAAAATTCGCATAGCACTTTACATCCGATTTACCTTGAGGGATGCACAAGATCAGATAAATGACTTTACACACACACACTCACTCACTCACACCTCCATTCCTTAGGGACAGTAGCAGTCAATTGCTGCTGGACAAGGAGGAACTCTTCAAGGTGCAGCAGCCCATGCTCCAGGCAGCTGTTCAGAGCCAAAGCAGTAGAAATGCTACTGAAAGACTTCTGATGAGGTCAGAGAAAATACTTCATCCAACTTCCTAGTGACAGAAATCAGGAACACCGAAGGCATAGGAGTCCTGCATCCTGATGCTAGAGAACAAGAGGAACTCTTGGCTGAGTGGAGGTGTGGAGAAGGGGGAAATCTCACCTGGAGGTGCTATCGTAGTCAGCTGTATAGCTATCCAAGCTCTCACTCTCAGCCTCTAGCACGTTCTTTCCACTTTTTAGCTTTGGCACTTCAAATGGCACACTAGAATAAAAATGAAGAGCCAAATATTTAAAGGAAGTGGGTTCTCTTGCTTCTAGGCAGGCCTCCTTGGAATCTGTACACAATTGTAGCCCGAGTGACCTTTCTAAAATGAATATCTGAGTATGCTTTTAAAACTCTGCAGTGGTTCCCCACTGCTGTTGGGATTGATTTCAAACTCTCTAGCATGGCAAGAAAATCCTTACGATTTGACCCCTGCTTACCTCCTCAGCTTCATCTTTTACCCTTCACCTCTCTTCACACTTCACATTCCAGAAAGATGAAGTTCTTTCCCTAAATATCCCAAATTTCTGTCTTCCCTTTTTTCTCTATCTGCATGTTCTTCTCACAACCTCTACTTTTCTTCACCAGGTTGATTAACTCTATTCCTTCTTCAGGTCTCCCCTCATATGTTAATTCCTCCAGATTTCTTTGACTACACCCCTACACCAAGTCTGGATTGTAACTTTCCTATATGCTCCCAAAGCACCTGCATTTCTTTGTTGCAGTCTTCATATGTGCAATTATTTAGTTAATGTCTTTCTCCTCCATTAGACTAAGTTCCATGGAATCAGGGACCACGTATCTTATTCACTGCTATGTTCCCAGTGCCTACTAGAGAAACTAGCATAGAGTAGGTACTCAAATATTTATTAACTGAATTTTTGAACAGATGCTCTCACTGAAGCTTAAGGTAGATACATAAAAGAAGCAATATTTTTTAAAATAATATTTTATTGTGTTTTTGGTGAAATTTTGCATAGTAGATTAGGTTTCTATTCAACAATTTCAACACAAATTGTTCAGTGACATTGGTTACATTCTTCACAATGATGAACATTCTCATTATTTCCATTCTGAATGTTCCTTTTGTTACCAGTAATCTAGTTTTCCTACCCCCATTACCTTCTTGTTTTTTTTCCCCTTTAAAGCAATCATTGACCTTGACACATTGTGACAAATATAACTAATGTTACTGAACAATTTGTGTAGAAATTGTCAAATGAGAACCTAACATGCTATGTAAACTTTCACCGAAAATACAATGTAGTTGTTCAATAAATATCTGTAGAATTAATGAATGTTAAAAAAACAGTAATTGTTGACCTTTTGGTTTCATATAGATTTTTTTTAAAGGAACGCACTACTAACAGGTGCTATTCTTTATTTTGTACTCCAACATGATGTATAGCTAAAAGGTGACCTCAGACAATGGTTTCAATTCAAGGTTTAAAGACTATTTCTGGGCAATAATCTTGAGGAGTACTCTAATCTCAACTGGTCCAGTAATGCTAGATGTTTTAAGATTTTGAGGTTCTGGTCCACATTTTTCTCACATTATATCAGGATCCATCTATTGTGCCTCTGATCAGAATGATCAGTCAGAGTAGCTGGGCACAATCTAGTTCTTTTGGTCTCAGGGTAGATGAGTTCACAGTTTGTGTAGACAGTTAATCCTGCGGACTAGTTTCTTCACTGTGTCTTGGGTTTCCTTCTATGTCTTTTGTTCCAGATGAGTAGAGACCAATAGCTCTACCTGAGATGATCGCTCACAAGCTTTTAAGACTCCAATAAGCAGTATGTTTTGAGGACAGTATTCATAAGATCAGAAATCTTTTCAGCTTAATCACCTTTTTGAAAGATAAGGCTGGGCATCTAACACAGCAGTACTCATCTCCAAATGGAAGGATACCATTCCTGGGTACCTCACCTCAAGGAATTAATGAGAGCAGCAAAAGAAGGAAAGTAGAATTCATTCTTCCTCAAGTATCTCAAGTAACTTTACTTGTATACTTCAGTCTCATGGTTTTCTCTTCCAACTTCACTGGCTGTTCTTTTCAACCTCCTTTGCTAGTCCTTCTTCATCTCTCAGACCTCTAATATTTGGATTATATCCAGGCTTATTCCTTGGGCTGCTTCTCTTCTCTATCTAGACTTATCACTAAATGATTTAATCTTGTCTCATGACATTAAATATCCTTTATAAACTAATTGCCCCTACATTTATCTCTCAAACTCCAGACTTGTATTACTAACAGTCTACTCAACATCTCCACTTGGATATCTAATATACATCCCAAAAACAGCACGTCCAAAACTAAACCCCGAATCTCCCTCCAAACCTAATTGTCCTTCAATTTTCTCCACCTCATTAAATAGAAAAATCCATCCTTTAATTTTCAGGTCAAAAATCTTAAGAGGCACCCTGTATCCTCTCTTTCTCTTATAATCCAAATCCAATCTATCAGCAAATTCTCTTGGCTCTATTGTCAACATATACTGAGAATTGGACCTCTTCTACTACCATTACACTCAGGTCCAAACCACCTTTATCTAGCTCTTGGACAGTTATAAAAGCTTAACTGATCTCCCTGCTTTTGCCCTTGCCCTCATACAATCTATCTCCACCACAACAGTTAAAATGAGCTTTTATAATATATATCAGACATGGAATTATCATGTGATCCAGTAATTCCATTCCTAGGCCTATACCCAAGAAAACTGAAAACAAAGATCCTCACAAAAACTTGCCTATAAATTATTCATAACAGCCAAAAAGTAGAACAACCTAAATGTTCATCAGGAGATGATGAATATATATATATATATTTGTTGTTTTTGT
>NW_006921914.1:2078603-2085600 GCF_000298275.1 Orycteropus afer afer
ATTTCATTCACATGAAACATCCAGAATAGGCAAATCCATAGAGGCAGAAAGCAGGGACTAGGGGAATAAAAAATGACTACTTAATGAGTATAAGGTTTCCTTTTGGGGTGATGGAAATTTTCTAGAACTAGATATTATTGATAGTTGCACATCTGGAATGCACTAAAAGCCACTGAACTGTATACTTTAAAATAAATGGTCAATTTACATTATATGAATCTTAGCTCAACAAAAAAAGAAAATGTATAAATCAGATCAAGTTATTCCTCTGCTCAGAGCCTTCCTTCTCATTCAGAGTCCTTGAAAGTGCGCCAATAAAGTCCTACATAATCTGGTTGTTGCCCCATCTCGGTCTTCACCTCCTACCACTCTCCTTGCTCACTCAGTTCCAGCTTTCTCAAACATGCCAAACACAATCTCACTCTAGGCCTTGATGCCTGCTATTCCTGCTGCCTAGAATGCCCTTCACTAGATCTCAGAATTCGCTCCCCCATTTGCTTCATGTGTTTGCTCAAATGTCACCTTAATAATAAGACTTCCTATCCTAAATCAACTATTTCCCTGAGATAACCTTTAAACCTTAAACTTATTCCTTGGGTTATTTCTCTTCTCTCTCTAGACACATCTTTAAATGATTTCATCTAGTCTCATGGCTTTAAATATCCTCTATACACTAATAGCCCCTAAATTGATCTCTTACTCAAACTCCAGACTGAATGACATCTTCTTAGAAATTAAATAAAAGTTTAGCTAAACTAGTAAAGACTGTCCACATTGTGTACTCTTTTAAGAACTATCGATACGGGATCAAATTGATGACAGCAACTCAAAAGACTAGACAGGAAACTTAGGGGCAGTGAATTTATGTAAATGAAGGAGGAATGATTTGGAAAAGGAAGATGAGAATGTTTGGCCAACCTGAGGAACATAATCAGTGTTACTGAACTGCACATGTAAAAACAGTTGAATTGGTGTGTGTTCTGCTGGGTATATTCTCAACAACAACAAAAAGAAACAAACAAACAAACAAAAAAACCCAACATATGTACACAGATGTTTTCCTGACACTCCCTATCCCTTTAGTTTACTTAATTTTCTCCCAACCACCAAATCTGAGCTCCAAGAGCAAGGGACTTTGTCATATTCACTGGTGTATCTCCAGTCATTGGCACACAGTAGTTATTCATAGATACCTGTTAAACAAATGAGCAAATAAATGAACAAAGATTCAAGTAAACAAAATCTATGTCTTAAAGCATTAATAGAATGAACTCTGCAAGTTATTATGTGGTTCTAGGAAAATAGACAATAGGAGTTGAAATCTTAGGGCAAGCAAGAAGTGAAATAGTCATTCTTTGGGAGTTGTACTAGCTTTATAGCACAAGTCACAGTTAGCAAGGGACTTGATTTCATTTTTACTTTAGAATCACTCTTTTCCCCCATTTTCTCCAAAGAAAAAAGAACCAAAACTGGAACCATTCCTCTAGAGAGGTATTTTAACAAGAATGGCCCATAGACAGTGTTTTTGCTTTTTTTTTTTGGACCAGCAAACCTGGTCCTCACCTTTTTTTTTGCTTTTTTTTTTTTTCTCCTAAAGATTAATACGTACTAATTCAGAGCTGATATAAACAACCGTAGGGCAAAAAAGCAATTATTTGACATCTGTGCAGTAAAAAATAGACTAAGAGGCAGGAGTCCTGGGCCATATCTGTATGATCTCAGGTAAATCACTTATCCTGCTTTCTTTTCTGTAAAAATAAGGAGAGTTGAATTAGATTATCTCTGAGGCGCCATAATTTTATGGAAAAGATCATTTATGGTCACTTTATCACTTCCATGTTTAGAATAAATAAGCATCTTCTGGTTCCAATGAGACAAGGAGTCATAGTAGCCAGAAGCAGTAGGTTTCAGAAATTATGTTTTCACTGATGATGTCAGATGTATTAATCAGGTTCAGCAAATAAAAACCATTGTTACCCTTGTTCTTATACACAAAGGGCAAAGAGGGTCTCATCACCTGGATCTGATGAGTCACCCACCCAAGGCTGTGTGGTTAAAGTTACAGTACATCCATACAATGAAACACCACAAATATAGCAAAAAAAAAAAAATGAGGTAGACCCTTTGTGCTGACCTGGAAAGAAGTCCATGTTTTTCTACAACTTTTTTTCTTTTACAGCTTGAGTTATAACTGACATAAATAAATTTCACATGTTTAAGTAAGCAATTTGATGAGTTTTGACATATATGTGCCTGTGAAACCATTACCACAGTTAAGATAGTGAATATATCTAACACTCTCAAAAGTCTCCTTGTGCCCCTTTGCAATCCATCCCTCCATTTCCTACCCCTGTCCCCAGGCAAGTGTTGATCTGCTCTCTGTCACTATAAATTAGTTTGCATTTTCTATCATTTTTTAATGAAATCATAGAGGAGGTACTCCTGTATGTCTGGCTTCTTTCACTCAGCTGATTATTTTGAGATTCATCCATGTTGTTGCATGTATCAGTTCATTCTTTTCTATTGCTGAGGAGCATTTCATTGTATAATTATACTACAGTTTATCCAGTCACTTGTTGATGGACATTAGGTTGTTTATAGCTTTTGACTATTACAAATAAATCTGCTATGAACATTCATGTACAAGCCTTTGTATGGAAAAATGTTTTACTTTCACCTGGGTAAATGCCTAGTAGTTGAATGGTTGGATCATAAGACAGGCACGTATTTAACATTTTAAGACACAGTCAAACTGTTCTGCAAAGTGACTGAATCACACTACATTCCCACTAGCAGTGTAAGAGAGTTCCAATTGTTCTATATTCTCTCCAACAACTGGAATTCTCTCCAACAATTTTAGCCATTCTTGTGAGTGTAAAGGACCTGTGATGGAATAATAGTTAAGCACTTAACTACTTACTGAAAAGTTGGCAGTTTGAACCCACACAGCAGCTCTGAGGAAGAAAGACCTGTGATCTGCTTCCATAAAGATAACCATCTAGAAAACTCTATGTAGCCATTCTACTGTAACAAGGAATTGCTGAAATCAATTCTATGATACCTATCAACAACAGTGGATATATGAGGTCCCTGTTGTTGTTAGGTACCATACAGAGTGGATCTCAACTCATAGTGATCCTATGTGACATAGTAGAACTGGCCCATAGGGTTTTCTAGGCTACATTATTTACAAGAGCAGATCACTAGGTCTTTCTCCTGCACAGTACCTGGGTGAAGTTCAATAGTTAACTTTTTAGTTAGCAGCCAAGCTCTCAACCATTACGCTACCAGGGCATCTCTATAAGGTCCCCAGGTAGAGCAAATAGTTTGTGATTGACTGTTAATCTAAAGGCTAAAGGCTCAAACATACACAGTGATGCCACAGAAGAAAGGCCTAGTGATCTGCTTGCATAAGGATTACAGACAAGAAAACCCTACAGAGTATATAGTTCTACTCTGTAACAGATGGGGTTGTTATGAGTCAGAATCAACTCAAGGGCAATGGGTTAGGTTTTTGTGGCTTTAGTTGGTACACAGTGCTATCTTATTGTGATTTTAATTTACATTTTCCTAATGACTAATGGTAGTGCCTAAGGCATTTGACTGCTAACCAAAAGTCTGGTGGTTCAAACCCACCAGGCATTCCTCAGAAGGAAGATAGGGTAATCTACTTCCATAGAGATACCACCTGGGAAATCCAAGGAGGGATCACTATGAGTCTAATTGACTTGACCGCAGTGAATTTGGTTTTGCTTTGGAATGACTAATGACCACCATTCATCTATCAGGTTGTCGTACTGTTGTGGCTTGCATGTTTCCGTGATGCTGGAAGCTATGCCACTGGTACTTTAAATACCAGCAGGGTCACCAATGGTAGACAAGTTTCAACGGAGCTTGCCGACTAAGACCCACTGAGAAGAGAGATTTAGCAATTTACTTTAAAAAAAATGGCCAGTGAAAACCTTATGAATAGCAACAGCAGAACACTGTCTGATATAGTGTCAGAAGATAAACTTCTCAGGCTTGATGTTGTTGTTGTTATGTGCTGTCAAGTCTCAGGCTTGAAGCCACTCAAAATATGACTAGGTAAGAGCTACTTCCTCAAAACAGAGTCAACCTTAATGATGTAGATGCACTAAAGCTTCTAAGACCTTCATTTGCTGATGTGGCACAACTCAAAATGAGAAGAAACAGCTGCAATCACCCATTTATAACCAAACCACGGAAAATATGAAGTATGAATCTAAAAAAATTGGAAGTCATCAAAAATTAAATAGAATGCATAAAGATCAATCTTCTAGGGTAAAATGTACTGATATTGGCCACTTTGAATCAGACAATCATATGTCTACTGTGCCAGGAATGACAAATTGAAGAGGAATGGTGATGTACTCATCATCAAAAAGAACATTTCAAAATCTATTCTGAAGTACAGTCTTGTCAAAACCAAACCAAACTTGAGGAGAGGAAGATGGCGCTGTACCTGCAGCCCACACATTTGTTCTCTCTAGCATCTTAATTCCTGAAAAACTAGGTGCAGGAGACAGAAACAGGGATACTGTAGTCATGAACGGCTGAGGAGGAGAAAAGGTACCAGATTTAGTGGAGGCAGAGAAAAAGAACAGATTAAATAACTGGGGAAAATAAATGAACCTGCCTAGCCAGTGGGGAGATGGGAGAAATGGAGAAGCAGAAGCCTCTCTAGCAATACAAAAGAAAGCAATGGAGAGAAGGAGAAAAAAAATATACCACAGAACCCACAGAGGCTTCAGGGATTCAGAATACCCACACCAGGAATTTCTGACAGTAACCTTGAGAGCTAAGCTGAGTGAGTAGATAACCTTGCTGGGAAACAGAGCAAAAACCCTCTTGGGTAGGTTGCTGTGGAGTAGTTCAGAAAGGAGAGGGGGAAAGAAGGAAACTTGCTGCGAGTAGGTGGAGAACTGGAGCAAGCTCACAGCAGCGGGCGGGGGTTCAACTCTTCCATGACTGCTTTTTAGCACAGAGTGGAGAAGGGTATGGGGTTTTTGCAGCTTCCAGACCCAAGTGGAAAGTAGTGGCCCCTTAACCATTGGGGTCTCTGTTGATTTTAAACTGTGGGTCTACACTGACAACAAAACATCATCATAAGTAGCCATCTGAAGCAGAGTCAAACCAAACTCCGGAAGCCAGCAGCAACTGCACAAACGTGGAAAATGAGGACTCACTACTGGTGCCTTTTTTCTTTTTCTTTTCTTTCCCTTTTTTCTCCTTCTCCCCTGCCTCATCCAATAGAAGGAGCACAATAAGTAACCACACACCTGCTCATCCCAACTCCAAATTCCCTCCATGATGAACAGAACTGCATCCACATTCCCAACAGTGATCCAACCAACACAAAGAAAACTGGAGAGCAACCCAGTACAGTACATCTGCATCAATAACCCAAAAAAGTACACCTGTTCCACACTTGAAAATATACTTAAACATAAAATCAGGATGAAACAAATCAAAATATAACTAACAGTTAAAGACAACAACTTCAAAATGCCTAGGAAACAACAGACAACATCAAACAAGCAAACAAAAAGGAAAAGACAATAGAAATAAAACCCCAGGCTAAGGAATTATCTATCATGGAAAAAGAACAGGCAATAGAATTATCTGAGAAGGAAATCAGAAGATATGTATATAGAACTCTACAAAAGCTCAAGAAAACCACAAACAGAATCAAAGAGAAGACAGACAGTACCTTGGAAGAATTCAGGAAAACCATTCAAGAACAAAATAACAAGATAAACACACAATTAGAAATCATACAAAAACAGCAGTTAGAAATCCAGAAGATGAACACTAAAATTACAGAGTTAGACAACACAGTGGAAGGATGAAAGAGTAGACTAGAACTGGCTAAAGAATGCATTTCCCAACTAGAAGACAAATCCCTGGACACCAGCCTGTATGAAGAAAAACCAAAGCAATGATTTAAGAGAAATGAATAGAACCTAAGAGTTACATGGGATGACATGAAAAGAAACAACATATGTCCCATCGGAATACTAGAACAAGAGAAGGCAAAACAAAAGCAAAACAAAACAAACACTGAGAAAATTGTGGGAGACATACTAACAGAATAATTCCCCCATATCATGAAGGAAGAAAAGATATCTGTCCAAGAAGCTCAAGAATACAGAATAGATCCCAAGAGAAAGTCACCAACACGTATCATAATCAAACTCCGCAAAACCAGAAGCTTGGGAAAAAAGAAATGTCACCTACAATGGACAAACATTAAGACTAAGTTCTAACTACTCAGCAGAAACCATTATGGCAGAAAGACAATGGGGCGGCATATATAAAACACTGAAGGAAAAGAACTTCCAACCAAGAATTCTCTATCCAGCCAAATTGTCCATCAAATACAAGGATGAAATCAAGACATTCTCAGACAAACAGAAATTGAGAAAACCAGGCCAACCCTACAAGAAATGCTAAAAGGAGTCCTTATAATAGAGAACCCACAACAGAGAACAGCAAAGTAAAATCAGGATACTTGACATCAACAATTAAAAAACAAACCAGATATAGATGCTCAAAATAAGCTTATAAAACATTGTACACAAAGAAACAAGGGAGTCAATCTGCATACAACACCAGCAACAAAACAAATAAAGGGAATAAAAGTTCTAATTACAAAACTTCCAAATGGTGAGGAAGGCAGGAAGATGTCTTTACAGAACTGATTGTTCCAAAATTAAGGAGAATTCACTTCAGGGTAACCACAAAGAAAATTAAAAATCCCCCTAAGCAAGCCCCAAAAGAAGGAAAACATATGGGCTTAGTAAACACAAAACCAGCAATAAAGAAGAAAAAAGAAGAAACACTTGATAACAAAATGAGCTCAGGACAGAAAAATATTTAGACCAAGGAAATCACCAAAAACACAACAAAAAGCACAATAGAATGACAGCAATAAATCCATACCTATCACTAATTATGGGAGCTCTGGTAGTGTAGT
>NW_006921914.1:2087586-2088690 GCF_000298275.1 Orycteropus afer afer
GTTCTTCTTAAAGATTAACAAAATTGACAAACCACTGGCAAATTTAACAAAAGAAAAGAAAGAGAAGATGCAAATAAAATGAATAATAAATGAAAAGGGCAACATCACAACAGAACTAACTGAAACTAAAAAGATAATAACAGAATATTATGAAGAACTGTACTTCAACAGATTCAATAACCTAGAAGAGATGAACAAGTTTATAGAAATACAAGACCTACATAAACTATCCAGTCGTATATAGAATATTTGAACAGACCCATAACAAAAAAAAAAAAAAACTTCCCATAAGAAAAAGTCCTGGTCCAGATGGCTTCAGTGGAGAATTCTACCAAACATTCAGCAAAGAATTGACACCTATACTACTCAAACTATTACAGAACATAGAAAAAGATGGAATACTCCCAAATTCATTTTATGAAGCAAGCGTAACACTGATACCAAAGCCAGGAAAGACACCACTAAAAAGGAAAACTACAGACCAATATCCCTCGTGAATATAGATGCAAAAATCTTCAACAAAATCCTAGCCAACAGCATCCAACAACATATAAAAAAAAAATAGTACATCCTGACCACATGGGATTCATACATGGTATGCAAGGATGGCTCAACATCAGAAAAACAATCACTGTAATTCACCACATACACTAAACAAAAGAAAAGAAACATCCAATCTTAACAATTGGTGCAGAAAGGACATTAGATAGAAACCAACATCTGTTCCTGTTCAGAACTCTCAGCAAACACGAGATTGAAGGGAAATTTCTCAACATAACACAGGACATGTACACAAAGCCAATGGTCAACATTATTGTTATTGGATAAAGACTTCAAGCATTCCCCTTCCGAATGGGAACCAGACAAGGATGCCATGTATCACCACTTCTATTTAACACTGTATTGGAAGTCCTAGCCAGGGCAGTAAGGCAAGAAAGAGAAAAAAAAGGCATCCAAATTGGCAAAGAGGAAGTAAAGTTATCTCTATTGCAGATAACATAACCCTATACAAAGATAACCCAAAATACTCAGCAAGAAAACTACTAGAACTTACTGAAAGATTTAGCATCACGCCAGGATACAAGATCAACATACAAAAATCAG
>NW_006921914.1:2089765-2094967 GCF_000298275.1 Orycteropus afer afer
ATAGTCCAGCTTCTCAGATTATTTGCTCAGCATACAGATTGAATAAGTAGAGTGAAAGGATACAACCCTGATGCACTCCCTTCTTGATTTTAAACCTTGCAGTATCCCCTTGTTTTGTTTGAATGACAGCCTCCTGAGTACTTCCTCATGAGTACAATGAAGTGTTCTGGAATCCCATTCTTCTCAATGTTATCCACAACTTCTTGTGATCCACACATTGAATGCCTTTGCATAGTCAATAAAACAAGTAAACATCTTTCTGGTATTTTTTGCTTTGAGCCAAAATCCATCTGACATTAACTATGATATTCCTCGCTCCATGTCCCCTTCTGAATCCAGCTTGCATTTCTCGATGTTCTCTGTCAACATACTGCTGCAACCATTTGTGAATTATCTTCAGTAAGATTTTACTTGCATGTGATATCAATGATACTGTTCAATAATTTTCACATTCTATGGATTCATTTTTCTTTGGAATGGGTACAAATAAGGATCTCTTCCAGTCAGCTGTCCAGGTAGCTGTCTTCCAAATCTCTTGCCATAGCTGAGTGAGTGCCTCCAGCCAGCATCTGTTTGTTGAAACATATTAATGGGTATTCCACCAATTCCCAGAGCTTTGTTTTTCGCCAATACCTTCAGTGTAGCTTCGACTTCTTCCTTCAGTACCGTTGGTTCTTGATCATATGCCACCTCCTGAAATGGATGGTAGAGTGACTCTGTGTATTCCATCCATCTTCTTTTGATGCTTCCTGCATCAAATATTCTACATAATATTCTACATATTGCCAATGGAACCTTTCAATATTGCAATTCGAGTCTTAAATTTTTTCCTCAATTCTTTCAGCCTGAGAAATGCTGAGTGTGTTTTCCCTTTT
Organism: Orycteropus afer afer; assembly: GCF_000298275.1. NCBI lineage: Eukaryota > Metazoa > Chordata > Mammalia > Tubulidentata > Orycteropodidae > Orycteropus > Orycteropus afer. Next base: position 2,090,641 of record NW_006921914.1, read on the forward strand.
GGTTTTCTAACTCCAGGTCTTTGCATATTTCATTATAATAATTGACTCTGCCTTCTCGAGGTACTTTTTGAAATCTTTTGGACAGCTTTTTTATTCTGTCAATTCTTCCATCCACTTTAGCTACTCTCCATTCAAGGGCAAGTTTCAGAGTCTATGACATCTATTTTGGCCTTTTCTTCCTTTCTTATCTTTTTCATGACCTTCTGCTTTCTTCATGGATGATGTTCTTGATGTCATCCCACAATTCCTCTGGTTTTTGTCACTGGTGATCAATGCATCAAATCTATTCTTTAGATGGCCTCTAAATTCAGGAGGGATATAATGAAGGTCATATTTTTGACTCTCATGGACTTGTTTTAATTGTCTTCAGCTTCAAATTGAACTTCCATATGAGCAGTTGATGGTGTGTTCCACAGTCAGCTACTGGCCTTGTTTTGGCTGAAGATATTGAGCTTCTCCATCACCTCTTGACACAGATGTAGTCAATCTGAATCCTGTATTCTCTGTCTGGTGAAGTCCATATGTATAGCCACTGTTTGTATTGTTGAAAAAAGGTATTTGCAATGAATAAGTCATTGGTCTTGCAAAATTCTATCATGCGATCTCCAGCAACATTTCTATTACTAAGGCCATATTTTCCAACTACCAGTGACTCTTCTTTGTTTCCCACTTTTTCATTCCAATCTCCAGTGATAACTGACACATCTTGATTGCATGTTCAAGTTCAGACTTCAGAAGTTGGTAAATACCTTCAATTTCTTCAGCTTTGGCTTTGGTGGTTAGGGCATAAATTTGAATAATAGTAGTCTTAACTGGTCTTCTTCATAGGCATATGGATATTATCCTATCACTGACAGCATTGTACCTTCAGGACAGATCTTGATGCATTGTTTGTGATGATGAATTCCACACCATTCTTTTTAAATTTGCCATTCTCAGCATAGTACATCATATGATTGTTTGATTCAAAATGGCCAAAACCAGTCCATTTCTGCTCACTAATGCCTAGGATATTGATCTTTATGCATTCCATTTCATTTTTGACAACTTCCAGTTTTCCTAGATTCACACTTAACACATTCCATGTTGCATTTTTTTAATGGATGTTTGCAGCTGTTTCTTCTCATCTCGAGACGTGCATCATCAGCAAATGGGAGTCCCAAAACTTTACTCTAGCCACATCATTAAGGTCAGCTCTACTCTGAGGAGGCAGCTCTTCTCCAGTCATATTTTTAGCGCCTTCAGACCTGAAGGGCTCATCTTCCAGCATGTATTGCACAGTGTTTCACTGCTATTCATAAGGTTTTCACTGGCCAAATCTTTGAGGAGTGGATGGACTCTTCCTTATTCTGAGTCTGTCTTAGTCTAGAGCCTCTGCTGAAACCTGACAACCATGGGTAAACCTGCTGGCATTTGAAACACTGGTGGAATAGCCTCCAGCCTCATAGCAACACTCAAGCCACCACAGTAGGACAAATTGACAGACAAGTTTGTCTCCCCTAGCTGTTCTACACTGCTCTGCTAATTTCCTGGTCTCCCCCATCCTGCTCACTTACCCAGCCTGCCCCACGGGCAAACACCCACCTTCCCCTGGTCCCCACGGCCTCCACTCAGGGGCGCTTCCTCACATGCAAAAACCCACCTTCTGCTAGTCCAGGAGCTGGATTACTGTGGCCTGTGCCTGGGGGTGGCTCCTCGCATGCAAACACCCACAAGAAACTACAAGGAATCTACATAAATGGAAGAATCTGCCTTGTTCATGGATAGGAAGACTGAATATTGTGAAAATGTAAGTATTACCCAAAGCAATCTACACATTAAATGCAATCCCAATCCACATACCATGAACATTTTTTAAGGATGTAGAAAAACAAATTATTAACTTCTTATTAACTTCATATGGAAAGGAAAAAATATCGGATAAGGAGACCACTGTTGAAGAAGAAAAACAAAGTGGGAGGTCTCACACTCCTGGATCTCAAAACCTACTATACAGCCACAGCAGTCAAAACTGCCTGGTATTGGTACAATGATAGACAGATAGACCAAGGGAACAGAATCGAAAGTCCAAATATAGACCCATCCACCTATGGACAGCTGATCTTTGACAAAGTACTACAACCCATTAAATGGAGAAGAGATAGCCTCTTTAACAAATGATGCTGGCAAAACTGGATATCCACCTGCAGAAAAATGAAACATCATCCCAGACACAAAAACAAACTCAATTTGGATCAAAGACTTAAACATAAAACCCCAAACTATAAAGCTCATCAAAGACAAAATAGGGGCAAATCTAGGAGCCCCAGTTTACATCATAAATAGACTATCAAGCATAACCCAAAATGCAGAGGCAGTGGAAGAGAAGCTAGATGATTGGGACTTTAAAAAATTAAATTCTTATGCACATCAAAAGACTTCTCCAAAAGGGTAAAAAGATAACCTACAGATTGGGAGAAATTATTTGTCTATGACATATCTGACAAAGGGCTTATCTCTAAAATTTATAGAAAACTTCAACACCTCAAAGCCAAAAAGATAAACAATTCAAAAATGGGCAAGGGACATGAACAGATACTTCACTAAAGATGATATGCTGGCAGCGAACAAACACATGAGGAAATGCTCACAATCATTAACCATTAGAGAGATGCAAATCAAAACAATGATGAGATATCTTCTCACCCCAACAATAATAGCTAAGTTCAACAAGACAGAAAATAATAAATGCTGGTAAGGTTGCAGAGAGACTAGAACTCTTATACACTGCTGGCGGGACTGTAAAATGATAGAACCATTGCGGAAAATGGTTAAAAAAAACTGAAAATAGAAATACCATTTGATCCAGCAATTCCATTACTACTTAAAGAGGTGAGAGATAGGACATGAACAGACATATGCATATCCATGTTCATCGCAGCACAATTCACTATAGCAAAGAGATGGAAACAACCTAAATGCCCATCAACAGATGAATGGGTAACCAAATTATGGTATAGTCACACAATGGAATACTATGCCACATTAAAAAATAATGAAGAATACACAAATAATCTCACAACATGGATGAATTTGGAGGACATTATGGTGACTGAAACAAGTCAATCACAGAAGGACAAATATTGTATGAGCCCATTAGTAAAAAGTCAAGGAAGGGTTTGCCTAGGGAAGGGAACTCACTTTGTAGGTTACTGGGATGGAAGGGAAGGAGAGGGAAAATTTTGCACTAGTTGGGGGCCACGTGTTGATTTGATTAAGGGGAGGGATGGTATGGAAAGAGTCTGTGACCAGCATGGTAACACTGGTGAAAGGAAGGACACAGAAATGTGCACATAACATATAGACAATAGAGGCAAATACTAGTATATGCACAATAGTGCATTACCACTAACACCAAACACCAGGCTACAGACAAATGCATAAACAACTGACAAGATCAGATGGGGGTGAGTGAGCAGGAATGTACCCTAGATCAACGATAGATTCAGCTAAGGATAATCTTGCACAGATACTAGTGATATAAAATAACCACAATCATTACAGAAACAACAGAAGACAGAGTTGGAGTAATCCCTCAGAGACAACCATACCTTGGGTGAGAGAACCACCAGTCCTGCTGACTCAGGATCATACTATCGGGGGACAACATGGTCAATTGGCACAACATAGTACATAAAAATCTTGTTCCACAACCTACTTTGGTGAGTAGCGACTGGGGTCTTAAAAGCTTTTGAGCAACCATCTAAGATGCACCTAATGGTTTCCTCTCATCTGAAGCAAAGAAGAGTGAAGAAAATCAAGGGCATTTGGAAATAGTCCAAGGACATGATGGACCTTGAGACCAGAAGAACTAGAGGTGCCTGGCTACCAATGCCAACCACTCAGGAAGGGATCAAAACTGGAGATCCTGGACAGAGTGGGAGGAAAAACATGGAACAAAATTCAAAAATACAATAATGACCAGAATTACTGGTCGGATGGAGTCTGGTGGGACTCCCAAGACTATGGTCCTGGAATACTCTTCAGGCCTGGAATGAAACTCACTCCCACGGGATGGCTCTCAGCCCAAGAGTAGAAAGACTTACATGCAGAACACCCAACCCAGGGTGATGTACCCACCTACTCTACAGAGATACACCCCTTGAAGCAATCAGCCATGGGGAACCAGAGGGGCAGCATTCACATGGAAGGAAATCCGGACAGACCGGCGTACACAGTTAAGAAGGACACAGGGAGTGAGGGTCACAGGGAAGGGAGGGAAGGAGAGTGGGTTACGGTTGGGGATTGTAACCGGAGCATGAAATCAAATGTACAGGAACTGTTGAAT
>NW_006921914.1:2095454-2097137 GCF_000298275.1 Orycteropus afer afer
GTGATTGGAATGTGAAAGCTGGATGCAAAGAACAAAGATTGGTAGTTGGAAAATAAGGCCTTAGTGATAGAAAGAGACCAGAGACTTATTCATTGCAAATACTTTTTTCCCAACAACATAAATGGTGACTATACACATGGACCTCATTGGATGGAACACACAGGAATCAAGTCAATTACATCTATGGAAAGAGATGTTCATTATCTCAGTCAGAACAAGTCCAGGGGCCAACTGTGCAACCAACAGACTATCAATTGCTCATCTACAAGTTCAAGTTGAAGCTGAAGAAAATTAAAACAAGAGCCAAAGTATAACCCTTGAGTGTATTTCACTTGAGTGAAATCATTTCAAGAATAAGTTTAACACATGAACATTAATTATCAAAGACCAGGGTAGTTGAGGGATAACATCAAGGACATCATACATGAAAAAAGCAAAAGGTCACTAAAAAGACAGGAAAGAAAGAAAAGACCAAAATGGATGTCACAAGAGACTCTGAAACTCACTCTTGAACACAGAGTACCTATAGTGTGGGAAGCAACAGTGAAGTAAAAGAGCTGAACAGAATACTTCAAAGGGTTGCTCAAGAAGACAAAGTAAAGTATTATAATGAAATGTGCAAAGACTTGGAGCTAGAAAACCAAAAGGGAAGAACACGCTGAAGAAAAACTTCAAGCCTCAGATTAAATATTGAATGATGCAGAAAGCATCAAAAGAAGATGGAAGTAATACACAGAGTCACCGTACCAAAAATAATTGGTCGATTATCAACCATTTCAGGAAGCAGTATATGATGAAGAACTGATGGTACTGAAGAAGAAATTCAAGCTCCACTGAAGGCACTGGAGAAAAAGAAGGCTCCAGGAATTGATGAATTACAAATTGAGAAATTTCAACAAGCAGATGCAATGATGGACGTGCTCATTCAACTATGCCAACAAATTTGGAAGACAACTACCAGGCCAACCAACTGGAAGAGATCTGTTTGTGTCCATTCCAAAGAAAGATGATCCAACAGAATGTGAAAATTATTGAACAATATCATTAATATCACATAAACCAAAAAAACCAAACTCACTGCCGTGGAGTCGGGTCCAACTCATAGCTACCCCTCCTTGGGTTTCCGAGGTAGTATCACTATGGAAGTAGATCGCCCGACCTTCCTTCTGAGGAGTGGCTGGTAGGTTTGAACTGCCAGCCTTCTGGTTAACATCACATACGAGTAAAATTTTTTTAAGATAATTCAGAAATGGTTACAGCAGTACATCAACAGGGAACTACCAAAAACTTAGGCTGGATTCAGAAGAGGACATGTAATGAGGGATATGATTGCTGACATCAAGTAGATTTTGGCTGAAAGCAGAGAATACCAGAAAGATGTTTACCTGTGTTTTATTGACTATGCAGAGGCATTCAACTGTGTGGATCACAATAAATTATGATAACATTTCAATATTGGGAATTTCAGAACATTTAATTATGCTCATGTGGAACATGTACACAAACCTAGAGGCAGTCATTCAAATAGAACAAAGAGATACTGTGTGATTTCAAATCAGGAAAAGTGTGTTCCAGGGCTGTATCTTTTCACTATACTTATTCAATCTGTATGCTGAGCAAATAATTCGAGAGGCTGGATATATGAAGAAGAATGCAGCATCAGGATTGGAAGAAGACTCAAAA
>NW_006921914.1:2099970-2100624 GCF_000298275.1 Orycteropus afer afer
GCTGGTGGGTTTGAACCACCAGCCGTCTGGTTAGCAGGCAAGTGTCTTAGCCACTATGCTACCAGAGCTCCCATCAGTCATATAAAACATGATAAAGACATTTCCCTTTGACTAGAGGGAAGTTAGAAGCACATACACACATACTGCAAAAACTTATAAGAAGCAACCAAATGAGGCAAAAATTAGAAACAACTTAAATACCCAACAACTGATGGATAAAACTCAAAAACCAAACCCACTGGCATCAAGTCAATTCCGCCTCACAGAGACATTTTAGGACAGAGTACAAGTGCCCCATAAGGTTTCCGAGGCTGTAAATCTCTGCAGAAGCAGTGTGATAGTTAAGTTTGTGTGTCAATTTGGCTGGCCGTGGTAGAGTGGCTGGGCAGCTAGATGTAGTATTCCCCAGGATGAGACTGCTAATCAACTCCATGGTGGAATCTATGAGCAGCTGAGTAGCTGTTCTAGGGACGTGGTCTGCTTCCTGATATAAGGAGAAGCCTTGGGGAATGGTCTCCAGCTTATGGCACGTTTGAACCCTGCATGTAGCCATGTCATTTTTCAGCAGCCTGCCATGCTCTGCCGACCTTGGGACTTTCAATGGACTTGAATCAATGACCTGCTGTGTTGTTGTGGTAACATTGGGACTTTGCC
>NW_006921914.1:2102984-2107564 GCF_000298275.1 Orycteropus afer afer
CTCCAAGGAATGGTCCCTTCTGACAACATGACCAAAATAGGTGAGACGAAGTCTGGCCATTCTCGCTTCCAAGGAGCATTTCGGGTGCACTTCCTTCTTTTAGAAGTGATGTAAATGTTCTAAACTGATAGTGGTGATAAGTGCACAACTCTGAACACACCAAAAACCACTAAATTTTATACTTTAAATTCGTGAATTCTAAGTTATGTGAATTATATCTCAATGAAGCTATTACAAAAATATACCATTAAAAAATGTGCAATGGTTTTCATAATATTTCTTCCTAAGCTTACAGGGACTTTAATGACTAATAACTTCTTTGGTAAAGAAACATCTGTCTAAAGACTAGTAATTCTTCAATTTTATTTCAAAGTTTTATTCTTTTAAATCCAAGCAAAATTAAACAGAATGCTTTTAATTTAATATATTATGATCCACAATATAAAGTTTTCTCAGTCTCTCTATCTATCCATCCCTTTTACTATATATATATATGCATATAAGATATCTGAGATGATTTTCACATAATATGATTATAAAAACCAGGAATTTGGGTGATTTGTTCTTTCTTCTTTGTTGTTTCCTGTACTGGTGTTTTGGTCATCTAGTGCCACAGACATACCACAAATGGGTGGCTTTAGCAAACAGGGATTTATTCTCTTACAGTTTAGGAGACTAGAAGTCTGAGTTAAAAGTGCCAGCTCTAAGAGCTGGGTGAAAGCCCCTTGAGTTTGGGCTTCAGCTCTGCCTCCTGCTCCCAGCCCACTGGAGCTGGAGGCATCTCTTAACTCAGGCAGCTTCTGGCTACTGAGGCTGACAAACCCAAAGTCAATAAATGAAATGGCACAGCCCCATGATTACCAAACAATATGGCAGGCCACTAGTTCAAGTCCAGAGACAGTCCCAAGATCGGCAGGAAACATGGCAGGCTGCTGAATGAAGACTTGGCTGCATGCAGGGGCTAAGCATGCCAAAAAGCTGCAGAGACCTTTTTCAAAACTTCTTATGTACTGGAAGCAGACCACATCCCTAAGGCAGCTACTCAGCTGCTCCAGTAGATTCCACCCTGGAGTTGATTACCAATATCATCATGGGAATAACTACCACCAGCAGCCCAGCCACTCAAAACCAGGCCTAGCCAAGGTGACATATAACCTTAACTACCACAACTGATTACACTTAAATAATGAGGATGTTTTATTTTTATTCCTATTCAAATTGCACTTATGAAGGGGACAAAGTAAATATGCCAAAATATTAATGACTGCCTGTGGGTAATAGCATTAGGAGTGTTTTTCCCTCCTTCTTTACTTTTTTCTGTGCTTTACAAATTTCCCTATAATGAACATCTATTATTTTATAAATAGAAGAAAGTAAAATAAATAAATAAAAGAATTAAAGGTATATGTCACATTTCTTTAAATGATTACTTGGTTCCTACCTGTACTCTTTCTGTTGCTCCTGAACAATCTTTCTTCCTGGCCAGATGTCACCAATCTGTGACTGATGAAGTATGGACTGTCCCACAGTTTCTCTTTTATTAACTTTAAGACAAACAAAAACATGGCAAGAGGTAGTGAAAAGGGAAAGAATCCACATATAACCTCCCTCGAAATACACTGTTCTTGAAGAACAGATGGTGAACCAATCTTTATACTATCCCCAAAAACTGAGTGAACCCATGGAGTAAGAAGACACTAAGATTCCACGCTAGAGGATCTATCACTAACATTAAGCATCTCAAAACATGCCCAGTACCTGCAGGTTTGCGGCGTAGGGACATCCTGATTATCTCACTGCCTGAATGGTATTCAAAGCGATTCACTTTCTGGTCATAAAACCAGTCTCCAGTTGCCTTCTTCAGCTCTCTGGGAAGGAATAAAAGAAAATGACAGATAAAGAATGGCTGTTGTTACTCAACCAACAAAGAGCAAGAAAAGAAATTCTCACCACAGCTGGGGCCTCATTTCTTCTTTTTACACACCCACAGATGACACTTACATTTCCTTGGCACATACTTTGCACCTCCAGGTACCATTGCTTTCCTGGACACAACAGTCCCGACACACCAGGTGATTACAACCCTGACAAGTGTTGGTCTTGGGAGTCAAACGGCCAAGGCTCTCCTGACACCGGGCACAGGTCCGATCACTGTAGTGTTGGCTGCCCCTCTTGGCCCCTTTCCTTTTAATCTCCAACAACTCATTCTTCAGTCGTCTGTCAAGACCCAAGAGAAAAGCACAACTGGATTCACTATCTGCCCAGGCTAGATGGAGAGCGGCTGTCATGTTGGCACAGTAAGACTAATTGGTTCTGTGAAAGCAACAAACTCAGAGCCAAATGTGAATCAATGAGGAGTTGTAAACTTTATATATAAAAGTTCTTCTGAAAGTTGGATGAGAGGTATAAGGAAAATCCCGTTTATCATCTGTCAAGGATCTGGGAACCCACATTTTTTCTGGGACTCTTACCTAATCCTTTTCTCATCTGCTTTCCGCAGCTCCTCATCTCGCTGTAGAACATTGAGGATCAAATCTCTTTCCATATCAGATAGAAAAGAGAGGTCAAGTATCTCCGACATGACTTATTCTACTTTTCCGTATACTCTTCTTTCTTCAAAGCAATCAGACAGGAGAAAAGATGCAAATAAAAAAAAATAACAAATGAAAGAGGTGACATTACAACTGACTTGATAGAAATTAAGAGAATTATGACAGAATATTATGAAAAACTGTATGGTAACAAACTGGATAACCTAGATGAAATGGACAAATTCTTAAAAGTACACAACCTGCCCAAACTGACTCAAGAGGAAACAAAAAGTATCAATAAACACTTAACAAGTAAAGAGATTAAACCAATGATCACAAACCTCCCAAGGGAAAAAAAATTCCTGGACCAGATAGGTTCACTGGGGAATTCTACCAAACATTTAGAGAAGAATTGACATCAATAATCTTAGTGTGTATTGACACCAACTCTTCCAAAAGATAAAGAAGTAAGGAATACTCCCTAATTCATTCTATGATATAATCATAACCCTGATATACAAACTAGACAAAGACACCACAAGAAAAAAAAAAAAACCTATATATAGGCGTATATCTCTTATGAATACACATGCAAAAATCCTCAACAAAATACTAGCAGACAGAATTCAATAGCATATTAAAAGAGTCATACACCATGACCAAGTAGGCTTTATTTCAGGAATGAAAGGATGGTTCAACATTTGAAAATCAATCAATATAATATACTAACTACATCAATAAAATAAAAGAACCACATGATCACCTCTATCAATGCAGAAAAAGTATTTTATAAAATCTAACGTGCTTTCTTCGTAAAGATCCTAGAGAAAATTGGAATAAAAGGAAAATTCCTCAATATGATTCAGGGCATATATGAAAAGCCAACAGCCAACCAACATTAATTACACTTAAAGGAGAACAAATGAGAGCTTTCTCCTTGGAATCAGGAACAAGATAAGGGTACCCACTCTCTTCACTTTTATTCAATATTGTATTAGAAGTCCTAGCCAGAGCAATAAGACAAGAAAAATAAACAAAAGGTATTCAGATTGGAAAAGAAGTAAAACTGTCTCTATTGGCAGAAGATACTATATATAGAAAATCCCACAGTCCACAAGAAAACTTCTAGAGCTAACATAGGAATTTAGGAAAGTTGCAGGGTACAAGGTCAACAAATAAAATTCAGTTGGGTTTCTATACAACTGTAATGAGAAATCTGAAAGGAAAATTAGGGAAACAATTCATTTTACAATAACACCTAAGAGAACAAAATATCTATCAATAAATCTAGCCAGAAATATGAAGGACTTATACAATGAAAACTATAAAGCACTGCTGGAAGAAATTAAAGAAGACTTAGACTTAATATTGTTAAAATGTCAATACTGCAAAGTGATCTACAGATTCAGTGCAATCCCAATCAACATTTTAGCAGCCTTCTTTACAGAAACAGAAAAATCAATACTGAACTTTACCTGGAATAGCAAGATGCCTTGAATAGCTAAAACAATGCTGAGAGAAAAACAAAGTAGGAGGGCTCATACTTCTGGATTTTAAAACATATACAGCTACAGCTACAGTATTCAAAACAGACTGGTACTGTCTAATAACAGCTACATAGACCAATGGAATACAATTGAGAGTCCAGAAATAAAAACACACATCTATGCTTAACTGATTTTTGAGAAGGGTGCTAAGTCCATTCAATAGGGAAAGAAGAGTCTCTTCAATAAATGGTGATGGGAAAACTGAATTTCCACATTCAGAAAAATGAAACAGAATCCTAGCCTTACACCATACACAGAAACAAAATAAAAATGGATTAAGGAGCTAAATGTGCAAACTAAAACCAAAAAATTATTAGAACAACAAACAGGGGCGATGCTGTCAGAACTAGCTTTCAACAATGAATTATTTAGTATAATAACAAAAGCACAATTAGTAAAAGACAAAATAAATAAATAAGACTTCATGGAAATTAAAAACTTTTGTTCATCAAAAAACTTCATATAAAAAAATGAAAAGACAAGCTACTGACTGGGAGAATAT
>NW_006921914.1:2107776-2109502 GCF_000298275.1 Orycteropus afer afer
AAAGAGGACAATCAAATGACTACTAAATACATGAAAAGATTCTCAATGTCATTAGCCATCAGAGAGATGCAAATTAAAACCACAATGAGATACCATTACACTACCACTAGAGAGGGAGGGAGGGAGGGAGGCAGGGAGGGAGGCAGGAAGGAAGGAAGGAAGGAACAAATGTTGGTGAAGATGTGGGAAAATTGGAACCCTTATCCACCGCTAGTAGAAAAGCAAAATGATACAGCCACTGTGGAAAACAGGGTTATGGTTTCTCAAAACACTAAAAATAGAACTACCATATGACTCAGCAATTTTACTCCTAGGTATATACCCAAAAGACTTGAAAGCAGAAACTCAAAAAGAGACTTGTATACCAATGTTCATTACAGCAATATTTACAATAGCCAAGAAGTAGAAACAATCTAAATGCCTATTAACAGATGAATGGATAAACAAATTGTGGCACATACATACAATGGAACTACTCAGACAGTAGGACAAATGAAGTCTTCATACATGTTACAGTATGGATAGAGCCTGAAGACACTATGCTGAGGGAAGTAAGTCAATCATAAAAGGAAAATATTGTATGACCTCATTTATATAAAAAGACAAGAAAAAGCAAAATGTATAGAGATCAAAGTTCATTAATACTTTCTAGGGGCAGAATAAGGCATTTGACTGCTAACCAGAAGGCTGGCAGTTCAAACCCACCAGCCACTCCTCGAAAGGAAGTTGGGCAATCTACTTCCATTGTGAAACTGCCTCGGAAACCCAAGGAGGGGTTGCTATGAGTTGAAATCGACTCAATGGCAGTGAGTTTGGTTTCTGGTTTGGTTATATGGGCTGAATATTTACATTAGGTAGATATACTCCTTGGAGAGCTCAATCATGGGAAAACAGAAAGGCAGTGTATGCACAGGGAGACGGCTCATGGGGGCAGAAGCACATGGGAGGGAAGGACACAGGGAAGAGGTAACGATGGGGAGGAAGTGGGAAGAAAGCTGTTGCATTGTGGGAAATTGCAGTCAATGTTATGAGACAAAATGTGTATAAACTGCTGTGTGGAAAACAAATTTGCCCTGTAAACTTTCACTCAAATTATAATAATTTTTTTTAATTAAGGATTTAAAAATTTATACTAGAGACAATATATATCCATCAAACATCTTTGATGTTGCTTTGTTTCTAATGTTGGGAAATCACATGATCAAATTCATTTTACAAAGATCACTCTAGCTATACTATGGAAAATTGATTCAAGGGATAAATTGAAGGATAGTTTGTTAGTATCTAACAAATATTAAAGGAGCTCTGGTGGCTTATTTTTTTTGGTAACAAATATTAAAATATGCATATTCCTTAACCAAGCAATACCATTTCTAAGAAACCATCTGTTTTGGTTCTCTAGTGCTGCTCCAACAGAAAATACGCCAAGTGGATGGCTTTAACAAACAGAGATTTATTCTCTTACAGTTTAGGAGGCTAGAAGTCTGAGTTAAAAGTGCAAGCTCTAGGGGCTGGGTGAAGTCCCCTTGAGTTTGGGCTTCAGTTCTGCCTCTTGCTCCTGGCCCACTAAAGCTGGAGGCATCTCTTAACTCAGGCAGCTGCTGGCTGCTAAGGGTAACAAACCCAAGGTCAACAAGTAAAATGGCACAGTCCCAAGATTATCAAGCAACACAGCAAGCCACTAGTTCAAGTCTAAAAACAGTCTCAAGATTGGCAGACAACATGG
>NW_006921914.1:2109602-2111868 GCF_000298275.1 Orycteropus afer afer
ACTTCCATAGTGATACTGCCTCGGAAACCCAAGGAGGGGTCGCTATGAGTCGGGGCCGACTCGACGGCACATAACAACAACAACAACAACAAATAGGACAATAGAGAGCATAAACAACACAATGAAGCCTTGCAGGTTCCTAAAACCTGAACATTTTCTCAACTTGGCTATTTTCTGATCTATATTGATTTTAAGAAGCTAAATCTCTTTCATAGACCATTTCTTAGATAGTTCTGAGGAAGTCTTCTTAGTTCTTATTCCCAAAGAGAGCATATACGCTCCTGAGAAAAATAAGTTTTCCAATATTCTTCTACGTATGTAGGTTGCCATGTAACACAGTATTTGGCATATAGGGTTGCATATACTGCCAATATTGTTGATCATCATCACCTCAGCAGTACCATTTGTAGAGAATTTACTATACACCAGATATACATCCATATATTAACTAATTCATTCTTCACATATTTAACTAATTTAATATTCACAACAACCCCAAGATTGAGGTACTATTATTATGCCCAATTTACAGATAAAGAAAGACTCAGAAGAGATTGGTTAACTAGGCCAAGAATAAAAAGCCTACAAGTGAACTTGTAGGGATTCAAACTCAGATACTCTGACCCTAGAGCTGACATTCTATTGGCTCCACTCAGGAAAGATTATGGCCAAAGACATTATAAAATATTGAACAGAGCAATCAAAAGACTGTGGAAATGAATTCCCATATGTGTGACTGTGGCTAAAGCACTGGCCAAAAATTTAGAGGCTCCTTAGTAAAACAGGTACCACAAGTCACCTGGAAGCTACAGGTCAAAGAGCACAGGCCCACTGGAAATGAGTACAAAACTTGTCAGAAAACTGGTTTTTGTGGACAGGCAGCAGAGATCTGTGATGAGAAAAATACTGTCACAATGATAAACCAAATAATATCAAAATCCAGGAAGTAAGATTATCCATGAGGGAACAATGATAGCACCATCAGAAAATACCAAAAATATAGACTGAACTACTAGGTAAACGGTTCAGGACATTCTTGAATGATCCCGTTGGTAAAATATTATCTATATATTTGTATATGCAAAGGAAATGGTCTAGAACAACACAAACTTTCACTTTCTAATTTATATAGTTCTGAATTTCTTATACATGTCTTCCTTTACATTTTTTATTGTAGTGATATACATACAACAACAAAACATACAATGCATATGTCTTATTTTAAATTTTTTTTTAAACTTCACAGCAGGCAGGGAGATTATTGTAATAGCCCAGGCAAAAGAAGATAACCTAGGTTTACTAACTACTGTAATCAATTGGACAAAATATTTTATTTCTGTTATTCTCTGGTTTCTCATCTACAAAACAGGCATAAGATAACCCAACTCACAAGGTAGTCAAGAAAATTAAATAATTTATGCTCAAGGTCCAACCACAATGTTTGGGCATAGTAAACCCACTGCCATCAAGTCCATTCCGACTCTTAACAACAACCCTATAGGATAGAATAGTATTGCCCCATAGGGTTTCCAAGGCCATAAATTGTTATGGAAGCAGACTGCATCATCTTTCTTCCACGGAGTGGCTGGTGGTTTCAAACCACTGACCTTTTAGTCAGCAGCCCAATGCTCTAACCACAGTGTCAGTAGGGCTCCCTTAGACATAGTAGGAGGTATCCAAATACTTGCAGACTCTGCTAAAACAGTCAAGGCCTGAACTAGAAGGACAAGAAGGATGAAAAGAGAATAGGTTTGGAAAGTAGAAATGACAGAATAAAGTGACTGACTGAGTAGAGAGGGTGAAGGTAAAGTCAAAGATGCCTGGCTCACACGTCTAGGCTAATGATTGGCTCGTAATAGCCCAGACAGTGACAGCAGCTCTAAGAGAAGAAATAAGTTTGGAAGTAAGGCAAAAAGTTTCATTTTAGCTATATTGGGCTTGTGCTGCATACAGAATATCCAGGTAACTAGGCCCAGGAAGGAGTAGGAGATGCAGGGCTGGAGCTCAAGAAAAAGACTATATCTGAAAATATAGATTTGGTAATCCTGGGAGTAAAACAGTCCAGGGAAGACATACAAAGTGAGAAAAGAAATGAGAATGGTACCTATCTTCCCTGCTCTCCCTTGAAACTATACAACAGTCCTTTTCACTTTAAATTATTTTCTTTGTAATTAAGGTTGGGCAATCCTACTTCCATAGTGATACTGCCTCGGAAACCCAAGGAGGGGTCGCTATGAGTCGGGGCCGACTCGACGGCACATAACAA
>NW_006921914.1:2112553-2125659 GCF_000298275.1 Orycteropus afer afer
CTGAGCCTTGAAGGGAAGGAGACAGAAGTGGACTAAACCCCAACTAGCAGAAGAATTTGCATGAAAATACCAAAAAAGGAGACAGACGGAGCTGCGATCTGGCAACAATCCTGAGCGATTCTGATGGCACAGACAGCTTAGAGATTCCCGAGTGGTGGTAGGACCTAAGAATTAACCTAAAAATCAGTGCTGCTAGCCAGGGACTGCACAGGGACTGCTCTGGTGGCTGGGGAATAAACGGAGAAGGTGAAGAGAAAAGCGGGCTGAGCTGTGGACTTGTGCCGGTCTGGAGGTGCCGCCATTTTGAATGTTACAAGCGGCTTGACTATTTTGGATATTTAAAGAGACAAGCCATCTCCAAGATTCCAAGGGCTTAAGAAGAGGTTCGACTTTCCAGCAACCCCAAGGACACTCCAGACCCGCAAGACTGAAAAGGTCAACATTCCTCTTGTTACTCTTATACCCCACACCCGCTTGGTGAAAGCTGGGCAATGAATAAGGAAGACCAAAGAAGAATTGATACATTTGAATTATGTTGGTGAAGAATACTGAAAATACCATGGTCTGCCAGAAGATGGAACAAATTTGCTTGGAAGTACAGTCAGAATGCTCCTTAGAAGCAAGAATGGCCAGATTTCGTCTCACATATTTCAGTCATTTTGTCATAAGGGACTAGTCCCTGGAGAAGGATATCATGCTTGGTAAAGGAGAAGAAGAACCTCAATGAGATGGACTAGACACAATGGCTGCTATGATGGGCTCAACTAAAGCAAATATCATGAGGATGTCACAGGTCCAGGTGGTGTTTCATTCTGTTGTACACAGGGTTACTATGAGTCAGAGCCGACTCTACGGCACCTAACAGCAGCAGCCATGACCTCCATCAACTCTCGGTCTGTTCTCCCCTCACCCACACTTGCCAAATTGACTCTTTTCAGAAAATCTATCATGGATTACTGCTGTTTCCAACAGTAACTCTGTTACCAGCCAGCTCACCTGAGATGGGATCTTCCAGGAAAAAAAAAAAAAGAAAGGCAAGGAGAAAATGGAAAACACAAAGAAAGTGGGACAAATGGAAAGGAAAAGGTAAGGTGGTAAAAAAAAAAAATCAGCTCAAATATATCAATAAACACAAATCACATATGTGAGCAAAACTCACTAGTTAAAATAAAGAAAATGACAATTGAATAAAATAAAAAATCCAGCTATAAGTGATACTGCCTTGGAAACCCAAAGAGGGGTTGCTATGAGTCGGGGCCAACTCGACGGCACATAACAAAAACAACATGCCATTTACAAGCAACACATCTAAAATAAAGACAAATAAATACAGAAGTAAAAAAGCTGAAAAACAATATACCAGAAAATTGCTAATCAAAAGAAAGTTGAGGTAGCTGTATTAACATCTAAACGTTAAAACTTCAAGAAAACAAAAGAATTATAAAGGATAGAGAAGATCACTACATAGAGATAATAAAGTCATAAGGAACTCTCCTGGCACAGTGGTTAAAGCATTTGACCACAAACCAAAAGGTCAGTGGTTCAAAACCACCAGCTGCTCTGTGGGAGAAAGATGAGTCAGTCTGCTTCATAAAGATTTTCAGCCTTGGGAATCCTATGGGGCAATTCTACTCTGTTCTATAGGGTTGGTATGAGTCAGAATTGACTCAATGGCAGTGGGTGGTAAAATAAGTCACAGTCCAGGAAGAAATAATAATGGAATTAGATCTATAATTAACATCTTAAAGAATAAATGCTTGCCTCACCAGCACCACCATTATTATACAACAGCATAGAGTATTTTCCAGAAATTAAGAAAGGAAAATATGGAATAAAAGCAATGCTTCCATATACAATCAATTAAGTGATGTCTTTTATGGTAAATTGCACATCACATTTTGAAAAATAAAACTCGTAAAAATAATGAATGAAGAAAAATACAAATATAATAAAGAAAACAAGACAGATTTGAAATTAGAAAAGCTTCATATTCTCCCAATTGACAGATACTAGGGTTTAATGGAGAAACCAAAGCCCGAGAAAACTTGTTAAGGTCCTTCACTGAAACTCAATCACAGGTGTGTAGTCAAAAGGGCAAGGATTATCTCCTGAGAAGACCATAGGCTCAGATATCATTAGTATCAGAACCTGAGCTCTGATGGACAATTTGTTCTGTGTTAGTCCTAGGGTGTCAAGACTCAGATGAAAGATATTAATATAGCATCCTTGTGGGACTTTATGTCCAGAAGAGATTTCATAAATGGTAGCTTGTTTAATTAGAAAATTATACACATTTATTGCTGAAAATTCAGGATAATATTTTAATGCAAATTCTTATCAAAGCAAGAGGGAAATTATTTGAGCAATTATAGATTAAGTAATAATGTGATAATCAATAAATAAACATTAACACCAACTAGTTTTCAAGAAGGGGAATGAGAACTATCTCAAATTATTTTAAAGTCTGAAGACCAGTTTTTAAAATAAAAAGCTGGGCCAAACTGACTATTGGTAAAATAGTGGTATAAGACAGACTTGGATTCAAATTCTAGCTCTGTTATTTATTAGTTACATGACCATGGGCAAGTTACTAAATCTTTCTGGGCTTCAGTTTCCTCATCTGTAAAACAGAGATACCACTACCTAGGTCAAAAAGTTATTAGGAAAATAAAACACAGTAATACATGTAAGTCACCTAGCATAGTATAAGACATAGTAGTCTCTCACTATGTATATTCCTTTCTCTCTCATATCTCAAATTTCCAATACAAAGGAACTGCTGAATCAAAAAGACCTTGAAGTTAAGGAATACATTTGTGGTTCATGAACAAACTCAATAAAGGAAGATTTTACCTTAGGGTGAACAACTGAAATGTAAATTGGAAACCACAGAATTCTGTTATGCCCTATTCTAGAGGCTGGAATTTAAAAAAAAAAATGATCAAAACCACAGAATTCCTTCAAGCATAGTACCTGGATCAAACCATTGTTAGTGTTCCCAAGATGGAAACTGGTGTGAATTAGAAAAACATCAAAGAAAGTCCCTGCACTGGGCAATGAATAAAAAAGATTTTGCTGTGTTAGATTTCTTAGGCACATTGGTACCCCTTCCTTTCCCAAATATGCAATCTACTTATAAATGTGAAGATGGCAATATTTGTGCTCAAACTTCTACCAGATGTGACCTCCTTGAGGAGAGGCACTGTACAGACCACATATCCCCAGGAGTTTAGCACACTGAAGGCGTTCAATAAATGTTTATTGAATGTCTTCACTCAGAAGTACATTTGTGTGCATATATTTAAATTTAAACCACAGAAATTGAAGAACGGTTATGGAGTGAGAAAAATGGTGTTTTTGTTTTCCAGAAACGTATGGTGTCATGGTTTAAAACATGGGCTCTAGAGCCAGACTGCCTAAATTTGAATCCCAACTTCACCATTTACTAGCTATGTGAACTTGGGCAAGTTACTAAACATCTCATTGCCTCTATTTCCTCATTTGTAAAACATAATAACTGTACCTACCTTCTTAGGCCTGTTATAAGGATGAAATGAGTTAAAATATATTAAATGCTTAAAGTAATATAAACAGAGAATATTTCATAAGTGTTAGTTACTATTATTTTATCTATTTGTATATGTATATTTTTGCTTTAAGATTTGACTGGGTTTTGGAAAATAACATATTTTCTTTCAAAGAATACTTATGAATTGTAAGCTAAACTGACAACTGTGAGTTAAATGTATTAGACACCATTTAAAGTCTCGGGTCATTTTTCTTGAAGTGGGCAACTATGCTAACTACTTTAGAGATAACAGAATTTCAGAAAAATTTACCACGCTCAAGGGCAAAAAGGCTGAACTAGAATTAAATTATTCATCTAAACATACAAAGTAGTAATTATACGATGAGTTTGCATGTAATTTCTATTTGATTATCTGTCATGTCTCACCAAAGTTACATAATAAAAGTATTTTGCTGTTTGGGCCAGGACAATAGATAATTTTGCCAAAATGCATACCTCATTGGACATGAAGTGGTAGAACAGAGTCTTTCAATAGGTATTAGTTTAACAAAGAAACCTTGAATAAAACTGCTATCATTAAGGAAATTATACTATTTTTTTTTCAGAAACTGATTGTTGGTTTGAATAAATTCACACTGACGTGTCAGATTCTGGATACTTTTAAACAATAAGTGCTTAGAATTGACTTGGTTATGTTAAACAAGAAATGTGATGGTGTCTGCATTTTTGAAAGATTAGACTTGAAACTGGGCTACAAATTATAATTGGTCATGATAATTTGAGATTAAAAAATGTCAGTAGGATTTCCACTTTACGCCTGGACAGAGTAACAAAGAATGGATTTGCAACCTACCTGAAACAACCAAAAAAATGAACAAAATGCATGAAACAATGGTTTATAAGGTTTCATGCTTGCCCTAACATTAGGCAATGAAGGACTGTGATCCCGGAGAAGTGGGAAATGAATGAGGCAAGGCCCATGATCTTCCTGGCTTACTGTCTTAGGAGAGTTTCCAGGCTGTGGTTGAGGGAAGAGGAACCCAGGTCATCCAGAGTTGAAGTGACAGGGCTAAGAGTCACTTTTGAGAAGATGCAGGTGACTAAAGTTTATAGGTGAGCAAACCTGCGAGAAATCTGGTCTCCCTCAAGTATTCAAAAAGGAATGATTAGCATATTGGTATGAAGAAAATACCAAAGGCCAGGGAAAGGAACATATAAAAGATTAGACAGAACGGTGCCTGTCACTCACACAGGGCCAAGAATACTGCCTATTCCTATCAATCACACGGGAAAATCTCATGATGCATGGGGCACTGGGTAGAGTTTTCAGTAGGATTTTGCCTTAGTAGTGGGAAATAATTAGCCCTAGCCTAAGTGCTGCTCCAGTTTTGCCTAACAAATCTAAACAGAAAGTGGTGAAAGGAATCAATCTGTTTCCAAGTAATTCAAGTGTATCTAAGAGCAGAGCTCAAGAGTATTTACAGGAATATGAAAATATCCAGCACCCAACAAGGTAAAATTCAAAATATCTAGTATCCAATAAAAAATAACAGGTATGAAAACAATAAAATACAGCCCATTACGCTGAGGAAAAAAATAAAACTGATCAAGAAGTGACATAGATATTAGAATTAGGAAACCCCTATTGCTGTCGAGTCAATTTGACCTATAGCAAGTGACCCCACAGGACAGAGCAGAACTGCCCCAAAGGGTTTCCAAGGCTATAATATTTATGGAAACAGACTGCCACATCTTTCTCCTGTGGAGCTATTGGTGGGTTTGAGCCACTGACTGTTCAGTTAGCAGACAGGCTACTTAATCACTGCACCACCAGGGCTCTAGAATTAGCAAACAGAGGAACTAAAAGAGTTATTATAACTGTATTTCATATGCTCCAAAGTTGAGACATAGAAGATATAAAAAAGACATAAATAAAACTTCTAGAGATAAAAGTACAACGTCTGAGATGAAAAATACACTGGATGGGAGTAATAACAGATTAGACATTGCAGTAGAAAGGATTAGTGAACTTGAAGAAATGGCAATAGAAACTATTCAAAATAAAACACAAAAAGCAAAATGACTGGAAAAAAAAGAACACAGCATTAATGAGCTGTGGGATAACTTCAAGTTGCCTAACATACATGCAATTGGAGTCACCAAAATAAAGTGGGGACATTTTAAAAATATATGAAGAAATAATGGCCAACATAACTCTAAATTTCATGAGAACTATAAACTTACAGATCCAAGAAGCCCAATGAACCTCAAGCACAAGAAATATAGCTATGTAGAAAGGAACAAAAATGATAAAAAGCAGATTTATCATGAGAAACAACGGAAATGGGAAGACAGTGAAACAACATCTTGAAAGTAATAAAGGAAAAAAATCATCAACCCAGAATTCTAACCCCAGAAAAAAATATTAAAAAACAGAGATTAAATAAATATTTTTTCAGATATTTCATCCCATACTGTAGTAAAGATTACAGCCAAGAGAACTCTATGCAGCAGCTCTACTCTGTAACTCATGGGGTTGCCACGTATAGGAATCAACCCGACGGCAACCAGTTTGGGATCTTTACAGCAGCGGATTGCCAGGCTTTTCTTCTTCAGTGTCATTGGGTGGGTTCATACCACCAAACTTTAGGTTAGGAGATGAACACAAACTGTTTGCACCACTCAAGGCACTGTTGTTGTTAGGTGCCATTAAGTCTGCTCTGACTCATAGGGACCTTATGTACAACAGAACGAAACAATACCCGGTCCTGAGCCAGCCTCACAATCCTTGCCATATCTGAGCCTATTGTTGCAGCCACTGTGTCAGTCCATCTCATTGAGGGCCTTCCCCTTTTTCGCCGACCCTGTACTTTACCAAGCATGATATCCTTCTTCAGGGAATGGTCCCTTCTGACAACGTGACCAAAGTATGTCAAAGTTTGGCCATTCTCACTTCCAAGGAGCATTCCAGCTGCACTTCATCCAGGCCAGATTTGTTAGTTCTTCTGGCAGTCCATGGTACTTCCAGTATTTTTTGCCAATACCACAACTCAAAAGCATCAACTCTTCTTTGGTCTTCCTGATTCATTGTCTAGCTTTCACATGCATATGAGGTTGAGTGGAAATACCATGTCTTGGGTAAGGTGCACCTTAGTCTTCAAAGCAACATCTTTTCTCTTCAGCACTTGAAAGGGGTCTTTTGCAGCAGATTTGCCCAATGCAATATGACATCTGATTTCCTGACTGCTGCTTTCATAGATGTTCATTGTGGAACCAAGTAATATGAAATCTTGGACAACTTCAATCTTTTCTCCATTTATTTTGAGGCTGCTTATATTGGTCCAGTTGTAAGGATTTTTGTTTTCTTTATGTTGAGGTATAATACATACTACAGGCTGCAGTTATACTTTAATCTTCAACAGTAAGTGCTTCAAGTCATCTTCACTTTCAGCAAGCAAACTTGTATCACCTGCATATCACAGGCTGTTAATGAGTCTTCCTCCAATCCTGATGCCATGTTCTTCTTCATGTATTCCAGCTTCTTGGATTATTTGCTCAGCATACAGATTGAATAAGTATGGTGAAAGGATACAATCCTGATGCACTCCCTTCCTGATTTTAAACCACACAGTATTCCCTTGTTCTGTTTGAATGACAGCATCTTGGTCTATGTACAGGGTTTTAAATGAATTGAAACTTACTAAAATGTTTTTTCATGTAAAAAAAATTAAAATTAGAGAATAAATAATACTTTGCAGAGGTGTCTTCTTGTCCAGACCAAACAAGAGTGAAGAAAATCAAAGACTCATGGAAACAATTAGTCCAAAGGACTAATGTACCACATGAACCTCAGCCTCCATGACCCTAAGACAGGAAGAACCAGAAAATGCCTGGCTACCACTCCTGACCTCTTCAAAAGGGGTAACATTAGAAGGTCCTGAATAGAGTGGGAGAATAATATAGAACAAAACTCAAAATCATAGAGAAGACCAGGCTTACTGGTCTGATAGAGACTGTGGAATCCCCAAGGCTATGGCCCTTAGTTACCCTTTGGGCCTGGAACAGAACTTATCCCCAGGGCTCAATTTTCATCCTATAAGGTGAACAATAATACCAGAGAAACTCATACTCCTTTGAACAATCAATCATTCAAGATCAAAAGGGTAGCATTTGCTAAAGGACAAAGGAGGGAAGGAAGAATGGAAATGGGAAACACAGGGAGGAAGTGGGATGATGGGTGTTAGTTACATTGAGAAGATTGCAATCAGTGACACAGAGCAAAATCTCTATAAATTGTTGAATGAACTGTTTTGCTCTGAAAACCTTCACTCAAATCACAATAAATTATTTTTGGAAAAAAAACTTTGCAGAGTAGATTTGAAAATGTTTCCATTATTATGCAATTTTATTACCTAAAAGATGTGTTTCACCTTCTAACTCTTTCCAAATGAAGAATTTCAGTGAGTTTTGAATCATTTGATAAAAAACAACAACAAAAAATGGCATCATTAA
Organism: Orycteropus afer afer; assembly: GCF_000298275.1. NCBI lineage: Eukaryota > Metazoa > Chordata > Mammalia > Tubulidentata > Orycteropodidae > Orycteropus > Orycteropus afer. The sequence goes on from NW_006921914.1 coordinate 2,120,595, forward strand.
GAGCAGTGAGCTTGGAACAGAAACAAAAAAGTTCATATAATTGGTGCCTGAAAGAATAATGTGAGAATCATTTAGTAAGTGCATCCAATGATGCATTTCTCATATTTTTAGATTTATATGATTCCTGAAGTATCTTTTCCAGCTATGACAGTAATTAAAATCATGTATAGAAATAAATAGAACTTATCATCAGACCTTTAAGTAAGTATATCATAAAAACCAAAAATTTTCTTAATGAAGCATATGTAATGTCACTGCTCTCATCAAAATGAGAGCAAAAGTTACAGTAAAATCAATAAATATTAAAATTAATTTTAGAGAATTCTCATTTAATCTCTCATCTTATTTTACTTATATCTTGTGAATACTTTATAATATGTATTATGTTAGTATAATAGTAAATACATATAATTTATAAATAAATGTATGTATTTTAGGGGTAATAAAAGTATTTTAGTGGTTAGAGTGAATGATCAATAAAGTTGGGAAACACTTTGCTCAAAGGATGGGCAGGGAAAACTGTTCCTATAAATATGCTATCATGATTCTGCTTGCAAGTAGATATGATGTATATTAATTAACCATTCCCATTGCTATTGAGTTGATTCTGACTCACCACCACCCTATAGGACAGAGTAGAACTTCCCCACAGCATTTCCAAGGCTGCAAATCTTTAAGGAAGCAGACTGCTGGTGGGTGTGATCCACCAACCTTTCAATTTGCAGATGAGCATTTAACCACTGTGCCACCAGGGTTCTTGTATATTAATTAGGAAAGAATAAATAGGAAAGAATTCTGATTTCTGTAATGCAGTTGCCCTGATGTAAGGCTGTAGGGCAAGCAGAATCATGATACCATATTTATAAGGAACAGTTTTCCCTGTTTCCTTGGGTTTCTGAGACAGTATCACTATGGAAGTAGATTGTCCAATCTTCCTTCCGAGGAGTGGCTGGTGGGTTTGAACTGCCAGCCTTCTGGTTAGCAGTCAAGTATCTTAGGCACTATGCCACTAGAGCTCTTTTTGCAGCCCTAGGTAGGAGCTCTTATTTTTATAAATGGGGACACTGAGACTGAGGAGGTTAAATAACTTGCCCAAGGTCACACAGCTAAAAAGTGATGACATTGTATTTTGAACGCAGGCACACATAATGAACAGGGATTTGTGCTGCTTTCAGGCACATTCCAAAGTGGACCCTATGAACTAATTGTTAATTGTGATCAAGGCAATTAAAATATTTGAACCAGATCACTCTAAAGCACTGACAGAATTAATCCTTAATGTGTGCAAGTTTCCAAAACACGGGTGAAGTGCAGCCCTGAAGGCTAGCAAAATCTAGCAACCCAAAGGAGAGGTTGCTATGAGTTGGATCTGACTTGACGTCAGTGAGTTCGGTTCGTTTCGGTTACCTAGGGCTATAATACCAAAGATCACAAAGATGGCAAAGGACTGGGCAATGCTTTGCTCCTTTATACATAAAGTCATCATGAGTCTAGGTGACTCAACAGCAACTAACAACAACTTAGGTCTATAAGGATTCAAATACACAACACGAATAAAAGGCATAGCATAGTGCCTGGCCTAGAGGAAGTACTCCATATTGATAGCTGTTTAGTTTTAATTATTATTAATGAATATGCTTGGAAAACATATGACCATATGGCTGTTTTGACATCTTACTATGAAATTTGAGAAATCTATTCAGTATTCTGGCCCAGATGGAAAGTCACTGCACCTCTCTGCATGGAGGTAGGCTGACAAGCATAAATATTAAGCAAATGTTAGTAATTAGATAGGATCAGTTTAAAAGATATTTATTTATATACCATTCCAGACAGGGTTTAAAGTGACTTAGAAAGATACATAAAAAGATAACATAATAGCATAAATTAAAAATAGGAAGAAAAACAAGACTGGGCACAAAGTGGAGAAGGCAGAATCAAGGCTCCAAAATCAAAGGGCAACTGAGGTTTCTCAGTGGTCAGCTAGGGTCTACACCTTGCAACCCCACCCATAGAGCACAACTAGGTCTCAGATAACTCTACCCCAGGGCCTGCCCTCACCAGGAGTTAAGACTGGAGTCCACTCTCAAAAGTTTTCTGGTAGTTTTTGTTGTTTTTTGTTTTCCCAAAACAATGAGAAGTTTATAACCAGCTCTCAATTTTACAAGACTCTGATTTTTATTTTGCATTAAGTTTCTTTGACCCCCTAAAGTCCTTTTCTAAATAGGTTCTACAAAAGTGGGACCTATACGTGCTGAGAATTTTGCATTTTTAGCTCCTTTTTAGGATATCTACCAACTGACGAAAATGAAGAAGCCAAAACTTCTAAATGCTTACTATGTATGTACCAGGCTACAGCAAGCTGCTAAGCAAAAGGTTGGGGGTTCAAATCTACCAGCTACTCTGTAGGAGAAAGATGAAGCAGCTTGCTTCCCTAAAGATTTATAGCCCTGAAAACACTGTGGAGTAGTTCTACTCTGTCCTATAGGGTCACTGAGTCAGAAAAGACTTGATGGCAGTGGGCTTTAGGCTATGTACCAGGCACTTTATATACATGGAGTCATGCTACAAGTTAGGTATTATTATTCTGTTTGCTTTACAAAGAAGGAAGATGAGGTACAGATTAAGTAAATGGCTTGCCCAAGGTCACACATCCTGTGACAGACTGTTTTTTTAATCCAGGCAGTCTGGTTCCAGAGTCCAAGCTCTTAACCACTATGAAATACTGTCTATTTCTATGCTGATATTTCTCATATATGGTAATATTTGGTAAAAAGGATGTCTTACCCTCAAGGAACTTAAAGTCGGGTGTTTAAGAGTCCTCAGCTAAATAGATACAAAGAATAATGGAATAGAATTGAGAGTCCAAAAATAAATCTAAGGTTCTACCATCAACTGATTTTTGACAAGGGTGCCAAATCCAGTCTATGGGAAGGAAGAGTCTCTTCAATAAATAGTGCTAAGAAAATTGGATTTCCATATGCAGCAGAATGAATCAGGATCCATGCCTCATACCATACACAAAAACCAATTAAAAATGGATAAAAGACTTAAATATGAAATAAATTCTTAGAAGAAAATATAGGGATGAAGGTGTGGGACTTAAGGTTTAACTCTCAGATATGACAATAAAAACATGAACAGTAAAAGACAAAATAGATAAATGGGACCACAAAAAAATGAAGTGATTTTGTTATTTATCAACAAAGTGAAAAGACAACCTACAGATAAGGAGAAAATTTTCAGGAAACGTATATCTGATAAGGGTCTAATATCCAAAATATGCAAAATATTTCTACAACTTAACAACAAAAAGATAAAAAGCCCAATCAAAACTTGGTTAAATGACTTGAGTAGACATTTCACCAAAGAGAATATTCCAATGGCCAATAAGCACATTAAAAGATGTTCAAAGCCATTAGCTATTAGGAAGATGCAAGTAAAAATCACAATGGGATACCACTTTACTCACATTAGAGTAAAAATAATAAACAACAACAAAACAATAGCAAGTAAACAATAACAAAACCAGAAAACAACATGTTGGTAAGGTTGTGGAGAAACTGGAACCCTCATTCATTGAGGGTGGGAAGGTAAAATGGTAGAGCCACTGTGGAAAACAGTCTGGTGGTTCCTTAAGATGTTGAACATGGAACTACCACATGAATGACCAGCAATTCCAACCTTAGGTATTTGTTGTTGTTATGTGCTGTTGAGTCAAACCCGACTCATAGCGACCCCTCCTTGGGTTTCCGAGGCAGTATCACTACGGAAGTAGGATTGCCCAACCTTCCTTCCGAGGAGTGGCTGGTGGGTTTGAACCGCCAGCCATCTGGTTAGCAGGCAAGTGTCTTAGCCACAATGCTACCAGAGCTTAGGTATACATGCAGAAAAAGTGAAGGATGGGATACAAACAGAAATCTGTACACCAATGTTCACTGCAGCACTTTTCACAACAGCCAAAAGGTGGAAACAACTGAAATGTCCATCGATAGATGGATGGATAAACAAAATGTGGTAAATAGATACAATAGACATTACTCAGCCATAAAGAGAAATAATGTCTTGATGGATGAATCTTGAAAACATTATACTGAACAAAATAAGTGAGTTGCAAAAGAATACTATATGATCTCACTTGTATGAAATAAGCATATACATACAAACCAAAGATTATTAGTACTTACTGGGGTGGGGGAAAGGGGAAGTTCCAGGCTTGGGGGCACTGAGTATGTGTTAATAATGGCGTAATATTTTGGAAAAGGATAGTGAAAATGACTATACAACATGAAGAATGTAATCAATGCCAGACATTGCAAATATAGAAACTGTTGCATTAGCAAGTGTTTTGTGTACATATTTTCACTACTTAATTATAATAATAATTTTTTTTAAAAGTCCTCAACTAATAGCAGATAAATATTTGAGAGGCCCTGACCTCCTCAGGCAATAACGGGTAACAGGCTCAGAGCCACTATATACATAGGAAAGGACCCATTCCCCTCATCCTGGACAGCCCTTCTAAAAGAGGGTAGGAGCATATGGGGACTGGGGATAATTACAACATAATCTCTTTTGCTAGTTCTTAGTATCTTATGTGGGTAAGATTACTTCTGGATTGAATACTTATGGTTATCTCTCAATACCACCAAATATAGTTCATAAATGATTTGAAGAAGAAATTCTTAAAATAATATATACTTACTATATACTTTCCCAGTTGAAGGGAGAGAGCTGTCTCCTTGGAGTAGAACCAATCTTAATGATATGGATAAAGTAAAGCTTTCTGGACCTCCATTTGCGGAAATGGCTTGATTCGAATTAAGGAGAAACAGCTGCAAACATCCATTAATAATAAGAACATGGATGTGTGAAGTTTGAATCTAGGAAAACTGGAAGTTGTCAAAAATGAAATGGAACACATAAATATTGATATCCTAGGCATTAGTAAGCTGAAATGGACTGGTTTTGGCCATTTTGAGTCAGACAACCATATGATCTACTATGCCAGGAATGACCAGTTGAAGAGGAATGGCATGGCATTCATCATCACAAAGGATGTTTC
>NW_006921914.1:2127941-2136371 GCF_000298275.1 Orycteropus afer afer
CCTGACACAAGCCATGGTATTTTCAATCGCCTCATATGCATGTGAGAGCTGGACAATGAATAAGGAAGACTGAAGAAAAGTTGATACTTTTCACTTGTGGTGCTGGCAAAGAATGCTGAAAGTGCCGTAGACTGCTAGAAGATCTAACATACCTGTCCTCGAGGAAGTGCAGCTGGAATGCTCCTTGGAAGTGAGAATGGCCAGACATTGTGTCACCTACTTCGGTCATGTTGTCAGAAGGGACCATTCCCTGGAGAAGGATGTCATGCTTGGTAAAGTGGAGGATCAACGAAAGAGGGGAAGGCCCTCAATGAGATGGAATGACACAGTGGCTGGGCTGATGGGCTCAAGTGTAGCAGGGATCACGGAGCTGGTGCGGGACCAGACAGAGTTTTGTTCTCCTGTGCAGAGGGTCACTATGAGTTGGAGATGACTTGACCACATCTAACAACAACTATATACTCCTCTAAAGCATGTCCCAAGGAGCTCTGGTGGTGTAGTGGGTAAGACATTTGGCTGCTAACCAGAAGGTCAGCAGTTCAAATACATTAGCTGTTGCTAAAGGGGCAGGGAGACAGTATTTTTTTTTTTACCTCCTCTAACTATACACAAGAGGAAGACAGAATCACCCTCAGCAGCCCAAGGCCTGTTCTTATGAGGCCAGACATGCTGCTACCCTCCAGCCCTTTTACTAACCTTGACACCAACCAACCATCCCTCTTGCAGCACTCACCACCTCTCTGCTGGGCTTTATAATTCACTGCAGTGGCCAGAGTGAACAGAACTCACAGATTATGGGGTTCATTAGAGGAGCAACAGGCTACAGTCAAATTCAGGAACATGCTCAGGATACATTTCTTTAGTCAGGACAGTCTCCCCTCTGCTGTGCCCTTAGACATACCTCTCTGGCCCTTGGTCTCTCGGCCTGCTCTCTGCTTCTGTGAGCCAGGTAAGCCTGCCACTCTGTCTTGTGCCTCTTGGTTCCACTGCCACTGTCTCCCAGCACTGGGTCTGTCTCTCAGCAGTGGGTCTCTCTCTCAGAAGGCAGTGAGAGAGACTCCCCTACTGCCTCTAGGAGGGCTCCTTTTTGAGCTTGGCAAAGTGGCCAAAACCAACCAATTGCAAGATCAGAATTCTATACACCTGAGAGGCAGCAAAATTCCCAAAAGATTGTTTCCTGCTACTCCAACAGAAACACACCAGGTGGATAACTTTAACAATCAGCTACTTAATTGATTACAGCAAAGTGGGAGTTACAAAGACTATGGCTACAAAAGCCATACCATGTAATTTACTACACCACAGCTGCTCGGAAGGTTGGGCAATCCTACTTCCGTAGTGATACTGCCTCGGAAACCCAAGGAGGCATCGCTATGAGTCAGGGCTGACTCGACGGCACATAACAACAACAACAACAACAACACAGCTGCTCTACAGGAGGAAGATGAGGCAATCTACTTCTACAACTATTTACAGACTTGCAAGCCCAATGGGGGGGGGACGCTATGAGTCAGGATCAACTCAATAGCAGTGGGTTTAGTAAAGTATGCCTCAAGGAGCTCTGATGGTGTAGTGGTTAAAGAACTTGACTGCTAACCAAAAGGTTGATGGGTTCAACTTACTAACCACTCCACAGAAGAAAGATGAGGCAGTCTACTTCCATAAAGATTTGTAGCCTTGGAACCCCAGTGGGGTCCACTATAAGTTGGAATTGACTCAATGGCAGTGAATTTGAAAGTACATCCCAGTTGTTGTTGTTGTTAGGTGCCACTGAGTTGACTCCGACTCATAGCGGCCCTATGTACAACAGAACAAAATACTGCCCAGTCCTGTGCTATCCTCACAATCCTTGCTATACCTGAACACATTGTTGCAGCCACTGTGTCAATCCATCTTGTTGAGGGCCTTCCCCTTTTTCATTGATCCTCCACTTTACCAAGCATTATATACTTCTCCAGGGAATGGTCCCTTCTGACAATATGACAAGTAGGTCAGACGAAGTCTGGCCACTCTTGCTTCCAAGGAGCATTCTGGCTGCACTTCTTCCAGTATGGATTTGTTCAATTTTCTGGCAGTCCGTGGTACTTTCAGCATTCTTTGCCAACACCACAACTCAAAAGCATCAACTCTTCTTCAGTTCCTTATTCATTGTCCAGCTCTCACATGCTTATGAGGCGACTGAAAATACCAGGGCCTAGGTTAAGCACACCTTAGTCTTCAAGAAGACATCTTTGCTTTTCATCACTTGAAAGAGATCTTTTGCAGCAGATTTGCCCAGTGCAATACATCCGATTTCTCGACTGTTGCTTCCATTGGTGTTGATGGTGGATCCAAGTAATATGAAATCACTACAACTTCAATATTTTCTCCATATATCATGATCTTGCTTACTGATGAAGTTGTGAGGATTTTTGATTGTAGAATCAAGTAATATGAAGTCATTGATAACTTCAATGTTTTCTCCATTTATCGTGATGCTGCTTATTGATCCAGTTGTGAGGATTTTCATTTTCTTTATGTTGAGATGTAATCCATACTGCAAACTATAGTCTTTCATCTTCATCAGTAAGTGCCTCAAGTAATCTTCACTTTCAGGAAGAAAAGTTGTGTCACCCTGGAGAACAATCATGGGAAGGAAGGGCTGCTTATGCACAGGGAGATAGCTCAGGGTGCAGAAGAGTATGGAGGGATGGACACTGGGAAGAGGTAACTATGGGGAGGAAGTGGGAGGGGAGCTGTTGCATTGTGGTAAACTGTGGTCAATGGCATGAGACAAAGTATATGTGAACTGCTGTATGGAAAGTGAATTTGCTCTGTAAATCTTCACCCAAATCACAATAAATAAAAAATAAATAAATAAATAAATAGAAAAGTTGTGTCATCTGCATATCACAGGTTGTCAGTGAGCCTTCCTCCAATCCTGATGCCATGTATTCCAGCTTCTTGGATTATTTGTTCAGCATACAGATTGAATAATTATGGTGAAAGGATACAACCCTGGTGCACTTCCTTCCTGATTTTAAACCATTCAGTATCCTCTCGTTATATTTGAACAACAGACTCCTGGTCTATGTATAGGTTCCTCATGAGCACAATTAAGTGTTCTGGAATTCCCATTCTTCTCAAGGTTACCCATAATTTGTTATGATACACACAATCAAATGCTTTTGCATAGTCAATAAAACACAAGTAAACCTCTTTCTGGTGGTTTTTTCTTTGAGCCAAGATCCATCTGACATCCTCTTCTGAATCCAGATTGCATTTCTGGAAGTTCTGTCAATATACTGCTGCAACCATTTTTGAAATATCTTCAGCAAGATTTTACTTGCAAGTGATATTAATGATATTGTTTGATAATTTCCACATCCTGTGGGATCACCTTTCTTTAGAATGGGTACAGATATGGATCTCTTCCAGTCAGTTGGCCAGGTAGCTGTCTTCCAAATTTCTTGGCATAGATGAGTGAGTGCCTCAGCACAGCATCCATTTGTTGAAACATCTCAGTGGGTATTCTATCAATTCCTGGTGCCTTGTTCTTTGCCAGTTCCTTCAGTGCAGCTTGGACTTCTTCCTTCAATACCATTGATTCTCGATCTTATGCCACCTCCTCAAATAGATGAACATTGACCAATTCCTTTTGGTACAGTGACTTTGAGTATTCCTTCCATCTTCTTTGGATATTTTCTTCATCATTCAATATTTTCCAATACAGTCTTTAATATTGCAACTAAAGGCTTGAATTTTATCTTCATTTCTTTCAGCTTGAGAAATGCCAAGCATGTTCTTCTCCTTTGGTTTTTTAACTCTAGGTCTTGGCATATTTCCTTAATAATAATAAGTGACTTTATCTTCTTGAGCTGCTCTCACCCAAATCATCTCTCCCCTCACCCAAATCAACATATGACCCCCAACTAGTCTGAAATTTTCCCTCTCCTTCCCTCCCATCCCTGGTAACCTACAAAGTGAGTTTCCTTCCCTAAGTAAACCTTGAGCTGCTCTTTAAAATCTGTTCAGCTCTTTTATCTTGTCATTTCTTCCATTTGCTTTAGCTACTCTCCATTCAAGGGCATGTTTCAGAGTCTCTTCTCACATCTATTTTAGTCTTTTTTCCTTTCCTGCCTTTTTTTCTTTTCTTAAATTTTATTGTGCTTTGGGTACAAATTTACAGAGCAAAATTTGTTTTATATTCAACAGTTTGTGTACCTTGGATTTCATGCCCCGATTACCATCCCCAACCATAGCAAACTCTCCTCTCATCTCATCCCTGTGACTACCTCCTCCCTGTGCCCTTCTTAACTATGCACTCCTGTCTGTCCAGCTTTCCCTCTATGTGCATGCTGTCCCTCTGATGCCTCATGTCTGATTGTTCTAAGGGGTGTATCTTCTGAGAGCACATGGGTGCATTGCCTTGTAGGTGTTCTGCATATAGGTCTTTCAACTGTTAGGCTGAGAGTCAATCCATGGGAGTGAGTCCAATTCTAGGCCCAAAGGGTAACCCAGGGCCATAGTCCTGGGTGTTCCACCAGACTATTTGGTCATTTTTGTGTTTTTGATTTTTTTTCCACATTTTTCCTCCACCTCTATCTAGGATCTCCAGGTTTGATCCCTTTCTGAGTGGTTGGCATCAGTAGCCAGGCACCATCTAGTTCTCCTGGTCTCAGGTTCCAAGGATATCCTTGGACTAATTGTTTCCAGATACCTTTGATTTCCTTCACTCTTCTTTGCTTCAGATGAGAGGAGACTGTGGTGGTTAAGTTTGTGTGTCAACTTGGCTGGGCCTGGTTGAGTGGCTGGGCACCTGAATGTAGTTATTCTCCATGGTGAAATTGGTAATTAACTTCATGGTGGAATCTATTGGAGCAGCTGAGTAGCTGCTTTGGGTGTGTGGTCTGCTTCCTGTATAAAAGAAGCAGCTTTGGGAATGGTCTCCAATGTATGGCGCACTTGGACCCTGCATGTAGCCATGTTGTTGTTCAGCAGCCTGCCATGCTCTGCCAACCTTGGGACTTACAATGGACTTGAATTAATGGCCTGCCATGTGGTTTGGTAACATCGGGACTGTGCCAATTTATTTGTCTCTTTGGGCTTGTTAATTCAGCAGCCAGTAGCTGCCTGAGTGAAGAGATGCCTCTAGCTTCAGTGGGCTGGGAGCAAGAGGCAGAGCTGAAGCCCAAGGTGGAGGGACTTTCACCCAGACCCTAGAGCCTGGCGCTTGAAACTCGGACTTAAAGCCTCCAAATTGTAAGAATAAACTCCTGTTTGTTCAAGTCATCTCATTTGTGGTATTTTCTTGTCAGAGAAGCACTAGGTAACCAGAACAAATAGTTGCATCTTAAATGGCCGCTCAAAAGCTTTTATGACCCCAGTTGCTACTCATCAAAGTAGGTTGTGAAACAAGATTTTTTATATACTATGTTGTGCAAATTGAGCTTGGTGTCCCCCAAGACTATGGTCTCAAGTGGGCAGGGCCAGTGATTCTCTCTCTCAAGGTGTTTGGTTGTCTCTGAGAGATTACTTCACCTCTGTCTTTTGTTGCTTCTGTAATGTATGTGGCTAATTTTGTAGCACAAGTGCATATAAAAGATTATCTTCAGCTAAATCTATCCTTGGTCTAATGTATATTCCTATTTGCCAACCACCACCTCATCTTCTCACTTGTCTATGCATTTATCTGTAGCCTGACATTTGATGTTAGTGACAACGCAGTATTGTGCATATCCTATTATTTGCCTGTGTTGTCTATATCTTATGTGCACGTTTCAATGTCCTTCCTTTTCCAATGTCATCATGCTAGTCACAGACTCTTTCCTCTTTTCATACCATCTCTCCCCTCACCCAAATCAACATATGACCCCCAACTAGTCTGAAATTTTCCCTCTCCTTCCCTCCCATCCCTGGTAACCTACAAAGTGAGTTTCCTTCCCTAAGTAAACCTTTCCTTGAATTTTTACAACATTGGGCTCATACAATATTTGTCCTTCTGTGATTGACTTATTTCACTCAGAGTAATGTCCCCCAGGTTCATCTACATTGTGAGATGATTCGTGTATTCTTCATTATTCTTTAATGTAGCACAGTATTCCACTGTGTGATGTACCATAATTTGGTTATCCATTCATCTGCTGATGAGCATTTAGGTTGTTTCCATCTCTTTGCTATAGTGAATTGTGCTGTAATAAACATGGGTGTGAATATGTCTGTTGGTGTCCTACCTCTCATCTCTTTAGGATATATTCCTAGTAATGGAATTGCTGGATCAAATGGCATTTCTATTTTCAGTTTTTTAAGGAAATGCCATACCATTTTCCACAATGGTTGTACCATTTGCAGTCTCATCAGCAGTGTATGAGAGTTCCAATCTCTCTGCAACCTTGCCAACATTTGTTATTTTCTGTCTTGTTGAACTTTCCTGTCTTTTCAATGACCTTTTGTTTTCTTCATGGATGATGTTCTTGATGTCATCCCACAATTCCTCTGGTTTTTGGTCATTGGTGTTGAATGTAGCTAATCTATTCTTTAGATGGCCTTTAAAATCAGGAGGGATATAATCAAGGTCATATTTTGGCTCTTGTGGACTTGTTTTACTTCAGCTTCAACTTGAATTTGCATAAGAGCAGCTGATGGTCTGTTCCACAGTCAGCTCCTGGCCTTGTTTTGGCTGAAGATACTGAGTTTCTCCATCGCCTCTTTCCATGTATGTCCCAGAGAGAAGCTAAATATCTTAAAATATATATTTCTAGTGGAAAGTGGTTGTTTAGGATATGTGGAAACGTGGTGTTATTTTCATATTTCACTCTTTTTATTCCTTTCCTCAGTAACTCCAGCCACCTTAAATCTACCACCAATCCATATATATATAGTACAAAGAAGTGTGAAAGATCATAAAAACAAGACCAGGTATCCAAACACCCCACTTGGCAACAAAGAATATATTAAACCAAATCATATTTAGCTTTCCAGCTTTCAAGATCTACAAATGAAACTTTCTCTCACATGAGCTAGACAGGCTCATATGAGGTCCGTAAGGTGTATGGGAAGAAAGATGGCTAACTCATCCTCTTCTCTTCCAAAGTTCCTTTCCTTAATGGCCCCAAAGTTTAAAAAGATCTAAAACCTCCAACTAAAAGAATGGAATTTTTAAAAATCCAGGATATTTATATGCATCAAACTTAAAAAAAAATCTGGTGGGAGCCAACACGTGGTAATTTTTCAATAAGCCTTGTCACCCTGTATAATAAATAATACTATTATCTTTCCTTAGTCAACAAGGTTTTATAAACCAGCAGCCCTGTAGGGGAGACCCTCTTCTGCCAACGTTACATATGTCGGGGATTTCTAAACTGAACTCTAGCTGGCATCTGATTCTTTCTTACAGGCCACATCACTAAAAAAATTACCTATGCACTCCCCTTAAATTAGAAATCATGATGGTTCCTGACTAATCCAGTCCAAGTTCACACATAACTGCGATTTCATGCATTTAGTCTCTTTTTTAATTTTAAGGATGCTGTGATCCAGCCACAGAACACTTAAACACAATCAAATCACCTGTAGCTGAACTTAAATCGAACTGTATACATGGCAGGTAATTTTAAGGCATTATTTAATTAGGGCCTATAAGACATTAAATAAATGCTCATTTATTTCAAACAAAATATTAATAAATATATGCAGGACCATCTGTACACAAAAGAGTAGGTATAAATTGGATTATTGTATAATATAAAATAAAAGTAAAATATCAACTTACTGTAAGCCTTCTTTTTCTCCTAAACTACTTAACCATAATTACTTTACACATTACATCAGATCCCTAGTGCAAGATTAGTACATGTATTATCAACATCTGGTCTACAGATAGAAGCAATGTTCTTGTATTAAAGAAGAAAAAACAAAAAGAAAAAAATAAAAACTGCTAAAAATTTCAAATTAGATTTCTATATATTTATCTTTAAGGAGCTCTCGTGGTACAGTGGTCAAAGCACTTGGCTGCTAACCAAAAGGTTCAATACCACCAGCCACTTAGTGGAAGAAAGACATGGCAGTTGGTTTCCATAAAGATTTACAGCCTTGGGAACCATATGGGGCAGTTCTTCTCTGTTCTATATGGTTTCAATTACTTGGAACCGACTTGATGGCAGTGGATTTTGGTTTTGGTTTTATCTTTAACATTGACATACCAAAACCAAGCCAAACCCACTGTCTCAAGTCAATTCCGACTCATATTGACCCCCATTGGATTTCCAAGGCAGTAAATCTTTACAGAAGTAGATTGTCCCATCTTCCTTCCACAGAGCAGTTTGAACCACCAACCTTCTGGGTAGCAGTCAAATGCCTTAGGCATGGCGCCACCTCAACTAAAAACTCATTGCTGTCAAGTCGGATCTGACTCATAGTGACCCCTTTTTGGGTTTCCGAGGCAGTATCACT
>NW_006921914.1:2139172-2140353 GCF_000298275.1 Orycteropus afer afer
AAGACAATCACCAAGCTCATTTCAACACCATCTGACATTTTAACTTTGCTCCCCTGGTCCTAGCTTGCTCTCCTCTTCTCTACAATTATTTCAAACCTTTCTCAAGCACTTCGAATCTCTAACCCAAACTCTCTTCCACCTGAACCCCTGCTCTGGGAGGATGGCCTTACCTCCTAAATTATAGAAAAACAGAAATGTCATCAGACAACTTGCCATCAAATCTATAAACCAACTTTCATCTGTACCTATTCACTTTTTGTTCTTCCCTACTATAATGTCCTTCCTTTGGTTTAAGGATAATCCTTTTCCCTGGTTCTGGGTCCTCTGCCATCTGTCATAAAGACTGCCTCATAATGACTTCACTCTATCAATTATCCCTTTCTTCCCATCAGCCTTTAAACATGTTTCACTGTCTCCTAAATTAAAAAACCAAAACATCCCTTGATCTCACCCTCTCCTCCTGTGACCATCCTTTCTCTGCTCTTCAGAGCCAAACTTCCCTGAGAAATTGTCCATATGAACTGATTCCATTTCTTCATCTGCCCAATCACTTCTCAAACCACTAACTTCCCACTCCCTACTTTCATGAAATAAGGTCATCAAACTAAAAAAAACACTACCATCAAGTCAATTCTGACTCATAATGAGCCCCATCAGGTTTCTGAGGCAGTAAACCTTCACAGAAGTAGATTATCCCATCTTCCTTCTGCAGAGTGGCTGGTGGGTTTGAACCACTAACCTTCTGGTTAGCAGTCAAATGCCGTAGGCACTGCATCACCAAAGCTCCCTCATAAGATCACCAAGAACCTCCAAAAGCCAATGGATAGTTCTCAGTCTTTGTCTTCCTATACCTCTCTGAATCCTTAGCATCACTGACCTTCATTTTTCAATGGAACGATTCCATTTTTTAAAAAAACTTATCCTAATGAAATTCAAGTACATGCACAAATAGATATCATGGATACTCAGTGTTTGAAATTTAAAATATTGCTGTTGTTGTTGTTGTTAATTGCCATTGAGTTGGCTCTGACTCATAGTGACTCTATTCACAACAGAACAAAAAACTGCCTGGTCCTGAGCCAGCCTCACAATCCTTGCTATACCTAAGCCCATCGTTGCAGCCACTGTGTCAATCCATCTCACTGAGGGCCTTACCCTTCTCTGTTGACCTTCCACTTTAC
>NW_006921914.1:2143654-2145022 GCF_000298275.1 Orycteropus afer afer
AAGGAAGGTTGGGCAATCTACTTCCATAGTGATACTGCCTCGGAAACCCAAGGAGGGGTCCCTATGATTCGGGTCCTACTCGACAGCAAATAACAACAACTACTACTACTCTGAAAAAGCAGCTCTTCTGCAGTCATATTTTGAGTGCCTTCCAATCTGATGGGTTTGTCTTCTGGCACTATATTGGACAATGTTTCAGGGCTATTCCTAAAGTTTTCCAGCAATATACCACACAGTGTTTCACTGCTATTCATAAAGTTTTCACTGACCAATTCTTTGAGAAGTGGATGGCACCTTCCTTCTTCCAAGTCTGTCTTAGTCTGGAGGCTCTGCTGAAATCTGTCCACCATGGGTGACACTTCTGGTATCTGAAATACTGGTGACATAGCCTTCAGCCTCACAGCAATATGCAAGCCACCACAGTACAAGAAACTGAGAAAAGTGGTGGCATAAAATTTTAGAGAACTTAAAAATCCATCAATAAGAAATGGATCAAATAAATTACGATACATACATATAATGGAATACTATACAGCTGTTTAAAAGGAGGTAGTTCTATACATGATAACAGTGAAAACTTGCCACACATATTTAGGGTTTTTTTTTTAAATCACACTGCAAAACATATTATTCTATTTATATTTTTGTACATATAAATGTAAAGAGATTGGATGGATGGATGAATAGGAGATAGAGGGGAGGAAGGAAGGAAATATTTTTTTACATAGGAATGGAAAATGCCCAAAAAGAGATGCAAACTTAATAGTGTTACCTTTGGGGATTGGGATAAGGGTAGGAGAATAGGAGACTTAAATTTTATCTTTTATCAGGTCAAGTAATAAAAATGTAGTCAGAGCCTTGGGCAGATCAACATGATCATAGTAGGTAAAGAAAGAAGTTCAAAGAATATCAAAAAAGAATGGCCAGAGCTCACCCAGTATTGAGGGAGGAGGGAAAGAAGGGTAGTTAATGGTATTAAACGTGGAAAGAGAGATCTACTGAAAATAAGGATATATCAGTATCCACTAGACAAAGAGCATGAACAGAGATGGGAAGAAGAAGAAAAAAAAGTTCATCCTTGCTAGTAATAAAAAAAATTTTTTTTAAATGTTTGCTTATCAACGCAGCAAATTTTAAGAGAGACAATATTCAATTTTTAGACAGGGAAGATACAAGAGATACTTTCATGCATTACTGGTAAATGTAAATTGGTAAAATGTTAGAAAATAATGTGACAATTTGATTTATAAAAAGCTGAATTTCACAAGTATATACCCTAAAGAATTGAGAGCCATGACAAGAACAGATATATGCACACCCATGTTCATCGCAGCACTATTTACAATAGCCAAAAGATGGAAACAACCT
>NW_006921914.1:2146212-2147307 GCF_000298275.1 Orycteropus afer afer
GGGCAGGAGTGTATGGAGGGATGGACACTGGGAAGAGGTAACTATGGGGAGGAAGTGGGAGGGGAGCTGTTGTATTGTGGTAAACTGTGGTCAATGTCATGAGAGAAAGTGTATGTGAACTGCTGTATGGAAAGTGAATTTGTTCTGTAAATCTTCACCCAAATCACAATAAATAATAATAATAAATAAATAAATAAATAAATGTCATCCCCCAAAAAAAGCTGAACTTCATAAAACTTATCACAAATGCAATGAAATTATTGATTACATGATTCATCCTTTAACATATGTCTCCCCTGCTGAAACAAACTCCATGAAAAAAAGTCCTCTGTCTTATTCTCTGTTATATCTCAAACATGTAGCCCATTGCAGGCCCTCAGTAAATCAACTGATGCGTTCCAGTAATTTGCTAGCTATAGTTTAAAGATACTGACTAAAGCTATTCTGACGCCTAATGTGGCAGAGATAAAAACAAGCAGCAGTATAAATGCCATGGAAATTTTCCATCTCAAAAGAATTACTCAAAGTAGGTTTAGTCACAGATATGAGAGCACAGTGGTCTATCATTTCAACTATTCCTCTGCAAATCTCCTACCCTCCCTGTCTCATATCTCTATCACAGCTATCCAGAAAAAAATCCCAAAACTAGATTGTCCGTTCTGTTTCTACACCTGAGCTGGTGAGTGCTGTGGGAGAGAATAAGGACTCTACAATGTGTGATTGAGACAAATCCAAGTTATCCAAGCCTTTCTTGGCTCATTATGATGGGGTAATCTAAATGATATATCTGTAAAGAGCTCCTCTTTTCATCCCTCTCAAATACCATTCCAATCTATCACTACTATCATCAGGTAGAACCTCCCCCAAATCCTGTCACACTACATCTCTTCCTTCTCTGCAGCTTCACCAGTTCTTCCCTCTTTCTCTCTATTCTCAGTGGAAGGGTTTCCTCCCTTTGTCTAAGGCCAGTCTTTTCACTCTGGAGGTCCCATCCTCTTGCTTCCTTGGCAACTTTGCATCATCAGGTTTTCCACCATCTAGTCATAAATGGGCTCCTCTCTCTCCTATATGTGTGTGTATGTATGTGTGTGTGTA
>NW_006921914.1:2147447-2156183 GCF_000298275.1 Orycteropus afer afer
CAAAGGGTATACCACACTCCTTATCAATCCTCCTTACTCCCCAACCCTCCACAATCTGCCCTCTCTCCTCCTGCCGTGCTGATATCATCATTGACCTCCTAATTGCCAAATCTAATGAACATGTTTTTAAATGTTTTATAGTTTGTTTTATCTGATTATAAGAGGGGTACACATCATGAACAAAGTTATGACATATGACAGACTAGAGAGAAAAAAAAAACTTGCACTAGAGAACAAGCAATTATTATCCCTAATAAATATAGTGTTCATACAAACAAAAGAAAAATATGCAACAGATTTGAAGGAGCAAGTCTCAGGAACAATACAAATAGCTAATACATGTGAAAAGATGCTCAGCCTCACTAATGATCAGGGAAATGAAAGTTAAATCTGTTAAATCCAATTTTTTACCTATTAGGTTGGCAGAAATTTAAAAAGCTGTCCATCATCAGCAAGGATATGAGGAAAAGCACTTTCAATGGTGAGAGCACAAACCCTTTTGGATGTCACTCTGGCAGTGCCTACTTAAATTTTTAAAAGTATGTATCTTCCTGCCAAGCAATTCTTCTTCCTGGGAGCTATGCCACAGAAATATGTGTGTGTGTGTGTGTGTGTGTGTGTGTGTGTGTGTGTGTCTGAGCATTGTGCAAGGACGTTCACTGCAGCCTTGTGGCGGCATGGAGTGGGTAACAGTCAGAGGAAACGGAGTCATGTGGGTGGCAGAATGCATGATGTATTTTGAAGATAATGTCGACAGGACTTCCTGATGAACTGGATGTGGGCGTGAGAGAATGAGAGGAATCAAGGGTGATCCTCAGTCTCAGGTTTGAGCAACTGAATGGATGATAGTGCCATTGAACTAAGATGGGGGAGGCTGAGGGTAGGAATTGTTGATAAGAGGGGAATCATGAGTTCTGTTTTGGTCATATTACATTTGAGATGTCTACTTGGCATCCAAGCAGAGATGCTGAATAGATGTTTGGATATACATCTGGAATTGAGAAAAAAGGTCTCAGAGACAAATTTGGGAGCAATCACTATATAGATAGACGGTATTAAAAGCAATGGAGCTGGATGAGATCCTCTGGGAAGATTTTGGATGGAGAAAAATCCACAGACTGAGAACCCTGGGTCACTTCAATATTTAGAGGTTGGGAGATAAATTTAGCAGAAGAAGCTAAGTAGAAGGTTTTTGTTACTGTTGTTTCTTTGTTTAACAAATTTGAATTTCAAAGACATTAACATACATCAAATGGTAGAGGATCATATATTTACCACCTTAGCAAGGGCCTAACTCCTTTCAAGACTGTCTTTTAAGGGATTCTGGCTTATTATTATTATTATTACTATTATTATTATTATTTGATTCCCTGGGTGGCACAAATGGTTAAGTGCTCAACTACTATCCATTAAAGATTGGTGGTTCAACCCCAGAGGCACCTCAGAAGAAAGGCCTGGCAATTTGCTTCCAAAAGGTCACAGACTTGAAAACCCTATGGAATACAGTTCTACTCTGATACACACGAGGTCACCATGAGTTAGAATTGACTACACAGCAACTGTTTGGTTTGCTTTTTTGGCCTTTTTTCTTTCTGAATATTTAACAAGACGTTTAAACAGAAGGGTATTTTTTTTTCTTTTATATTAACATAGTAGTTTCCTCACATGTCATAACTCTCCTAGTACCAAAATTGTCAATGCTATACAAGTAGCACTCAGCTATGGCTTTTTCATAAAGTTCTTAACCCAGTAACCATCTCATGCCTAAAACCCTAAGAATGACTTTATTGGGAGGCCAGAAACCTAATTTGTAGCAACTTGTAAGGTCCTTGGGTGGTGTAGATAATTTGTGATTGGCAGCTCGAAGCTACCAAGCAGCACCATGGAAGAAAGGCCTGGTGATCTGCTTCTATAAAGAAGACAACCAAGAAAACCCTATAGAGTAATTCTACTCTGTAACACATGGGGTTGCCACAAGTCAGAATCCACTCAAAAGCCAAAGAGTTTGGGTTTGATTTTTGCATTCTTTTTGCTGTTCACTTCCCAGGCTACACAGTAACTTTCTCCAGCCTCCTACTGAGCTTGTCAAATACCTGTGAAAAGCTTCAAGACATCTGAAAATCCACACCACCACCTGCAGGCCTTCTGTGTAGCCCCCTCTTCCTATCAGCAAGAAGCACGGCATCTTCACATTTCCATTTTTAAACTTTACAATTTTTGAAAGGGAGAGGAAGTACTTCCAACTAGGTCAAAGTTATCATCAGGAATGTAATCCCAAAGTAAAACTCAACAGAAGGAATGCTGTGTGAAAACTGGGTCTGGGGTACCTCCATGGATGTAGGGCAATCAACTGGGTAAACTTAGTCTCAGGTCCAGGAAAACACAAAAGAACACCAGTTCCTAGAATGGTAATGTTCATTTACTAATTAATAAGTACCTATGATGTGTCAGGCTTTTTTCTGGGTGCTGGGGTCCACCAGTGAAGATAGCAGACAGAAATCCCTGCCCACGTGGAGTTTATGTGATAGTGGGAGGAGGCAGTCAATAAGCAAAATATACATAGAGAATGCTATATTAGAATAAGGTAGGAAAGGGTTTGCAATTTTAAAGAGGGTTGTCAGCAAAGGACTCACTGAGAAGGTGACATTTAAGTACAAACTCCTAGCTGCAGGATTTCAAGTGCCTCGAGAAGGTGTCTTCTATAGTTTTCCAGACTTCAGGTCCTTGAGGGCACTGTGTCCCCAGTGCCTAGCACAAATATTTGTTAATCTCTTATGCTTAGGACAAATTGAGCTCAAAGATCCACACCTTGCCCTTAAAGAAGTTACAACCTTCCAGGTGGAAAAACAACTAGGAGAGGTGTTCAGGACTCCACTGAGGTGTAAACAAAGTGCTTCAGGACACAGAATAACTAGTAATTCTGCCTGGGTGTTCAGTGAAATTGTATCAAAGGAGATGACTTTAGAGCTAAATCTTGAGAGCTGAATATAAATTAATGATGGGGATGGGAAGGGGTGGTGAGCCAGCTTTTCAGGAAAAAAAAAAAAAAAGGAACAGTTTGAGTAAAGGCTAAGAGATGGGGTCAGGGAGGACATTTTATCCTAGACTTTCCCTGCCTAAAGTACCCTATGCATCCCAGGATAAAACAAGCACACAATCTCCCTCAGGCTCTCAGGCCTGGCTGTTGGGAAATCCTTATCACCTCCCACATCCTCATTTCTTCCCTAGCCAGTAGGAGAGGAAGCCAGGAGCACATCCCTAGAATCCAGGGTTACCCTCCACTATCTTCGGGACAATCACTACTGAGCTGAGCCTGGAAGGTTTCATTCATCCCAGTACTCAGGGGTGCATGCTTATAGTGGCAACACAACAACGGGCCCCATGTTGGGAGTGAAGTGGGTAAAGACATCAGGGAAATAAGTGGTCCAGTCACCACAGCGCATCTAAGGTAAGCCAAGAACCAAAATTGATGCTTCTGTTTGGAAGATAAATTTTTCATCTGAGTCTTCACCCACAAGCTATCAGCATTTCTAACATCCAAGATGGTAGAGGTGGTATGACAGTGGATAGGAACACAAGCTCTGCAGTCAGATGGCCCAGCTCTGCCCCTCATCAGCTGGGTGATTTGGGGCAAGGTACTTAAGCTCTCAGAGTCTCCTTTTCATCATAACACAGTCATAATTATAATGCCTACTACATAGAGTTATCCTGACAATTATATGAGATAGTTACGTAAAGAAGGCATCACAATACCTGGCTCAATAGCAGGCTTTAAGGAGAAAAACTCAAAGAGCATCCACCATGCTACATATACTCACAAACCAATTACTCCAAAAATCACCTCCAACCTCTATCTCATTGATCTGTTCTGGAGTGAGGGATCTGAAATTGTTCCACCAGAAATGTTCATCCCCTGTGCAAGAAAAGCCTTGCAAGCCAAGTTGGTGGGGTTTTCTTCTATTAGAATTAAAAAAAAAAAAAACCCTAACAAACAAACAAAAAAAACAACTCACTGCTATGGAGTCAATTCTGACTCATAGAGACCTCCATTGGGTTTCCAAAGCTGTAAATCTTTAAGGAAGCAGACTCCCTCATCTTTCTTCCACAGAGCAGTTGGTGGGTTCGAACCACCGACCTTTTTTTGGTTAGCAGCCAAATGCCTTAACCTACACCACCAAAACTCCTAAGAGAATTTCCAGCTAGTGCTAAATTTTACATATACACATACACACACTTCATCAGGACCTCATCTCTGCATTAAACATTGTTCTCTCCAGACCATTAGGGTAAACAAATTATATCATTAACTCCTTAATATTAATGGGTTTACAGGGGATGAAGATAAGCTGAACTAGTAGAAAAGAGCCAGTTAAATATAAGAGGTCCAGGATGTACTGGAGACTAATTTCTGCCAAAAATGTACAGGTCTAGGGTTAAACCTGCCAAAAGCAGTATTCTGGAATGCTAGATCCTCTAGTTCAGAAGAAGCCGAGCACTGAGAGAGGAAAAAAGTTTGGTTAATGAGAAACAGATGACTTTTTCAAGCTACCAGCTTCTCACAAACGAATTCATCACCAAAAAAAATTCCAGCCATTTCATTCAACGTGAAGGACTGGAGGAACACCTATTCCGCCCCATTTCAAACCAACATAGAGGACAGAAACGTTCTGTGCCCGGTTCTGAGGGCTCAGGGAACCCTCCTCCTGGAGCAAACCCCCGAGACCTGCCTGAAGAGGGGCAAGATAAATCAGTTTGGCTCCAGAGCACACAGGCAACACGGGTCCCCAGTCCCAAGCTTAGAGGGAGACAGCTGAGGCAGGACTCAACTGCCCTCCAGCCTTTACCTGTGGAGGACCAGCCAAGGCGAGGGCAGCCGACGCAAGGAGGTCTGAGGTCCGGAGGCGGTGAGGGGCAGAGATCCGGCTCTACCATGCAGCGCTGCGAGAGGAACCGACGGAAAGGTGACTCGACGTCTTCGAGGGCTCCTCCGCTGCTAGGAGCTCAGCCCTACCCCCGCCCCCAGGGCTTGCCCGGGGAGAGGCGCTAGCTCCGGCAGGCGGGAAAAGCCAGGACCCTCCGAGGGTGCCGAGACCCCCAGGAGGCAGAGCCCGCGTCCGCGACGGGTGGGCCAGGGAAGGGGCCAGGAGAGGCCCGAGAGGAAGAAAACTGGCGGGGAGGGACCGCCCCAAGCAGACGGGAGTCAACGTGTGGGGGTGCAGTCCCGAGTGGCGGACAGGGGCGAGGGGGCATGTGGTCAGCCAGAGGCAAGGAAAGACAAGGAGAGCGGAAGGGGGTAAGGAAGGGCACAGGTGAGACTGGGGGGTGGAGGGGACGCTTTGGCAGAGAAAAGGGGTTGGGGACCCAGACGGAGCACTGGTCCAAGGGTGAAGGGGCAGTCGCTGGCAGCGGACCTACCTGTCACCTGCAACAGGTGCTGCGAAAGGACGAGACGTCCCAGTGCCAGATTCAGGAGAGGTTCTCCGGCTCTGGGAAGACCGCCACCCTGCTCTGGTGGCCAGCCGTTCTCACCCTCCCAGGAGGCGGAAAAAGCTGCAACTTTCCCTGGAGCGGGGAGGAGCTGGACTCTTAAAGGGGCCGCACAATGCTCCGGGCTCCTAAGTAGGAGACGGTTCCCCTCAAAGGAAGCTGTGGAAGACTGAGCCTTAGGACACTTGGAGGATGTGTCCTCTCGGGCTAGGAAAGAGACCTGGAGACTGAGGACAGGTTTCAGATTAGACATCTCTCGTCACTTTCTTAGATGGTAAAATCTCTTCCGCTCAGCTGAGCCGAAAGTTGTCAAATTATCCCATACTTCAAAAAGTATGAAGACTCTGCATTATATAATTTGGGAGGATAAGATGTGATACCATTCTGATCCTTTGACTTTTGGCCTTTTGTGGCAAGTAAGAATGTCTGTTTAAAATACAAACATATTGGGCAAAGAATATAGACTAAATTCACACACAAACACCAAAGGGCAGAACTGGTT
The DNA here is from genome assembly GCF_000298275.1 of Orycteropus afer afer. Taxonomy (NCBI): domain Eukaryota; kingdom Metazoa; phylum Chordata; class Mammalia; order Tubulidentata; family Orycteropodidae; genus Orycteropus; species Orycteropus afer. The sequence goes on from NW_006921914.1 coordinate 2,153,437, forward strand.
AAAATATTCAACTCACTAGTAATCAAATAAGAACAAACTAGAAGAAAAATAAGATTCTTTTGCAAAGGGCTATATCATTATTATTTTAACACTTAATGATGACAAAGTGGCCACCAAACAAGGTCTCTCATAATTGCTGGTGGGAATGTAGGCTGGTGAAAACCCTCTTAGAAAGCAAAGCACTGGAGCAGTGTGTATCAGTAGGCTTTAAAATGTTCATATCTACCCAGTAATTGTAGATTCTTCCTCCCTCCCTCCCTATGTCTTCCTCTCCTTCCTTCTCTCTCAGCCATTAAAAGGTCAAGTCTCTCTCATCTCTCATCAGCAATTAAACATGTTCAAGTCTCTGCCATCTTAAAAAATAAAATATACTACGTACTCTCCAGGTCCTCTTCACAGGCAAATTTACTGCAAATGTACTTTACAGGTACATTTGCTGTTTCCATTCCCCTATTTCTCACCCTCAGCAATCTGGCTTCCTTCCCCAGCACAACACCGAAACAGTGCTCAACAAGATATCAGACCAATGCATTATTTTCAGTCTTTATCTTTCTTGACCTCTCCACAGAATTTAACAGTTAACCATACCCTCCTCCTTGACATGCTTCCTGTAGCATCTATGACATCATACTACCCCTTTGCTTTCCATCCTGCCCCTTTGTCCTCTCCTCAGTCTCCTTTGTAGGTTCCACTTCTGTTATCTGACCTCTGTAAATTGGAGAGTCTCAGACTAAATACATATTTTAAAAGAAGAAGAAGAAGAAACTCACTGCCATGGAGTCAAATCCAACTCATAGTGACGCCTCCTTGGGTTTCTGAGGCAATATCACTATGGAAGTAGATTGCCCAATCTTCCTTCTGAGGAGTGGCTGGTGGGTTTGAACTGCCAGCCTTCTGGTTAGCAGTCAAGTGCCTTAGGCACTACATCACCAGAGCTCCTAAAATACATATACTCCCTCCGAAAATGATCTTTTTCACTCATTTGGCTTTAGTTACCTTATACATGGTCACAACTGTAAACGTATGGTTCTACATAGAACTCTTCATTGAGCTCTGCTTTCTTGATATCTCTACTCAGATGTCTTGCAGTCACCTCAAACTTGACACATTCAAAATTGAGCCCACCATCTTCTCTATTAAATTTGCTCTCCCTTAAATTTTTAGCCATAGCCAACCACCCTGAGGGAGCAAGTTTTTGGACCCATAGGCTCAGGACCATGGTCATGGAGGACATCAAGCTCAATTGATATAACATACTACACAAAAATATTGTTATACATCCTGATTTGGTGAGTAGCTACTGGGGTCTTAAACGCTTGCAAGTGGCCATCTAAGATCCAGCAATTGGTCTCTCCTTATCCAGAACAAAGAAGAAAGAAGAAAACCGAAGATGCATGGAAACAATTAGTCCTAGGGACTAGTGGACCATGCGGACCTCAGCCTACATGACAAGAACTAGATTCTGCTAACATTGTCAACCACGCAGAAAAGGATTATTGCAGGAGATCCTGGATAGAGTAGGAGAAAATGTGGAACAAAGCTCAAAATCATGAAAAAGACCAGGCTTACTGGTCTGATAGAGACTGGTGAAACTCCCAAGACTATGGCCCCTAATCACCCTTTGGGCCTGGAATTGAACTCACTCCCATGGCTTCCAGCCAAACAATAGCAAGGCATATAAAATGAACATTTACACCAAGTAGGTATACTCCTTAGAACCATCAACCATGGGAGATCAAGAAGGCTAGTATTTGCACATGGAGATAGCTCAGAAGGCAGGAATGCATAGGAAAGAAGGACACAGGGAAAAAGGCAACCACAGGGAGGAAGTGGGAAGACAGCTGTTACATTATGGGGATTGCAATCAATGTCATGAAACAAAATGTGTGTGAACTGCTGCAAGGAAAATGAATTTACTTTATAAACTTTCTCCCAAATCACAATTAAAAAAAAAAAGCAAAAAATTTTTGCTTTTCCTCCAGTGTTTGCTATCTCAGTTAATGATATGTCAATCAAGGCAGGAACCTGACACCTAGTATAGCACCTGGCTCACAGTAGGGCCTCAACAAATATTCTTTAAGGAAAGAATAAATGTGTCCTAAGGAAACAAAGATGTACACTAAGATTTTGTATAATGATGTTAATCACAGTGTTACTTAGAATAACAAAATACCAGGGGAAAAACTACCATTCAATAGCTAACTCACTAGTATGGTCACATAATGGAATATTATATAGAAAAAAAAACCCTGATTTTATACATAGAGCAAAAGACAGAGAAATGCTTATACTATAATATTTATTGAAAGTAAGATGCAAATTTTAATATATAAGATGGAAATAATCAACCAAACCCACTACCATAGAGTTGATTCCAACTCATAGCAACCATGTAGGACAGAGTAGAACTGCCCCATAGGGTTTCCAAGGCTGTAAATCTTTAAGGAAGCAGACTGCCTCATCTTTCTCCTACAGAGTGACTGGTGGGTTCGGATCATCAAACTTTTGGTTAGCAGTTGAATGCTTTAACCACTATGCCACCAGAGCTCCTTGAAGTATAGAAGAGCCACTTCAAAAAGGAAATCCTTTTTGGTTTCCCCTATCTAGTTATGTGGGAGCTCTGGTGGTGTAGTGCCTAAGGCATTTGACTACTTACCAGAAGGCTGGTGGTTCAAACCCACCAGCCACTCCTTGGAAGGAAGGTTGGGCAATCTACTTCCATAGTGATGTTGTTGCTGTGTGCCGTC
>NW_006921914.1:2156463-2157399 GCF_000298275.1 Orycteropus afer afer
AGTCCAACTCCTTTTTTCCTCAGCAAATTGCAATATTTCCAGATATTATTTCAAGCCTTTACTTCTTTCTATAGATGCAGTTTCCCACTGTCCAAGGTTGACCTCTTCTTTAAGACAATCTCATGGACCCAGTTACAAATACACACACAGAGAGAAACATAAGCAATGAACCAAAACAAATTTAGGCAACAGCTTGTTTACACATACTCTGTGCTTGCAAACTGTTGTCCATTTCTGTTTTGTCTTCCTGCTCTGCCACAATTCTGTGCTCAAATTCTTATGTTAAATATTGTGAGGGACCAATGTAAGCAAACTCAGGTACAATCTTGTACAAAAATGGAAGCAGAAACTTATGGATTATCATCTTATGTACAGTATGTAAACTCCTGTTCCATAGTGAATGATTGGATTCAAAGAGTTGCTCGGTTTTGCCACATTGGAGGAGTTCTAGCTAGTGCAAACTAACAAGATAAAGATTTTCCTCAGCCCTAGGTGACAAGAAAGGAGCTCTGGGGGTGCAGCGGTTAAGGCATTTAGCTGCTAACCAAAAGGTCAGTGGTTCAAACCCACCAGCCACTCCACAGAAGAAAAATAAGGCAGTCTGCTTCCTTAAAGATTTACAGCTTTGGAAATCCAGTGAGAGTCACTATGACTCAGAATTGACTTGATGGCAGTGAGTTCGTTTTTTTGGTTTAGGTGACAGGATGCCTCAGTACTGAACAATTACTTTTGTTTTACAAGTATTAACTATTTAAAAAAAGACTGGTGGGTTTGAAACACCAGCCTTCTTGTTAACAGTCAAGTGCTTTAAGCATTATGCCACCAGAACTCCTATTTCAAAAATACATAAATCTATTTTCTTTTTAACTGTGATTTGGGTGAAGACTTACAGAGCAAATTCACTTTCCATACAGCAGTTCACATACACTTTGTCCC
>NW_006921914.1:2157944-2161854 GCF_000298275.1 Orycteropus afer afer
TAACAAGGACATCCCCACTACCTAGCTTAAGAAACAAGGAATTACCAGTACAACCTAAACCTCTTGTATTCCATGCATTTACTATATGTATTGTACATTTACTATGTATGTGTGTATCCCTAAATAACACACAGTTTCATGGATTTTTTTAAAACACTTTATATAAATAGTATGTAGCTTTTTTAGTATGCTTTCCTCATTTAGCATTATGCATATGAGATTTATCCATATTGATATATGTAGCTCTAATTCATTTATTTTCACTGCTGTAGAGGATTCCAGGGCATAAATATATTGCAATTTATGTATCTGTTTTTTATTTATCAAGTATGTTTTTAACTGATGAAGTCTTAAATTCAAGGTACAAGGATACTCACCCTTCACTTCATGTTGACTAAGTTTACTTTTGTTAAAACAACAACAACAAAAAAGGCAGATTTCTTAACCAAGCAAATTTAGTGCATTAGTGATCTACAGTGAGCACAGGATGCAAAAAGTAGATTCAGTCTCTCAGTCAGTCAAGTTCAGGGTTTTTCAGCCTCTGCACTATTGACATTTTACTGTGGGGTGCTATGTCTTGTATTATAAGATATTTAGCACCATCTTTGGCCTCTACTCACTAAATAAAAGTAGCACACTCCGAGGCCCAGCATTCCCAGTTGTAATGACCAAAAATGTCTCCAGATATTGCCAAATGTCCTGGATTAAGAATCATTGCTCAAGATATACTAAACAACCATTATATGCAAAGCATTTTAGTAGGTGCTATGGGAAAAATATGTGATACAAGACGAACACTGAAAAAAAAAAGCTATTCATTCAAAGTATTGAGAATCTACTATGTACAAAGTATATGGTACTAGGCACTGGGATTCTGGTGATCCTTGTCTTCAAGGTGCTCACAGTTTATTGGGCCTGGGGGTGGATGGGGAGAACAGGAAAGCCACAAACATAACATTATGTAGTACCTTGTGGGAAATGTAAAGCTAAGGAGGTGCACAGGATGTGTGGGTGCACCCAGGAAAGCCACTTACACCAGCCTGATGGGGAGGTGGTCCGAGAAGGGTCTCTGGAAGAAGAATTAAAAAAAAAAATGCACTGCCGTTGAGTGGGATCCGACTCATAGTGGAAGAAAGGATGAATAGGAATTAGCTAGACCAGAAAGGTGAAAAGACATTCTAATCAGAAGAATGTTGTTGAAGTTGTTGTTAGGTGCCTCGAGTCATCTGCGACTCATAGCGACCTTATGCACAGCAGAACGAAACACCGCCAGGTCCTGAGCCAGGTCTGCGATTCTTGCTGCACTTGAGCCCATCTCCACCACCACCGTGTCAATCCACCTCGTTGAGGGCCTTCCCCTCTTTCATCGACCCTCCACCTTACCAAGCATGACATACTTCTCCAGGGAATGGTCCCTTCTGACAACATGACCAAAGTATGTGAGACAAAGTGAATCAGAAGAATCTCATAAGCAAAAGCAAGAAAGCCAGAAACATTAGTATATGCAAAGGAAGTATAAGGAGGTTGGTGCTGCTGGGGTATAACATAACAAAAAGTTGATAACTGATGAGTCTAGAAAGATGATGAGGGGATAGACCTTCAGAGGCCTGTGAGTCATGTTAAAGAATTTGAATGGCTAATGACAGTCATTCAAAGAGAGTTGGAGCTCCCTAAACCAAAAAACAAAAACAAAAATACCCCACCAAACGGAATGCCATAGAATCAATTCCCACTTGTAGTTACGCTACAAAACAGAGTAGAATTGCCCCATAGGGTTTCCAAGGCTGCAATCTTTACCAAAACAGACTGCCACATATTTCTTCCACAGTAGATTCAAACCCTCAATCTTTCAGTTAGCAGCCAAGCACTTAACACCCTGTGCCACCAGGGTTCCTTTGGAGTTCCCTACTCTGCCATTTTTAGTGATGGTATTCAACTCATTTTAAAATTCATTTTAATGGCTGAATAACATTGATTATATGGATATGCCATGTTTTGTTTATCCATTCATCAGTTCCTGGACATTTAGGTTATCTCAACATTATGGCTATTATGAATAATGCTGCAATGAATAGCCTTGTATGAGTTTTTTTTGTTTGTTTTTTTTGGAACATATGTTTTTACAATTTTTTGGTATATACCTAGCAATAGAATTGCTGAGTCATAATGGTAATTCTATGTTTAACCTTTTGAGTACCAGACAGACTGCTTTCTGAAGTAGCTTCACCATTTCACATTTCCATCACAATGTATGAGAGTTTCACTTTGTCTACATCCTGACCAACACTTGTTATCATCTTTCTTTTTGATTATAGACATCCCAGTGTATGTGAAGTAATATCTCATTATGGTTTTACTTTTCATTTTCTAATAACTAATGATGGGGAGCTCTGGTAGCATAGTGGCTAAGAGACTTGCCTGCTAACCAGACGGCTGGTGGTTCAAACCCACCAGCCACTCCTCGGAAGGAAGGTTGGGCAATCCTACTTCCGTAGTGATACTGCCTCGGAAACCCAAGGAGGGGTCGCTATGAGTCGGGGCCGACTCGACGGCACATAACAACAACAACAACAATAACTAATGATATTGGACATCTTTTCATGTGCTCTTTAGCCATTAACATATCTTCACTGGAAAAACCTTATATTCAAATACTCTGTACATTTTTAATTTTTAAATTTATTTTGTTGTTGTTGTTGAGAATATACACAGCAAAAGATACACCAATTCAACAGTTTCTACATGTACACTGATTACACTCTTCCTCTAGACATTTTAAATTAGGTTATTTGTATTTATTGTTGAATTGTAAGAGTTCTTTATATAGTCTACCTATACCTTTGAAAAGGGACAAAGTGGGTAGGAAGAAAGGAGAAGGACCTTCATAGGATGTGAAGTGGCTTGGAGTTGCATGCGAATGTCAATAAGCAGGTTTTATTATTGATTCAAGAAAGGAGTCCAGGTCAGGGAAAAATGTACTAAATTGTATTGAGGATGTTTCCTTTGTGGTTATGGTCAAGACTAAGTAAGTGCAGGACTGGTTTGTTCTTTAGAGATTAGTATTATAGAGCTAAAATCTTTCAGGATCTATTCAAAGATTTATTGAGTGGTCATTAATTTGAATAAAAGCATCTTTGGGGAAAGAAAATTATTACTTAGCAGCATGCAAAAGCAAAAGACAGAACTGCTTGTTACAAAATACAATGACTCTTTTTTAGCTCTATTTTACTTTGACCCTGTAGCTATGTTTGACGTTGTTTTCCCTGCTTTCCTTTTAAATAGTCTCCTCTCCTGTGGCTCTGGAACATCACAACCTCCTGATTGATTCCCCTATCTCTTTAGCTCTCTTTTTCTTAATGTCCTCAGACCCTACTTTTACTATCCACCTCTTAACATTTAAAGCTTAAATTTCACATTAATTTATTCAGAAGTCTGTGAACGTTAATATTTACCAGTGCCTGTTATATGCATTGTTTTCAGGACCTGGAAGTGCAGCAGTAAACTCATATAGAGCTTACATTCTCAGAGGAAACAAACATAGCATTAACAGCAAACACAGTAACATTTACTCTACATACTATCCTAAGTTACACATATGCGTACATTTAGTACACACAAAAATCCCATGATGTCAATACTATTATCATCTCCATTTTATAGATAAAGAAATGGAAACACAGAGAGTTTAAATGGTTATGTCAGGATCTGAAGCCCAGTAGATGGGCTCAAGCATAACAAAGATTGTGAGGATGGTGCAGAACTGGGCACTGTTTTGTTCTGTTTTACATAGGGTTGCTATGAGTTGGATCCGACTCAATGGCACCTATCAACAAGAAGTATGGCTCCTGGTCCAAGTTTTTTACTACTTTAATATTGATGCTCAGTAATAAACAAATACATACATAAAAGT
>NW_006921914.1:2162062-2162557 GCF_000298275.1 Orycteropus afer afer
TTCTGTATTGTTACTTAAAGTTTTGAGCGAGGCTTCAAGATTGAGGACACTATAGAGAAATAACAGCTGTAACATGAACAGATATATGCACACCCATGTTCATCATAGTATTATTCACAATAGCAAAAAGATGTAAATAATCTAAGTTCCAATCACTGGATGAAAGGATAAACAAACTATGGTACGTGCACACAATGGCATACTATGCAACATTAAAGAATAATGAAGAATCCACAAAACACCTCATAACATGGATAAACCTGGAAGATTTTGTACTGAGTGAAATAAGTCAGTCACAGATGGACAGATATCACATAAGACCACTACTATAAAAAGTCAAGAAAAGATTTACACATAGAACAGCATGACCAACAGCAAAGGAAATTACTGGGAGATGTGCAAGGGTAAAAGACAGCAAAGGTAAATACTATTACCTACATAATCCTACAATGATAGTAATAATAAACAACATCCATGAGTAGATAAGGAGCTCTG
>NW_006921914.1:2162883-2166791 GCF_000298275.1 Orycteropus afer afer
ACAGTCTGGTTCCTTAAAGATTTACACCCTTGGAAACCCAGTAGGTCACTATGAGTCAGAATCAACTCAGTGGCAGTGAGTTTTGTTTGGTTTATGAGTAGATATATAGGTAAACATGCAAGCTGACCAGATGTGGGAAGGCGAATAGGAGTACACCCATAAGTATATACAGGTGCAGCAGAGAATATTTCCACATATGTGTTTGTAAGTGCTACAAATATATCCAAGGATATTGTAGGGCATAAAGGGGGCAAAGTTCTGAAATTTTTTTAGCTATAACCAAACACCTTGAGGAAATGACTCACTGAGCTTGAGAACTTGGTACCACAATCTTGGGGACATTTAGACCAATTGGCATAACATACTCCACAAAGACAATGTTCTACATCCTACTTTGGTGAATGAGTAGTGACTAGAATCTTAAAAGCTTGCCAGCAGCCATATAAAATGAAACTATGTTTTTTTTTCCTTGTCCAGAGCAAAGAAAAGTGAAGAAAATCAAAGACTTAAGGAAACAATTAGTCCAAAAGACTAATGGCCCACATGAACCACAGCCTCCATGACCCTGAGACCAGAAGAACTAAATGGTACATAGCTACCACTATCAATAGCTCTGATCAGAATCACAATTAAAGGTCCTAGACAGACAGGAAGGAAAAAAGGGTAGAACAAAATTCAAAATCATAAAAAATACCAGATTTACTGGTCTGATAGACTGGTGGAATCCCTGAAACTGAGGCCCTAAGACATCCTTCAATCCTGGAATAAAATCCATCCCCAGGGATCAACTTTCATCCAAACAATGGACCTATAAAGTGAATGAAAACACCAGGAAGGAACGTACTTCTCAGAACAATCAACCATATACAACCAAAAGGATAGCATTTTTCCCAAAAACAAAGCTCAGAAGGCAGGAAAGGGGGACAAATGGAAATGGGGAAACCAGGAAGGAAGTGGGAAGAGTGCTGTTACATTGAAGAGATTGGAACAAATGTCATGAAACAGAATTTGTACAAATTGTTGAACGGAAAATTAATTTGCTCCATAAACTTTCACCTAATCTATAATTAAAAAAAAAATGATTGAGGACTCTAGATTAAAGTTTCTTATACATTCGAAATGTTTCAAGATCTGTCCTGAACTACAATGCTGTCAGTGATAGGATAATATCCATATGCCTACAAGGAAGACCAATTAATACTACTATTCAAATTGACACACCAACCACCAAAGTCAAAGATGAGGAAATTGAAGATTTTTACCAACTTCTGCAGTCTGAAATTGACCAAATATGCAATCAAGATGTGTTGATTATGACTGGTGACTGGAATGCAAAAGTTGGAAACAAAGAAATAACACATATGGTAGTTGCAACATATGGCCTTGGTGATAAAAATAATGCTGGAGATCATATGATAGAATTTTGCAAGACCAACAACTTATTCATTGCAAATATCGTTTTTCAACAACACAAACAGCAGCTATACACGTGTACTTCACCAGATGGAGTACAAAAGAATCACATTGACTACATCTGTGGCAAGAGGTGATGGAGAAGCTCAATATCTTTAGCCAAAGCAAGGCTAAGAGCTGATTGTGAAACAGATCATCAACTGCTCATATGCAAGTTCAATTTGAAGTTGAAGACAATTAAAACAAGTCCATGAGAGCCAAAATATGACCTTGACTATATCCATTCTGAATTTAGAGACCATTTAAAGAATAGATTTGATGCACTGAACACCAGTGACCGAAAACCAGAGGAGTTGTGGGATGACATCAAGAACATCATCCATGAAGAAAGCAAGAGGTCATTAAAAAGACAGGAAAGGAAGAAAAGACCAAAACTGATGTCAGAAGAGACTCTGAAACTTGTCCTTGAATGGAGAGTGGCTAAAGCAAATGGAAGAATCGACAGAATAAAAGAGCTGAACAGAAGATTTCAAAGGGCAGTTTGAGAAGACAAAGCCAATTATTATAATGAAATGTGTAAAGACCTGGAGTTAGAAAACCAAAAGGGAAGAACACACTCAGCATTTCTTAAGCTAAAAGAACTGAAGAAAGAATTTGGGCCTTGAGTTGCAATATTGAAATATTCTATAGGGAAAATATTGAATGATTGAGGAAATGTCAAAAGAAGATGGAAGGAATACACAGAGTCATTGTACCAAAAAGTCAATGTTCATCCATTTCAGGAGGTGGCATATGACCAAGAACCAATGGTACTGAAGGAAGAAGTTGAGGCTGCACTGAAGGAATTGGCAAAGAACAAGGCTCCAGGAATTGATGGAATATCCATTAAGATATTTCAACAAACGGATGCACTACTGGAGGCACTCACTTGGCTATGCCAAGAGATTTGGAAGACAGCTACCTGGCCAACTGACTGGAAGAGATCTGTATTTGTACCCATTCCAAAGAAAGGTGATCTCACAGAATGTGGAAATTATCAAACAATATCATTTATATCACATGCAAGTAAAATCTTACTGAAGATATTTAAAAAATGGCTGCAGCAGTATATAGACAGAGAGCTTCCAGAAATGCAAGCTGGATTCAGAAGAGGATGTGGAATAAGGGATATCATTGATTATGTCAGATGGATCTTGGGAAAAAGCAAAGAATACCAGAAAGATGTTTGCTTATATTTTATTGACTATGCAAAAGTATTCGATTGTGTGGATCATAACAAATTATGCATAACATTAAGAAGAATGGGAATTCCAGAACACTTAACTGTACTCATGAGGAACCTGTACATAGACCAGGAGGCTGTTGTTCAAACAGAACAAGGGGATACTGCATGGTTTAAAATCAAGAAGGGAGTGTGTCAGGGTTGTATCCATTCTGGTGGCATAGTGCCTAAGGCATTAGACTGCTAACCAGAAGGCTGGTGGTTCAAACCCACCAGCCTGTTCCTCAGAAGGAAACTGGATAATCTATTTCTGTAGAGATACCATTTTGGAAACCCAAGGAGGGGTCACTATGAGTCGAATTGACTTGATGGCAATGAGTTTGAGTATACTTATTCAATTTATATACTAAGCAAATAATCTGAGAAGCTGGATTATATGAAGAAGAATGTGGCATCAGGATTGGAGGAAGACTCACTAACAACCTGCAATACGTAGACGACACAACTTTGCTTGCTGAAAATGAAGATGATTAGAAGCACTTACTGATGAAGATTGAAGACTATAGTCTGCAGTATGGATTACAACTCAATATAAAGAAAACAAAAATCCTCACAACTGGACCAATAAGTAGCATCACGATAAATGGAGAAAAGATTGAAGTTGTCAAAGATTTCATATTACTTGGTTCTACAATCAACAGCAATGGAAGCAGCAGTCAAGAAATCAGACAATGTATTGTACTGGGCAAATCTGCCACAAAAGATCTCTTTCAAGTGCTGAAGAGCAAGATGTCTCCTTGAATACTAAGGTGTGCCTAACCCAAGCCATAGTATTTTCAATCACTTCATATGCATGTGAGAGCTGGACAATGAATAAGGAAGATCAAAGAAGAGTTTATGCTTTTGAGTTGTGGTGCTGGCAAGGAATGCTGAGAGTATCATGGACTGCTAAAAGAACTAATAGATCTATCCTGGAAGAAGTGCAGCCAGAATGCTCCTTGGAAGTGAGAATGGCCAGACTTCATCTCACCTACTTTGATTGTGATGTCAGAAGGAACCATTCCATGGAGAAGGATATTGTCGTTGTTAAGTTTGTGTGTCAACTTGGCTGGGCCTAGTTGAGTGGCTGGGCAGCTGGATGTAGTATTCCCCATGTTGAGACTGGTAATCAACTCCTTGGTGGAATCTACTATGAGCAGCTGAGTAGCTGCCTTTGGGATGTGGTCTGCTTCCTGTATATAAGAAGCCTTGGGGAACAGTCTCTAGCTTATGG
>NW_006921914.1:2167202-2171376 GCF_000298275.1 Orycteropus afer afer
ATTCTGTAGAAACAGATATCATGCCTTGTAAAATGGAGGGCCAACGAAGAAGGAGAAGGGCTTCAATGAGATTGATTAACACAGTGACTGCAACAATGGGCTCGGGTATAGCAAAGATCATGAGGATGGCACAGGACTGGGCAGTGTTTCGTTCTGTTGTACCTAAGGTCACTGTGAGTTGGAGACAACTCCACAGCACCTAACAAAAACAAACAACATACATTCTAAAGATAAATGTTTGACACATCCTGACAGGACTTGTTAAGAGGTAGTAATCAAACTTGTTTTTCAATTATCAATACCCATCATTCAACTCCAATCAATGTAAGGGAATTCTAGAGATTAATCGGAGGAAAGGAGAGGAATTTTTTTTAAGGGAATTCATCAAAGTAGAGAACACTGTTTCCCCTGCTCAAACCAAGCAAAAATGTCCCAATTAAACCGTTCACAGAGACTCGGGAGGGGATACTTACAAGAATAGAGACTGGCACCTTACTCCCAGGCTGGAGGCTTGCTGAGCAACAGAAATTTTTAGGCCTGCTCTGGGTTGTTACTGAAGCAAGAAGAGTTCATGGGAGAACCTCACATATGTCCTATGGCATTTGGAAAAGATAGAAACTTGTGCTTGACTTTTATCTGAGAAAGTCTGAAGGCAGAAGTCTGGTTGAAGTTGCCCACAATAGCAGGGCAAAAAAGAGTTATAGACTTTTAAAGGTCCATGTTTTCTATGGGCCAAGTAGTTTCCTGTGTAGCTGGAAACTCCAGTGTAAGAATGAGGATACCATGAGAAAAAAAGTTGTATGCGTAAGAGCCAAGAGGGAAGATAGAGTGTGCATTGTTCACATCACGCAATGTTGTAAGAAAGAGGTCCTCGCTAGGAGGGTGGGGAGTGAGGGGGTTTCTGATAAAACCACGAAACCACACCACAAATAACAAAAGTATTTGAGCATCTACCTCACAAAGAATAATGATAATTGACAATAGTCAATTAAGACTCCCTCTCCCTCCCAACTTGACCCCTTAACCATGGAATAGCCAGGAGCAGCAGAGCCAGTAGCGGGAAAGGAGAGTGAAAGAACAAACCAAGTCACTTTTCTTCACTGGAGATCTGTGGAATCTCCAGTCAAGGTGCACTGGTGGTTAGGGCTGGAGGAGAAGATTTTAACTGAATGTGCAATGGAAGTTTTGATTTTGAGTAGTTGAACTTTTTAATGTTGGTAAATTAAACTATTGTAAATACGAAAATAACCAAAAAGCTAATGGGTTACATATGTAACATAATATCAGAGAGATGTGTATTCAAAAAAGCAGGGTAAAGAAATAGAGATATATGGGTGACATTTTATACATATTAATTAAGGAAAGGCCTTTGGAGGAGGTGACATAAATGAAGTAAGGAAGCAAGTGGTGGACCTTATCTCTTTTCAATATACACATTCTTCTTTTGGATCATCTTATCCATTCCTATAGCTTCAATTTCATCTGTTGACTCTCAATCCTGTATCTCTACCTTAGGTTTATTTTCTCCTGATCTCCAGACTCATATAGTTAATGCCTGCCAGATATTCTCACCTCAGTGATCACTGTGACTCATGGCGACCTGATGTTCAACAGAACAAAACATTGCCTGATCCTGCATCATCCTCACAGTCACCATCACTTCGGCTATTGCGCCAATACACCTCACCATGGATCTCCCTCACCAGTCCTCCACTTCACCAAACACAATATCTTCCTCTAGTGATTGATCCCATCTGATGATGTATACAAATAAGTGAGTTGGAGAGTGTTCTGTTGTGACCCATAAGGTTTTCATAAGCTAATTTTTAAAAGTAGATAACCAAGTCTTTCTTCCTAGTCTGTCTTAATCTGGAAGTTCCACTGAAGTCTGTCCACCATGGGTGACCTGGCTAGTGTTTAAAAGGTTCCAGCATCACAGCAACACACAAGCCACCACAATACAACAAATTGTCAGATGAGTGATGGCCAATGACCATAACCACCTCAAGTTCAACTTTTCCAAACTTCAATTTCATCTTTCTTACAAACATTTTCAGTCCCCAATATTTTCAATCCCAGTGAATAGCATGACTATCTACCCAGTAGCAGAAACCCAAAACCTTCCCCTTACTCAACTAGTCCCCAGATCCTATTGTTCTCGTCACCTAAATAGATCTTGAATTCCTTCCCACTTTCACTACCCTGACTCAGGCCATGATCATCTCTCACCTGGACTACAACAAAAGTCTTCTGACTGCTGACCCTACTTCCAATCTATTTTCCACACTGCTGCCAAAATTATCTTTCCTAAATTCAAATCAAATCATGGAGAAACTCAGTGACTCTCCATTTTTCTCAGAATTGAGTCTTTTATATGGCTTAGTAGGCCTTTTAAGGAGCCCTGGTGGTGTTCAGACTCACCCACCTGCTCCATGGGAGAAGGACCTGGCAATCTACTTCTGTAAAGATTACAGTCTAGAAAACCCTATGGTGCAGTTCTAACCTGTCACATGGGATCACTGTGAGTCAAAAATCAACTCAACAGCACCTAACAACAATATGCTTCTCACTATCTACTTCCTATCTATCTTATAAATCTTTCCTCCTACTACTTATTCTGGAGCGTTCCTCTCCCAGTCAACCTAAATAATTTGCATTTTCCTCCAAACCCCAAGCTCTCTCATGCTTCTTCCACCCTCCCTTTGTCTTCTCCAGGTTTATCCTTACTCATTCTTCCACTCAGGTATGACTTCTTCTAGAAAGTCTGCCCTGCACCTCACTACAGTGAGTGACCCTCTTCTATGTTTCCATTGTCTCATACTCACTGCCATTGAGTAGAATCGACTCATAGTGACCCCTCCTTGGGTTTCTGAAGTGGTATCCCTACAGAAGTAGATTGTCCAATCTTCTTTCCGAGGAGTGGCTAGTGGGTTTGAACTGCCAGCCTTCTGGTTAGCAGTCAAATGCCTTAGGCATCACGCCACCAGAGCTTCCCATTGTCTCATAGCACCCTTTATGTATTTCTAACATTGTACTCACTACATAATATACTTATTGTCTGCTTAAGTGGTTGCCTCTTCCACCAAAATGTGAACCCCTCCAAAGCAGTTGGTGACACATCTATTAACATCTTATTAATCTCTATATCTATAGGGCCTGGCATATGAAGTAGGTTCTTTCAGAACCTCTGCTTGAACTCTTTTCTTCCCTCAATCTCCTTTGCCCTTTCAATTTCCAATCATTCATAAAGCTTCAATTTAGTCTACCTCTACACAGCAGCTAGCTGATTTGTCCCTCCTAGGGCCATAGTTCTCAACTGGAGATGATTTTGCCCCTTCCTCAGGGGACAAATGACAATGTTTAGAAATACTGTTGGTTGTCACAACTGGGGGGAAGGGTACTCCTGGCATCTAGTGGGCAGAAGCCATGGATGCTGTTAAACATCCTACACAAGACAGCTCGTCATAACAAAGAATTATGCAGCCCAAAGCATCAATGCTGTTGAGGTTGAGAAACCTTTCCTTAGGGCATCCAAAGCCTCTTAGCAATGGTATAATTTTAAGCTTTATTTCTCTCATGCTGAATTACAGAGCTGTCTGTAAAGTTCAGCCCTGACTTCTGGGGTCTAAGGTAATGGTGAGTAGGAGAAATGAATGAATCATTACGATAAAGTTTTGTGGGCTGGGGTTTCACTCGGTCTCACTGGATGAGCAAAAACACATTTGAGCATACACTAAAACCCATATTTGGAAAAATGCTCACTTACAGAGATGGGTCATTCTACTAATGGCCCAAAGCACTTTAACTAAATTCAGAGAACTCTTTAGAGCCATTATTTTTTACTCAAGCTAAGTACACTAGACAAACTCCTGTATAAGTGGAAAAGGAAATGGAAACAATCATTTGTTGAGTTATGCCAGACACTGTACAAAGTGTTTTACATGTAGAAGCTCTTTTAATCCTCACAATAACACTATAAATTAGACATTGTTACTATTTCCATTTTACAGATGAGAAAACTGTGGCTCAGAGAAGTTAGGTAACATATTATGCTAAGAAATATGGACTTGAATCCAATGTCTGTTACACAAAGCTAGGATAATTCAGTGCTCAAAGTAATCAAAATCAAGTTCTCAAGGCAGAAAATATCTTCTAATATTTTCAAAATTTTATT
>NW_006921914.1:2171691-2174491 GCF_000298275.1 Orycteropus afer afer
TAGTCCAATGAAATCATGCCTAGGATGAGAATCAAGAGATGTGAATTCATTGAATTCTTCATGTGTACTTGAACAAATAACTGTGAGATTTAACTCACTATTCCTCGATTTCTTATCTGTAAAATGATAAGGTTTGATTAAGATAACAATAGGCTATAATAGATGTGACATATCCCACATATACGACTTTCTGGTGTGCAACTTCAGGGTCCCTTCTGAGGTTGAGACCTACTTTTTGGCCAAAGGTCTCTAGTATTAAGTTTGCCTTTCCTTCTTTCCAAAGATCCTACCACCCTCTCTGTCCTCTTGTGGCTCTCCTCAAAACTCACCTTCTTCCATTCTGTGGAGTGGGGAATAATCTCAATACTCCAGAAGACAATCGTAGGAGTTCTTTTTATGTAACCTGTTATATCACTACTAAACTAATCCTTCCCTTAGAGGAAGTAACCATCGAAGATTGCTCTAGCACCATACATAAGGCTTCATTGGAATGGTGGTCAGCGTAATAGGATTGTACCTGCATTATAATGTGTCAACTATAGTTGCCCCAATAATAAAGACAGTTTGTGATGATACTGTATCATATGGTCTGACCATTTCACTCCACAGCTGACACAACTAGCTCTTCCCTACCCTGTGTATACCTATTTTAGTATCACAAGCTTCATCTTCAAAGATCTTGAGGCTATATCTCCACCTGCTTTGCTGTTGTCATCCCTTTTTGATAACACAGCTCAAAATTTCTCTCTTTAGATTTATGACTAGGAGCCACCACTGGCAAATCCCTTCACCTGGGTTTAATAACTACTTCCTTCTCCTAAAATTTTCTCTGTGGTCCTCCTGGATCTTCTGCTTAATAGTCTTGAGGTTTTTCCTGATTAAATAGGAACATTAAGTTCACAACAATAAATTGCAATTAGATATGCAGGCAATTACTAGGAAGCTTCAGCAAATTCATTGAGTCCTGGCACCCATTTTGAGCAAACAGTTTATTGAGAGTCCACCCTGTCCAGATACCTTTCTACTTGGAGCTCAGTAAATGTGTAACTGTCTCATCTCAGCATGAGCTGAAAAGTTACAACAAGATTTCAAAAAAATATATACCTGACTAGCAGAATTAAAGTGAAAAGTAGATTAAAAAAAAAAAAAAGAAGAAGAAGATTGGGTCCCTCTGTGCTTTAAGTCCTATCTTTAGCCTATAACAAAGTTTTTCACATGATAATTTCATTAGGTTTTCAAAAAATCAAACTCATAAACAAGAACTTTTTCGATTAAAACTTGGGGTGTGAAGAATAATAGAACAAGAATGAAAGGGCAAGCAAGAAGGATAAAGGACAAATTTCATCCTTCTGTTGCTAGAGAAATTTCATCCTTCTGTTGTATAGAGAAGGCAACTGGTAGAAAGCTGATGCTTCTGTTGCTTTTAGGTAGTGAGGCAAAGAATCAGGTGGTAGGCCTCCCAAGAAGAAAGACAGTTCATTGCCACTAAATCAACTAACTCAGAGTAGCTACTACTCTGTGTGCATCTCTGCCTGTGTAGGTTCCCTCTCTCTGGAGGCTATTGTTCCAACCAGATGTGTAAACTTAATCACAAAAGTATTGATTATTTAGGGTCAGCATAACACTGGGCAGTGGAAAAGACAAGAGATAGGGACATGATGTTCTGCCCATACATAATAACACCATTTCTTTTAAAGAACAGGATTCAAATAGCAGGAATTTTTGGCTCTTTGGATTCTGATGGAAAACAAAATGACCTTGGTATCTAGAAAATAAGCTCCAGTTCTGAAGACTGAAGTTATCACCTACCGTTAGATTAGATTCTGCCCTGTGGGAACACATTTGTGTTCTACAGTCAATTTGGGATCAACCTTTTCAGAGCTACTGAATTAATTAGTTCTTAACTTGTCTCCCTGGACTGCCTTAGGCTCTAGAGGTTTCCATGTATTCCAAAAGAGCTTTGTGCAGGGCAGCCAGCTGTGCAACTGTGGCTTATTTACCCACGCTTCTAGCTTAGATTCCTCTAAGTGTGAGAACTGGAGAAGGCAACCCCTCCCATAGAGCACACAAGCCCAGCCAAGCCCAACCCAGGACAGCAGGACTTAGTGTGGGTGGGGTCCATCCAGTACATCAAATACGACAATTCAGAAAGAGGCTGAACTATGAACTCACCCTAGGTTTGCTTCCTCCTTCACTCGTGCTTCTCCCTTTTCTCAATTGCTTCTGCTTCATCCACATGGCCACAGATGTAAGGAGCTGTGAAAATTCCAAAGCCCATACCAATGCCAATCACTCGGGAAGGGATCAAAATTGGAGATCCTGGATAGGGTGGGAGGATAAACGTGGAACAAAATTCAAAAACAGAATAATGACCAGAATTACTGGTCAGATGGAATCTGGTGAGACTCCCAAGACTATGGCCCTGGGATACACCTCAGGCCTGGGATAAAACTCACTCACAAGGGCTGGCTCTCAGCCCAGTAGTAATAAGACTTACATGCAGAACACTCAACCTAGGGCAATACACCCACTTGTTCTATGGAGAAACATCCCTTGGAGCAATCAGCAATGGAGCACCAGAGGGGCAACAGTCACACGGAGGAAAAGCTGGATAGACAAGAGTCCATAACTAAGAAGGGCACAGGGATGAAGGTGGTCACTGGGAAGGGAGAGGAGGAGAGTGGGTTAGGGCTGGGGATGGTAATTGGGGAGTGAAACCAAATATACATGAAATGCTGAATGTAAAACAAATTCTGCTCTGTAAATTTTTACCTAAAGCACAATTTAAAAAAAAAAAAAA
>NW_006921914.1:2174893-2177257 GCF_000298275.1 Orycteropus afer afer
ATTACTAGTGATTTTTATTTTCTTTTTTGTGGTTTCCTGCATTTTCTGTGATGACCATGTAAGTCCCTGACTTTAAATGGGGTTCCACTCCAGCAACTTCACTACAAGTTGGTCCTGACATAAGTTAAATATCTTTTTTTAAAAAAAGTTTTCATTATTATTGCCTTTACTTATCAGTATCTTTATAAATCCAATCTTTGAACATCTGAGAATAATAACATCAGGAAATTATACACTATAACATTGTATATAGTACATATTACTAACAATAAGATGTACACACACACACACACACACACAAGCAGCAGCAGCAGCCAGATGTCTGTAAGTGCAGTTCATCATAACTTGAATACATCATAAATTGGGGACTACCTGTATTACTTTTGTAGATTTTAAAAACTTCTCCTTTTTAAAAGGTAATATTCCTAGATGAGTCATTTCTATTTCCCTGCTGCTCTATCTCCAAGCACTGTAGAACAGCCCAAAATATGTACAGAAAAACACCCAAGTGGGGAGTTTTCCACTTCCAGCATTATTATTCTTCTTAAAATCATAGAGATAAGGCAAAGGGTGAAGATATGAACAGACTTTATCAGCAGGATCCCAGCAGGAAAATGATTCACCCCAGCTGGTTCAGATGAAGAAAGTTTATAAAGAGACTATTTACAGGGATTCATCAGTGTTACAGGAAGAAACAAGGGATAATGAAGCAAGAGTGGGAAACTGTTATTACTCCTAGAGCCAATGGGTCAAGGGAATAAATTGAGTTATCAGAACCCCATGAAAGCCAGAACTCTGGAGGAGGAATTTCCCAGCAGGTGTTAAGATTGTGCAGGTGTGGTAGTTAAAGTTGTGTGTCAACTTTGCTGGGTTGTGGTTTTGAGTGGCTTGGCTGCTAGATGTAGTTATTACCCATGATGAGATTGAATGTTGTATAATCAACTCCATGATGTACTCTGCTGTGAGCAGCTAATTAGTTGCCCTCCAAGTGTGGCCTGCTTCCAGTATACATGGAGAAACTTTGTCTCTAGCTTTTTGGTACATTTGGATCTTACATTTGGTTGAATCTTCATCTCCAGTTCCTAGACTTGAACCAGTAGCCTGCCGTGTTGTCTGCTGATCTTGGGATTGTGCCAATTTACCTGCTGACCTTGGGTTTGTCAGTCTCAGCAGCCAGAAGCTGCATGAGTTAGGAGATGCCTCTAGCTCCAGTAGGCCTGGCACAAGAGGCAGAGTTGAAGCCCAAGGTCAAGGGGCCTTCACCCAACCCCTAGAGCTGGCACTCTTAATTCAGCCTTCTAGCCTCCTGAACTCTAAAAGAATAAATTCTTATTTGTTGAAGGCTTTTACCTATGGTTTTTCTGTTGTACAAGCACTAGAAAACCAAGATAGCAGGGCTGTAGCTTCTACCAGGGCTGCAATTCTAGAGCAGGGAGTGAGTGAGGAAGAACTATCCTGGTCTCTTCTTCCACCTACCTGTTGATCTCCTACCATTTCTACCCCCTGACCAAACCCAACTAGAAGCCAGCAAGCAAGGGGATCAAGAAAATGCAGTCTATAGGAGTAAGCATCCTAGAACACAGCAGGGTTAGGAAGAGCAGAAAATGGATGGAGGTAGAAGGCAAAAAATAATAATCAGCACAATCTGCCCTTTATGTCACTCAGATGTCATTTTTGTCCTCTGTCCAAAGTAAGAACACTCACTCCCAACACCAATGACACAAAAATTCTATGATCCACCATATCATCATGAGGTGATATTGATTCAATTATATTTCTACCTGAAATCTAAATGACATTAGCACCCACCAGTACTCTTCATCAAGTAAGCAAGAAAAGGAGAGTAAAAAAGGAAGTAATGAATTAATATAAAATGTGCATAGCTATTATGATGTAATTGAGTAATATAAAGTGTTCACAGTTCCCACTTGTTGAGAAACTAGGCAGTACTCCCTACTCACACATAAGGAACCAACACTCCTCTGTATGCAGTCCTTTCCATGAGTACCATGGGACAGTTGCTAGACTAGCCACCTTTGATTCTCCTCAGGATGTACATTCTCATCTGCTCCAAGTCCATAAAGAGAGTTATATTCCATTCTCATCTGCTCCAAGTCCATAAAGAGAGTTATATCCCAACATAGCATGAATTAGAGAGGTCTAAAGGCTGGCCCCATAGTGAGAGCCAAAAGAGTCATAGGATTCCACCAGTACATATTGACAGTAGCACAAGAAGCATATGTGGAAGTCAGTTCTAACTGTGTAGGCTAAAGGAGAAAAAAAATTTACTTAAAAGGTTTTAATTCATTTACATGTTGAACTCATCCAGAATTAGAAATTGAAAGTGTGGGCTCAAGCACTAGC
>NW_006921914.1:2177402-2179153 GCF_000298275.1 Orycteropus afer afer
AAAAAAAAAAAAAAAAAACCTCACTGCTGTTGAGTCAGATCTGACTCATAGTGACCCCTCCTTGGGTTTCCCTTCACTATGAAAGTAGATTGCCCAATCTTCCTTCTGAGGATTGGCTGGTGGGTTTGAACCGCCAGCCTTCTGGTTAGCAGTCAAATGTCTATTGAAGTCAAAATACCCGAACTTCTCCAACATCCTATAGAAAAAAGAATCCAAAGATTCAGGAAAATGAATATTGTTGGTGGTGGTGTTAGGTGCCGTTGAGTTGGCTCTGACTCATAATGATCCCATGTACAACAAACAAAACACTTCCCAGTCATGTGTCAGCCTCACAATACTTGCTATACCTGAGCCCATCTTTGCAGCCACTGTGTCGATCCATCTCACTGAAGGCCTGCCCCCTTTTCCTTGACCTTTCACTTTACCAAGCATGATATCCTTCTCCAGAGAATGGTCCTTTCTGACAACTTGACCAAAGTAGGTCAAATGAAGTCTGGCCATTCTCACTTCCAAGGAGCATTCTGGCTCCACTTGCTCTGGGATAGATATATTAGTTCTTTTGGCAATCCATGTTAATTTCAGTATTCTTCACCAACAACAAAACTCAAAAGCATCAACTCTTCTTTGGCCTTCCTTACTCATTCATTGTCCAGCTCTCACATGCATATGAGGCAATTGAAAACACCATGGCTTGGGGTAGGTGCACCTTAGTCTTCAAAGAGACATCTTTTCTCTTCAGCACTGGAAAGAGGTCTTTTGTAGCAAATTTGCCCAAAGCAATATGTTGTCTGATATCTTGACTGCTGCTTCCATTGGTGTGGATTGTAGAACCAAGTATTATGAAATCCTTGACAACTTCAATCTTTTCTCCATTTGTAATAATATTGTTTACATGCCCCATTGTGAGGATTTTTGTTTTCTTTATGTTGAGGTGTAATCCATACTGAAGGCTGTAGTCTTTAATCTTCATCAGTGCTTCAAGTCATCCTCACTTTCAGTAAGCAAAGTTGTGTCATCTGCATATTGCATCTTGTTAATGAGCCTTCCTACAATCCTGATGCTATGCTCTTCTTCATATAGTCCAGCTTCTTGGATTATTTGCTCAGCATACAGATTGAATAAGTGTGGTGAAAGGATACAACCCTGGAGCTCTCCCTTCCTGGTTTTAAACCATGCAGTATCCCTTTGTTGTGTTCTAAGACAGCCTCCTGGTCTATGTAAAGGTTCCTCATGAGCACAATTAAGTGTTCTGGAATTCCCATTCTTCCCAATGTTATCCATAATTTGTTATGATCCACACAATTGAATGCTTTTGCATGGTTAATAAAACATAAGTAAACATCTTTCTGGTATTCTTAGCTTTGAGCCGAGATCCATCTGACATCAGCAATGATACCCCTTGTTCCACGTCCTCTTCTAAAGCCAGCTTGCATTTCTGGAAGATCTCTGTCAAACTGCTGCAACCGTTTTTGAATCATCTTCAGCAAGATTTTACTTGCATGTGATAGTAATGATATTGTTTGATAATTTCTACATTCTGTGGGATCACTTTTCTTTGGAATTGGTACATATATGGATCTCTTCCAGTCAGTTGGCCAGGTAGCAGTCCAACTGAGTAGCTGTCCAAGTGAGTGCCTCCAGCATGGCATCTATTTGTTGAAACATCTCAATGTTGAATATTAGTGTTCTCTAAAGAAACAAACCAGTTTGGTTGATTTCTTGATAGATAGATATCTAGATATAGGTATCTA
>NW_006921914.1:2179433-2180055 GCF_000298275.1 Orycteropus afer afer
TTTTCCTTGTAAGGCCTTCAATTGATTGGATGAGGCCCACCCATCTTATGGAGGGTAATATACTTAAGGCCAACTGATTTAAATGCCAATCACATATAGATATGCCATAGCAATATCTAGACTAGTGTTCACCCAAATAACTTGACATAATAGCCAATTTGACACATAAAATTAACCATTACAGATTTAAAGGAATGGATCTATGTGCAAACTGCTCATATACCTCCTAACAAAACCTCCTGGGCAGACAGAAAGAACACTCCATTTACTGAGACATTGAAAAAAAAAATGCATCAGTGCCTTAACCCTTCCCTCCCATTCTAGAACAATTAATTATGAAAGTCACTAGGTGGGGGCAGAGCAAGGGAGGCATGTGGAGTATGGAGTACAAGTAGAGGGCACCCATTTAATTATGAGGAGCATCATACAGGGGGACAGATTGGCAGGGAGTGTCAAAGCTCAAACAGGGAAAGGAGGGGATCCATACAGAGAGGTAGTCTGGCATGAGCTATTGACACCAATGTAAGGTTAAGAAAGTGTCCACATTAGAAGGCTGTCTAGCATGGTGAGTTACAGCCAGAGTAGGGTGAGAAGGGCACCCCAAAGGAAAAGTGGCCAGGAT
>NW_006921914.1:2186169-2187561 GCF_000298275.1 Orycteropus afer afer
CACCAACTTGACCTTATAGATATCTACAGAGTACTTCACCCAACAACAGCACAATATATATTCTTTTCCTGTGCACATGGAACAATCTCCACAATAAGCAGTATGTTAGGCCATAAAGTAAGCCTTAATAAATTTTTTAAAATGGAAATACTGCAAAGCGTCTTCTCAGATCACAATGCTATCAAATTAGAAATCAACAATAGGAAAATCAATGGAAAAAGAGTAAACACATGGAAACTGAACACAACCCTCCTTAATAAAGACTCAGTAAGAGAAGAAATAAAAAATGAAATTAAAAAATTCCTTGAATCAAATTAGAATGAAAACACAACATATCCAAAACTTTGGGACACAGAAAAAACACCTATTAGAGGCCAATTTATAGCAATAAAGCACACATCAAAAAGAAAGAAAGAGCCAAAATTAACACTTTAAATCAACACCTCCAACAATTAGGAAAAGAACAGCAAGAAAAGTCTAGTCACCAGAAGAAAGGAAATAATAAAGATTAAAGCAGAAATCAATGAAACAGAAAATAGAAACACAATGGAAAAAATCAACAAGACCAGAAGTTGGTTTTTGAAAAGATTAATAAAATTGAGAAACCACTGCTAAGGTAACAAAGGAAAAGAAGCAGAGAATACAAATAACATGAATAAGAAACAAAATTGGTGACATCACAACTGAAACAAAAAGGATAATATCAGGATACAATGAAGAACTGTACTCCAACAAATTTGAAAATCTGGAAGAAATGGACAGATTTCTAGAACCATACCACTTACCTAAATTAACACAGACTGATGGGAAAAGTTGCACAGATCCATAACAGAAAAAGAAAATGAATAGGTCATCAAAAAATTACCAACCAAAAAAAAGTCCTGGCCCAGGTGGTTTCACTGGAGAATTCTACCAAACATTCAGAGAAGAACTGAAAGCATTCCTACTCAAACTATTTCAAAACATAGAAAAGGGTGGAATCCTCCCTAACTCATTTTATGAAACGACCATAACCTTGATATCAAAACTAGGCAAAGACATTACTCAAAAGGAAAACTACACACCAATATCCTTCATGAATATAGATGCAAAAATCTTCAACAATCCTACCAAAAGATTCCAACAACATACCAAGTGGGGTTCATATCAGATATGCAAGGATGGTTCAACATTAGAAAAATAATCAACATCATCCACCACATAAATAAAACAAAGGAGAAAAATCACATGATCATATCAATTGATGCAGAAAAGGCATTTGATAAAATCCAACACCGATTCCTAATCAAAACTCTCAGCAAAATAGGAATAGGAGGGACATTCCTCAACATAATAAAGGGCATCTATGCAAAACCAACAGCCAACATTATACTCAATGGAGAGAGACTGAAA
>NW_006921914.1:2190628-2192302 GCF_000298275.1 Orycteropus afer afer
AATTTCCAAGTGTATAGTAGAGCTGACAAGAGACAAGGTTGTAGTCACTTCTTGGTCACAGCCAGCTACCCAGAGGGACCAAGTAGTTGAACCTGTGGGCTCAGGACCATAGTCACAGGGGACATCCAGCTCAATTGGCATAACGTACTACACAAAATATTATTCCACCTCATACTTTTGCGAGTAGATACTGGGATCTTAAAAGCTTGCAAGCAGTCATCTAGATGCAACGATGGGTCTCTCCTCATCCAGAACAAAGAAGAATGAAGAAAGCCAAAGATTCATGGAAAGAATTAGTGCTAGTGACTCATACACCATGTGATCCTCAGCCTACACAATTATGAGACCAGAAGAACTAGATGGTGCCCAGCTACCACTGTCAACCACTTGGAGGGGGATCTATGTAGGATATCCTGAATGGAAAATGAGAACAATGTGGAATAAAACTCAAAATCATTTGGAAAAAAAAGGGGGACCAGGTTTGTTGGTCTGATAGAGCCTGGTGGAACCACTGAGACTATGGCCCCTATCTGCCCTTCAGGTCTGGAATTGAACCCACATCTGTGGCTTGGGAAGAGAGGAGAGAATGAAGAAAAGCACCAAGGTGCCAGGAGCGGTTTCCAGGGCTTTGAGTGGGCTGCTAATGATGACATTGTACTGTTATTCACAGGCCCACAGCCCAAGTTCAGCAAAAACTCCCATTGTTTGGGGACCGCCACTTTCCACCAGGTTCAGACACATGCAAAAACCCCGCTCTTGAGGCCCCTTCATGCCAAAAAGCTGACCTAAGATAACTGCTCCTACCCATGATCAACAGCAGGAGTTCCTCCCAGGGCCCACCCACTTGTGGCATTAATGTTCTCTCAGCTTGGGCTTCTGCAGTGCTAGAGTCAGGGAAATGTCTGCTCACACACGGCGGTCCCAAGTTTACAGATAAAAGCAGGTGCCAGCTCCTCCATGACCAAAAGCAGACCTAAGATAACTGCTCCAATCTGTGATCCACGTTGGGAGTTCCTCCCGGGGCCCACCGATTTATGCCATTATTGTTCTCTTGCTCATGGGCTTTGACAGTACTGGAGCCGGAGAAATCTCTGCTCCCACCCAGCAGTCCCAAGTTTACTGATAAAAGCAGGTGCCAAAGGTAGATCCCTGGAGTGGCCACAGGTTCTCTGGTGTGGTGTGTTCTTTCCACTGCCCCAGGGAGGTCTCTGATGGCCTTTCTCACCTGTCGGTCATTTCCCCCCTGGGTAATTGCACTGCTGCTTTCTCCTTTCTAATCCTTCTTCCCCGAGTTTTGTGTATTCTGACTTAATGAGCTGTTCAGAGCACCATAATCCCTATTTCAAATGGCTGCACCTAGTTTTTCAGACACTAAGATGCTAGAGGGGATTAGCATGGGGACTACAAAAGAGATGCCATTTTTCTGATTTTCAGCTTTTCAGCATTTTTGGTTTTATGAGTTTGGGAGTGACAACTTCCAGGCTTTTCACATGCTGGACCAAAAACTAGAAGAGAACTAAAATCAAACCAAATGAAGCCCACTGCTGTTGAGTCTATTCTGACTCATAGCAACCCTGTAGGACAGAGTAGAACCTCCTGACAGGGTTTCCAAGGCCATAAATCTTTACTGAAGTGGGCTGTCACATCTTTCTCCCATGGAGTGGCTTGTGGGTT
>NW_006921914.1:2193789-2196763 GCF_000298275.1 Orycteropus afer afer
AAACACAGAAAATTGTGGAAGACCTACTAACAGAAAACTTTCCCCATATCATGAAGGAAGAAAATATATTTGTCCAAGAAGCTCAAAGAACCCCATACAGGATAGATCCCAAGAAAAAAACACTGAGGCATATCATAACCAAACTCTCCAAAACCAAAGACAAAGAAAGAATTTTGCAAGCTGCCCTGAACAAAAGAAATATTAATTATAATAATCAAACATTTAGGCTGAGCTCTGATTACTCAGCAGAAACCATGCAGGCAAGAAGGCAATGGGACGGCATATGTAAAACACTGAAGGAAAAGAACTTCCAACCAAGAATCCGATATCCAGCCAAATTGCCCATCAAATATGAGGGTGAAATCAAGACATTCTCAGACAAACAGAAACTAAGGGATTTTGTGAAAACCAGACCAACCCTACAAGAAATGCTTAAGGAAGTCTTTCCAATAGAGAATACACAACAGAGAACAAAAATATCAGGACACATGACATCAACACTAAGACCAAATCAGAAACAGACACTCAAAATAAGACCATAAAATATTGTAGACTAAAAATCAAGGAAGCCAATCTGCACATGACAATAGCAACTAAAAAAATAAAAGGAATAAAAGTTCTAGATACAAACTTCCAAATGGAGGGAAAAACAGGACAATGTCCTTATAGAACAGACTGTTCCAAAAATGAGACAAAAAATCACTCCAAGGTAACCACAGAGAAAATTAACCCGCTAAGCAAATTCAGAAGGAAGGGACCATATGAGTTCAGTAAGCACAAAACCAACAATAAAGAAGAAAAGAGAGGAAGCACTTGACAACAAAATGAACTCAGCACAGAAAAGTATATGGACCAAGGAAACTCCAACAACATGATAAAAGACACAATAAAATGACAGCAGTCAATTCATACTTATCACAAATTACACTCAATGTGAATGTACTGAATGCACCAATCAAGAGAAAGAGAGTGGCAGACTGGATAAGAAGAGAAGACCCATCAATATGCTGCCTACAAGAGACCCACCTTAGACACAAAGATAAAAACAAAATAAGAGTTAAGGGATGGAAAAGAATATACCAAACCAATGGAAACCAAAAAAGAGCAGAAGTGGCAATATTAATTTCTGATAAAGTAGAAATTAAGGTAAAAAAAAAACATCATAAGAGACAAAGAAGAACATTATATGATGCTAAAAGGGTCAATTGACAAAGAAGACGTTACAATAATAAATATTTACGCACCCAATGAAAGTGCTCCAAAATACGTGAAGCAAATATTAACTGAATTAAAAGGGACAATAGACAACTCTACAATAGCAGTAGGAGCCTTTAACACACCACTTTCAAAGAAGGAAAGGTCCACTAGAAAAAAATTCAACAAAGATACAGAAGAACTCAACAGTACAATCAACCACCTCGACCTCATAGATATATACAGAGAATTTCACCCAACAAAAGGATAATTCACATTCTTCTCAAGTACAAGTGGATCATTCTCCAGAATAGATCGAATGGTAGGACATAAAACAAGCCTCAATAAATTAAAAAGCATTGAAATACTACAAAGCATCTTCTCGGACCACAATGCTATAAAATTAGAAATTAATAATAGGAAGATCTAGGAAAAAATATCAACCATGTGGAAGCTGAACAATTCAAAGCTCAAAAACTATGGAGTAGGAGAACAAATAAAAAGTGAAATAAAAAAATTCCTAGAAACAAATGAGAATGAAGATATATCATACCAAAACCTATAGGACACAGTGAAAGCAGTACTCAGAGGACAGTTTATAGCAATAAATGAATACATCAAAAAAGAGCAAAGGAAAAAAAATCAACACTCTAACTCATCAACTCCAACAATTAGAAAAAGAAAACAAAAGAATCCTACAGTATCTAGAAGTAAGGAAATAATAAAGATCAGAGCAGAAATAAATGAAACAAAAAATAGAGAAAATAAACAAAACAAAAAGCTGGTTCTTTGAAAAGATTAACAAAATTGACAAACTGTTGGCAAATCTAACAAAAGAAAGAGAATAAAATTACAAGAATAGTAAACAAAAAGGGTGTCATCACAACAGAACCAACTGAAATAAAAAAAGATACTGAAGGAATATTATGAAAAACTGTACTCCAACAGATTTGAGGACCTAGAAGAGATGGACAAGTTTATAGACTCACAAGACCTACCTAAACTATCCCACTCAGAGATAGAATATTTGAACAGACCTATAACAAGGGAAGAAATTGAACAGGTCATAAAAAAACTTCCCACAAAGAAAAAGTCCTGGCCCTGATGGTTTCACTGGAGAATTTTACCAAATATTCAGAGAAGAATTAACATCTATGCTACTCAAGCTATTCCAGAACATAGAAAAAGATGGAATACTCCCAAACTCATTTTTATGAAGCAAGCATAACCCTAATACCAAAACCAGGGAAAGACACCTCTAAAAAGGAAAACTAGAGATCAATATCACTCATGAACATAGATGGAAAAATCATCAACAAAATCCTAACCAACAGAATGCAACAACATATCAAAAAAATAATACATCCTGACCAAGTGGAATTCATACTGGGTATGTAAGTATGGTTCAACATCAGAAAACAATCAATGAAATCCACCCCATAAACAAAACAAAAGAAAAGAACCATATGATTATATCATTCAATGCAGAAAAGGCATTTGATTAAATACAACACATGTTCCTGTTCAGAACTCTCAGCAAAATAGGGATTGAAGGGAAATTCCTCAACATAATAAAGGGCATGTATGCAAAGCCAATGGCCAGCATCATTATTAATGGAGAAAGACTCAAGGCATTCCCCTTATGAACGGGAACCAGACAGGGATGCCCTCTATCACCACTTCTATTTAACATTGTATTGGAAGTCCTGGCCAGGGCAATAAGGCAAGAAAGAGAAATAAAAGGCATACAAATTGGCAAAGAAAAAGTAAAAGTATCTCT
>NW_006921914.1:2197388-2198255 GCF_000298275.1 Orycteropus afer afer
AAAATGGACTTGAATTAATGGCCTGTCATGTGGTTTGGTAACATCAGGACTGTGCCATTTCATTTGTCAGCCTTGGGCTTATTAGCCTCAGCAGCCTGTAGCTGCTTGAGTGAAGAGATGCCTCTAGCTTCAATGAGCCAGGAGCAAGAGGCAGAGCTGAAGCCCAAGGTCATGGGCTTTCACACAGCCCCCAGAGCCTGGCACTTTGCACTTGGACTTAAAGCCTCCAAACTGTAAGAGAATAAACTCCTGTTTGTTAAGGCCATTCCATTTGTGGTACATTCTTGTCAGAGCAGCACTAGAAAATGAGAACAAAACCTTACCAGAGACATAAAAGACCTATACAAGTAAACTATAAAACAATACCATAGGAGACAACAAGGGTTCTACGTAAATGGAAGAACCTGCCTTGTTCATGGATAGGTAGATGGAATATAGTGAAAATGTCAATACTACCTAAAGCAATTTACACATTTAATGCAATCCCGATCCAGATACCAACAAAAATTTTTAAGCACATGGAAAAACCAATTACTAACTTCATATGGAAAGGAAAGAGACCTCGGATAAGTCTAGCACTTCCGAAGAAGAAAAACAAAGTGGGAGGTCTCACACTCCCGGATCTTAAAACCTACTATACAGCCACAGTAGTCAAAACAGCATGGTATTGGTACATTGACAGACAGATAGACCAATGGAACAGAATTGAAAGTCCAGAAATAGAGCCATCCACCTGTAGACATCCAATCTTTGACAAAGGTCCAAAACCCATTAAATGGGGAAGAGACAGCCTCTTTAACAAATGATGCTGGCAAAACTGGATATCTACTTGCAGAAAAATGAAACAAGACCCATACCTCACCCCAT
>NW_006921914.1:2198770-2199698 GCF_000298275.1 Orycteropus afer afer
GCTGGTGGGATTGTAAAATGGTACAACCATTGTGGCAAATGGTATGGTGTTTCCTTAAAAAACTGAAAATAGAAATACCATTTGACCCAGCAATTACATTAATAAGAATATATCCTAAAGAGGTGAGAGGCAGGGCATGAACAGACATATGCACACCTATGTTCATCACAGCACAATTCACTATACCAAAGAGATGGAAACAACCTAAATGCCCAGTGGGTGACTGGATAACCAAATTATGGTACATCCACTCAGTGGAATACTATGCTACATCAAAGAACAAGGAAGGATACACGGATCATCTCACAACGTGGATGAGCCTGGAGGGCTTCATGCTGAGTGAAGTAAGTCAACTGCAGAACCACAAATACTGTATGAGCCCATTACTGTAAAAAGACAAGAAGGGTTTGCTTGTGACATGCGTAAGGGGAGGGATGATATAGAAAGAGTATGTGACCATCGTGATAACATTAAGAAAAGGGAGGACACCAAATTGTGCACATAAGATATAGACAACAGACGCTAATACCAACCATTATATCCACAATACTGCATTACCATCAACACCAAATACCAGGCTACAGATAAACACATAAACATCTGAGAAGATCATATGGGGATCAGTGAACAGGATTATACTCTAGACCAAGGGTAGATTCAGCACAGGCTAATCTTGCACGGATACGAGGGATACAAAAATTCCTGCAATCTTTACAGAAACAACAGAAGACAGATTATAGTAATCCCTCACAGACACCCAGACAGTGTAGGAGAGAGATCCAATGGATCTATCATCTCAGGACCATAGTACTGGGGGACATCAGACTCAATTAGCACAAGAAAATACATAAAAGCCTTGTTCCACATCCTACATTGGTGAGTAGCAACTGGGGTCTTAAAAGCTTTCAAGCGGCCTTCTAAGATGCAG
>NW_006921914.1:2200268-2202106 GCF_000298275.1 Orycteropus afer afer
AAAACAAACTCTGCTCTGTAAACTTGTACCTAAAGCACAATTTAAAAAAAAAGAATAAAGAAAAATAAATAAATAAATAAATAGAAAGGAATTGATTTGAGACACATCCTATGCTAATCCTACCTCATTAACATAGCAAAGATAGCTCATTCCCAAATGGGATTATGACCATAGGCATAACAGTTACGATTTACAACATATTGTTTTGGAGCACACAATTCAATCCATTACAGGAACATATAAAAATCCAACATTACACATAATGGAGAAAGAATGAGTGCTTTCTTGCTGGTGGGACTGTAAAATGGCACAGCCCCTGTAAAAAACGTTATGACATTTTCTTAAAAATTTGGAAATAAAAATACCATTTGATCCAGCAATTCCACTACTAGGAATATATCCTGAGGGGAGATCAAAGACATGAATAAACATATGCACACCCATGTTCATCACAGCACTATTCACTATAGTAAAGAGATAGAAACAATCAAAATGCCCATCAATAGGTGAATAAATAACCAAACTATGGTACATTCACACAATGGAATACTATGCACCATTAAAGAATAATGAAGAATCTTCAAATCACCTCATAATGTGGATGAACTTGGAGGACATTACACTGATCGAAATATGTCAATCACAGAAGGACAAATATTGTATGAGAGTATGTTATATAAAAAGTCCAGGAAAGATTTACACAGAGAAAGAAATTTACTTTGTTGGTTATCAGACATGGGAAGGAAGAGGATGGAAAAAGTCTGACTAGTTAAGAGTCATGTGTTGATTTGGGTGAAGGGAAATGCAATGTAACAGAAGTGTGTGACCAGCACAATAAATAAAGGGAAAAGGAGAACACAAGTGTGCACAAAGGGTATAGAAAACAGAGGTAACTACTATTACATGTAGTACACAATACTACATCATCAGTTACAAACTAGTAACAAACTAGCCCACAGGTGGATGCATAGACAGGTGTGAAGATCAGGTATGAATAGGCAAATAGGAATATACCCACGACCATAGACAGATTTGGCTGATGATATTCCTACATGTGTATTTGTGCTACAAAAATATCCATATACATTATAGAACTAATAGGGAACATGGTTGGAGTAGCTCCTCAGCAACAACCAAACACCATGAGGGAGTGAGTCATCAGGCCTGTGGGCTTGGGACCATGGTCTTAGTGGGCATCGAGCTTAATTGGCACAACATAGTACATTAAAATATTGCTCTACATCCTACTTTGGTGAGTAGCAACCAGGGTCTTAAAAGCTTTTGAGCAGCCATCTAAGATGCAACTATTGGCTTCCTGTCACCTGGAGCAAAGAAGAGTGAAGAAAATCAAAGTCATATGGAAACAGTTAATCCAAGGGACTAATGACCGTGGGAACCTCAGCCTTTACAAACCTGAGACCAGAAGAACTAGATGGTGTCTGGCTACGAATGTTAACCACTTGGAAAGGGATCAAAATTGGAGATCCTGGGTGGAGTGGAAGGAAAAATGTAGAACAAAATTCAAAAACACAAAAATGACTAGAATTACTGGTCAGATAGAGACTGGTGAAACCCTGGAGACTATGGCCCTGTGTTAGCCTTCAGGCCTGGAATTGGACTCACTTTTGTGGATTAGCTCTCAACCAAATAGTAGAAAGGCCTATGAGCAGAATACCCACCCCAGGGAGATGCACCGATCAACCCAATGAGATGAACCCACCTACCCCAGGCAAATGCACCCCTTAGATCAATCAACTGTGAGAGATCAGAAGGGCAGCATTTGCATAGGGGGAAAGATGGACAGACAGGAATGCATAGATAAGAAGGACACAGGAAAG
>NW_006921914.1:2202460-2203568 GCF_000298275.1 Orycteropus afer afer
AGATAATAAAATACCTAGGGATAAATTTAACCAGGATGTGAAAGACTTGTTGTTGTTAGGTGCTTTTGAGTCATCTTCGACTCATAGCGACCATAGGGTCACCACAGCAGAACGAAACACCATCTGGTCCTGCGTGAGCTCCACGATCCCTGCTATACTTGAGCCCATCGCTGCAGCCACTGTATCAATCCATCTCGTTGAGGGCTTTCCCCTCTTTCGTTGACCCTTCACCTTACCAAACATGACATCCTTCCCAGGAAATGGTCCCTTCTAATAACATGACCAAAGTAGGTGAGATGAAGCCTAGCCATTCATGATTCCAAGGAGCTTTTTGGCTGCACTTCCTCCAGGACAGATTTGTTAGTTCTTTTAGCAGTTCGTGGTACTTTCAGCATTGTTCACCAGCACCACAACTCAAGAGCATCAATTCTTCTTCAGTCTTCCTTATTCATTGTCCAGCTCTCACATGCATATGAGGTGATTGAAAATATCATGGCTTGTGTCAGGCACACCCTAGTCCTCAAGGAGACATCTTTGCTCTTCAGCACTTGAAAGAGGTCTTTTGCAGCCCACTTGCCCAGTGCTATACGTCGTCTGCTGTCCTGACTGCTGCTTCCATTGGCATTGATTGTAGAACCAAGTAATTTGAAGTCTTTGAAAACTTCAATCTTTTCTCCATTTATCGTGATGCTGCTTATAGGTCCAGTTGTGAGGACTTTTGTTTTCTTTATATTGAGGTGGAATCCATACTGCAGACTGTATTCTTCAATCTTCATCAGTAAGTGCTTCAAGTCATCCTTACTTTCAGCAAGCAAAGTCGTGTCGTCAACATATTGCAGATTGTTAATGATTCTTCCTCCAATCCTTATGCCACATTCTTCTTCATATAGTCCAGCTTCTCGGATTATTTGTTCAGCATATAGATTGAATAAATATGGTGAAAGGATACAACCCTGATGCACTCCCTTCTTGATATTAAACCATGTCATGTTTCCATGTTCAGTTCAAATGACAGCCTCCTGGTCTGTGTACAGGTTCCTCATGAGTACAATTAAGTGTTCTGGAATTCCCATTCTTCTCAATGTTATCCACAATTTGTTATGATCCA
>NW_006921914.1:2205962-2214785 GCF_000298275.1 Orycteropus afer afer
ACATTTCATTATAGTAATTGGCTTTGTCTTCTCAAACTTCTCTTTGAAATCTTCTGTTCAGCACTTTTTTCTTGTCATGTCTTCCATTTGCTTTTGGTGTCAGGAGTGGGATAACTGCCAAAGAGGCAAGGAGGCCACATCTTCTGACCTCCTCTAACCCCACAAGAGGAAGACAGAATTACCATCACCAAGGCCTATTCTTGTGAGACCAGACATGCTGCCTCCCTCCAGCCCTTTCACCACATCTGACACCAATATTTCCTCCCACAGCACCCACTACCTCTCTGCTGGGTTCGATAATTGCTGCAGTGGCCACACAGAACTCATAGATTATGGGATTTATTAGGGAAGCACCAGGCTACAATTCAAGTTCAGGAAAAATACTCAGTCTCAGCCCTCCATCTCTCAGCCAACAGTCTCTCTCCCAGCAGTGCGTGCCCCTTGGTGTCTCACTCAGCAATGTGTTTCTCTTGTGTCTCTTTCCCAGCAGCATGTGTCTCTCAGGAGTGCATGTCTCTTTCAGCAGCATGGCATTCTCAGCCAGCAGTCAGAGAGTCTTCTTCTGCCTCTAGGAGGCCTCTTTTGAGCCT
The DNA here is from genome assembly GCF_000298275.1 of Orycteropus afer afer. Taxonomy (NCBI): domain Eukaryota; kingdom Metazoa; phylum Chordata; class Mammalia; order Tubulidentata; family Orycteropodidae; genus Orycteropus; species Orycteropus afer. The sequence goes on from NW_006921914.1 coordinate 2,206,553, forward strand.
GGCAGAGTGGCCAAACTAACCAATCATAACATCAGAATTCTAAGCACCTTAGAGAGAGCGAACTTCCCAGAACATTATTTTGTGCTGCTCCCAAGCAAAATACTCCAGGTGGATGATTTTAACAATCAGGAGTTACTCAGTTTCTCACAGCAAATTCCATCATGGCATTTTCAAAGACTTATGGCTAGAAAAGCCATACTAGGTAATTTATTACAGCACAGCTACTCTCCGCTCAAGGGCAAGCTTCAAAGCCTCTTCTGTCATCTGTTTTGGTCTTTTCTTATACAGTGAAAATTATAAACATTATTAAAGAAGTTTTTTTTTTATTATTACTGTGATTTGGGTGAAGATTTACAGAGCAAATTCACTCTCCATACAGCAGTTCACATATACTTTATCTCATGACATTGACCACAGTTTACCACAATGCAACAGCTCCCCTCCCACTTCCTCCCCATAGTTACCTCTTCCCAGCGACCATCCCTGATTAAAGAAGATTTTTAAAAATGGAAAGATGTTCCAAGTCCGTGGATTGGAAGACTTAATATCACTAAGATATCAATACTACCTGTGTTAGTTAAGATTGTGTGTCAACTTGGCTAGGCAATGAATCTCAGTGGTTTGGCAGATATTATGTTATAATCCTCCATTTTGTGATGTGATGTGAGCAGCCAATCAGCTGAATAGTCAGTTTCATTGGGAATCTAACAATATATATGGATGTTCCACCAAAGCTGATTCCTTCTTCATCCTATATCTGACTCATCATCCTCTGACCTTTAGTTTTTAGGACAGGAGCCAGCAGCCTGCTGCCTAACTTACAGATTTTGGGATTTACCAGCTCCTCCAGCCAGCACAGTGAGCCAGCAGCCTGCCATCTGACCTACTGATTTGGGGTTAATCAGCCCCTGAAAACACATGAGTCAGGAGAAGCCTCCACCCTAATGTCTGACATATGGATTTGGGACTTGCCAGCCTCCACAAGTGCATGGACCATTCCCTTGGAATCTCTCTCTCTCTCTCTCTCTCTCTCTCTCACACACACACACACACACACACACATATATATACATTTCACTAGTTTTGCTCCTCTAGAGAACCCAAGAGTGATTCTAGAGGATCAAATTGTAAGAATGAGTTTTCTGGATTGGTTCTCAAGTCTGGCTAGTCTTAAATGTGCTTATGACTCTACCTCCAGTAGGAAAGAGAGCACTGCTAATACATGGCATGAGGTGGCAATAGAAATATGCAAAATATCACCATCACTAAATCAAATATTTGTAAGACATAAGACTTTAGGCAATTACATTTTTGTACTTTTCTACAATTTTGTCAGAATGAGAAATATGAGGAAGCTGGTTGGTTAGTCTGACTTATACTAAACAAAGTGGTGAATGAAAGGGATGAAATCAAAGCTTCAGAGTCACAGCTCAAATGTTTTTGTTGTTATTAGGTGCCATCAAGTCAGCTCCAACTCATAAAGATCCTATGTACAGCAGGATCTGGTCCTGTCCTATCCTCAAAATCTTTGCTATGCTTGAGCCCCTCATTGCAGCCACTATATTAATTCATCTCATTGAGAGCCTTACCCTTTTTTGCTGACCATCTACTTTACCAAGCATGATATCCTTCTCCAGGAACTTGTACCTTCTGACAACATAACCAAAGTACATGAGGTCAAGTCTGGTCATTCTCCATTCTAAGCAGCATTCTGGCTATACTTCTTCCAATATGGATTTGTTCATTTTTCTGGAAGTCCATGGTATTTTTAGTATTCTTTGCCAACATCACAATTCAAATGCATCAATTCTATGGTCTTCCTTAGTCATTGTTTGGCTTTCACATGCATATGTAGCTATTGAAAATACCATGACTTAGGTCAGGTACACTTCAGTCTTTAAAGTGACATCTTTGCTGTTTAATACCTCAACTAAATCTTTTGCAGCAGATTTGCCCAGTGAAATATGTCATCTGCTTTCTTGACTGCTGCTTCCATGGGCATCGATTGTAGATCCAGGTAAAATGAAGTCCCTGACAACTTCAATCTGTTCTCCATTTATTGTGAAGTTGTTTATTGGTCCAGTTGTGAGGATTTCTGTTTTCTTTATGTTGAGGGTATAACCCATACTGAAGGCTGTATGGAGCATTTGATCTTCATCAATAAGTGCTTCAAATCATCTCCACTTTCAGCAAGAGAGATTGTGTCATATGCATATTACAGGTTGTTAAGGAGTCTTCCTCTAATCCTGATGCCATGTTCTTCTTCATACAGTCCCAAATGTTTATATAAGACCTAAAAGTTGCCACTTGTGCCCAGAAAGAAAGTCTTATTTCCTGTAGTAACAGCACAGATATTGCTGAAAACAAAACCCGTAGTCTTATCTTAAGAGTAGCTGAATTACAACACTAATTGAATTCCCAACCTCAAATGGTGTCTGAAGTTAAAGGGGGATCACTGACTGGGAAGAAAGGGAATCCTAAAAGTTGGGATGGGACTTTGGACAGATAATCAGGAATCTGGTGACATTGAGTCTCTAAATTCCACTAAATCACTCCTGCCAAAAGAATCAGTCCTCTGATTCCCATTTGAAGAGAAAATGCCATCTTTATCTGCTAAGCCACCCTCCCCAGTAAAACCATTCTCACTTCCATCGCTATCAGAGGAGATTAACTAAATTGCACCTGAGGATTCTTTGTCTGAGATATCTGCTAAGACAGCACCTGGGGCATAGCCTGAGGCCCATGCCTTACAAGACATTACTGAATGTCTCCAGGATCCATTCTCACCACCCATTTTTGCTTCTAGACCTATAACCAAACTTAAGTCCCAGTGAGCCCCAAGAGTTGAAGTACAAAGTTTGACCCACCAGGAGGCACACTACACTCCAAAATAAATACTTTTTCTGATACATACAAAGAGAGATCTGGGGAATATGTGTAGGAATGGCTATTAAGGGTATGGGAGAATGGTGCAAGGAACATAAAGTTGGATCAGATTGAGTTTATTGATATGGGTCCACTAAGCACAGATTCTTCATGCAGTGTTTCAGCTTGAGAGATGAGAAAAGGACGTCATAATTTATTTGGTTGGTTCCCTGAAGCATGGATTAAATGGTGGCCTGTAGTAAATCAGGGAGCTCTGGTGGCACAGTGCCTAAGGCATTTGACTGCTAACCAGAAGGCTGGCGGTTCAAACCCACCAGCCACTCCTCAGAAGGAAGATTGGGCAATCTACTTCCATAGAGATATTGCCTCAGAAACCTAAGGAGGTGTCACTATGAGTTGAATTAACTTGATGGCAGTGAGTTTGGTTTTTACTGGTATACTAAATCAAGTTGAAATGCCAGATCTGTCTTGGTATACTGTAGAAGAAGGTATCCAAAGGATTAGAGAAATTTGCATGTTAGAGTTCATCTATCATATTGGACACACAGACCATGGTGTGCCCAGAGGAAACACCTTTTACCACAGGAAACACCTTTTACCACAACAATGAGGAACAAATTTGTGAAAGGAGACCAAGCATCTTTGAAGACTGCTGTGATTGCTATTTTATATAAATCAGATTTGACAGTAGGAACTGCCCGAAATGAATTAATAAAACTAACTACAGTGGAATTGATTAGTCCCCAAGGTGGTAGGAGTCAAGTGCTGGCACTTAATCACTAAAGATGATATGGGTGTATTTACTATAATGGAAAGAAGAATCAAAGCAGTAGTCAGAATAGGCAGATTCATGGATTTATGGTGTTGGCTACTTAGTTGTGGTGCCCCTAGGAGTGAAAAAGATGGGAAATCTACTAAATTTTTACTTGATCCATACAAGTGGAAGAATTCTAGGTCAAATGAATGCCAGTCTAACTTGAATTTCCAGGATACAATCATGGCCCCTCCATCAATTACCAGACTTGAATGAGTTTACAGACCCACAACCCCTTGAATGAAAATGAGGCTGGGTTCTTTTGAGGAAGGCCCCACCACATTTCCAAAAATGTATACTGTTAATCTTTCTCCCACCCTTATCAAAAGGGATTTCTAGCCTTTTGTGAAAGTGACATCTCATTAGGGAAAAGGAAATAATCAGTCTTTTCAGGGATTACTGTATACTAACTCTCAGCTAAAGGAGCTCTGATGGTGTAGTGGGTAAGGTATTGGGCTCCTAAATAAAAGGTCAGCAGTTTGAATCCACCAGCTACTCCATGAGAAAGATAAGACAATCTGTTTCCATAAAGATTTATAGCCTTGGAAAATCTATGAGGCACTTCTAATCTGTCCTAAAGGTTCACCATGAGTCAGAATTGAGTCAATTGTGGTGGGGTTTGGTGAGTGGTTCTGAACCAACATTAATTCCAGGAGACCAAGAAGGTCACTGTGGACCACCAACCAGAGTAGAGGCATATGGAGGTCAGGTTATTAATGGAGTTTTAACTCTGGTCCATCTCTCAGTGGATCCAGTGAATTCCTCAAATCCATTCTATAGTGATTTCCCCAGTTCCAGGATGCATAATTGTAATAGAGATACTCATCAACTAGCAGAATTCCCACACCCAATCCCTGATATGTGGAATAAGGGCTATTATGGTAGCAAAAGCCAAGTGGAAGACTTTAGAACTTTCCCTACCTAGGAAAATAGTAAATCAAAAGAAATATCACATTCCTGGAAGGACTGCAGAGATTAGTGCACCATCAAGGACTTGAAGGATGCAGGGGTGATGATTCCCATCACATACCAATTTAATTAGCCTATTTGCCCTGTGCCAAAAACAAATGGATCTTGGAGAACAAGAGTGGATTATTGTAAATTTAACCAGGTGGTGACTTAATTGCAGCTGTTGTTCCAAATGTGGTTTCATTGCTTGAGAAAATTAATACATCTCCTGGTACCTGGTATGCAGCTATTGATCTGGCCAGTGCCATTTTCTTGATTCTGGTTTCAAAGGAACACCAGAAGCAGTTTGCCTTCAGAGACAAAGCCAGTAATATACCTTCATTGTCCTACCACAAGGGTGTATCAAATCTCCAACTCTATGTCATAATTTAGCCTCCAACAACCTTGGTTGCCTTTCACTTCCACATGATGTCAAACTGGTTCATTACATTGATGATATTATGCTAATTGGACCTAGAAAGTAAGAAGCATCAATGACTCTAGACATATTGATAAGACATTTGTGTGCTGTTGTTGTTGTGTGCTGTTGAGTTGATTAGGACTCACAGCGACCATATAACATAGAGTAGAACTGCCCCCATATGGTTCCCTATGCTGTAATCTTTATGGGAGAAGATTGACAGGTTGTTTCTTTCATAGAGCCACTGGTGGGTTTGAACCACTGACCTTTAAGTTAGCAGCCAAGTTCTTAACTACTTCTCTACCAGGGCTCCATTTGCATATTCTGAAACCAAAACCAAACTCACTGCCATGGAGTTGATTCTAACTCATAGTGATCCCCATTGGGTTTCCAAGGCTGTAAATATTTATGGAAGCACACTGCCTTATCTTTCTTCCACAGAGTATCTTGTAGGTTTGAACAACCAACCTTCTGGTTAACAGCCAAATGCTTTAGCCACTACACCACTAGAGCTCCTATTTGCATGTAAGAGGGTGGTAAATTAATACAAGAAAAATTCTGGTGCTTTCCACCTCAATGAAATTTTTAGGGGTTCAGTGGTATGGGCATCCAGGACAGAGTGAGCAATTGGCAGAGGGATCCGGGTAAGGGGAGGGACCCAGGTCCAACCCACAAGTGGCAGGAAAAGCAGAGGGGAAAGGAAAGGAAATCCAGGGCATCCAGGACAGAGCAAGCAAGCAAGCAGCAGAGGGATCCAAGTAAGGGGAGGGTGGTGAGGTTTAGAACAGCTAAAGGAGACAAACTTGTCTGTCGGTTTATCATACTCTGGTGGTGTGTTGCTGTCATGCTTAAGGCTGTGCCACCGATGTTTCAAATGCCCATGGGATTGTACATGGTGCACACATTTTGGTGAGACTTGCAGACTGAGACAGACTAGGAAGAAGGAGGAGGCCATCCACTTCTCAATGAATTGGCCAGGGGAAACCTTATGAATAGCAGAGAAACACTGCCTGCTACATTACTAGACAACTGTATGAACAGGCCAGAAACACTGTCTGATACAGAGAAGGACGATGAGCCACTTACATTGAAAGGCTATCAAAATAGGACTGGGAAAATGCTGCATCATCAGAGTAGAACCAACTTTTCCAATATGGATAAAGTAAAGCCTTCAAGACCTCCATTTGCTGATGTGACATGATTCAAATTGAGGAGAAATAGCTGCAAACATCCATCAGAACATGAAATGTATGAAATATGAATCTAGGAAAATTGGAAGTTGTCAAAAATGAAATGGAATGCATAAAGATTTATATCCTAGGCATTAGTGAGCTGAAATGGACTGGTTTGGGCCATTTTGAATTAGACAATCCTATGATCTACTATGTCAGGAATGACAATTTGAAGAGGAATGGTGTGGCATTCATCATCACAAAGGATATTTCAAGATCTGTCCTGAAGTGCAATGCTGTCAGTGATAGGATAACATCTATATGTCTACAAGGAAGACCAGTTAATATGACTATTATTGAAATATATACATCAACCACCAAAGCAAATGATGAGGAAATTGAAGATTTTTATTAGCTTCTGCAGTCTGGAATTGACCAAAAATAAAATCAAGATATGTTAATTATCGAAATTTGCCTGGATTCAAAATGGAGTCTTGTCAGTAATCACCACGCTATTTCCCTCTAGCATCTTAGTGCTTGAAAAACTAGGTACAGTGGTTTGAATTAGGGATTTTGGTGCTCTGAACAGCTCACTGAGTCAGAATGCACCGAACTCAGAGGAGTAGAATTAGAGGAAAGGGACAGAGGAAAAAACTAAAGAAGATCTACCCTGTGGAACGCAGACAGGCAGCCAAGAAAGGCCATTAGAGACTTCCCTGGGGGAGTGACCGGCAGGCAAGAATGCCCATCCGAGACTTCCTTGGGTCAAGGCAGAAGACACTCCATATCAGCATACCAGTGACCACACCAGCATACCAGTGATCACCCCAAGGATCAACTTTCAGCACCTGATTTTATCAGTAACTTGGGTCAGTTAGGTGAAAATGGGCACATCCAGCACCACTGAAACCCAAGCAGAGATCCCACTGGTGCTCCAGGAGGGTGGGCTCACTCCCACCCCCCACCCCCCGCCAGCAGGTCACTGAATAGGCTTGGGTCAGCTTAGTGGGACTGAGAGGTCTGCGCTTGACGTTATCAATAATATTGGGACCAAAGATTATTAGCAGGCACTCTCCCACATCCAGCGCAGCAGAAACCAAGTGCATCTTTGGCACCGCAGGTGGGCGGACTCACAGACAAACTCCCAAGCCCGTCGCAGTTTGGCCGAGTTGGGCCAGCGCTGCGAACATGCACAGCAGAGAGAGAAACACCCGCAGCAGATCACAGAGCCAGGAAGTTGCTTTGGGTCGGGTTTTTGGTGCCAAGGGGCCTTGGGAGTGGGGTTTTTGCGTGTGTCTGAGCCTGGCGGAAAATGGCAACCGCCTAACAACTGGAGTCTTTCCTGAAATTGAGCTGTGGGCCTGTAAATAACAGTACAACGTCATCAGTAGCAGCCCACTCAAAGCACTAGAAACCACCCCTAGCAACAGCAAGCTTTCCTTTTTCCACTCCCACCTTCTCCACCAATAACTTCACTCATTCAATAGAAGAAACCACATTCAGTCAACATAAAACCTCCCAGTTTGAACTCTAAACCCTTTTTATGAGAAACTGTAACCCATATCCACATTCCGCACAGTGATTCCACCATCACAAAGAAAACTGCAGAGGGACCCAGAATACCGGAATTAATAACTAAAAATAAAATACACGAGCTTAAACTTCTCAAAATATTAAACCATAAAACAAAGACAAAACAAATCAACATGTTACCAACAGTTAAAGACAACCTCAAAATGTCTAGGAAACAACAGGCAACCTCAAATCAAACACAAAGCAGGACAAGGCATTAGAAGCAAAACCACAAAGGTCTCATTATACATGGAGGAAGCAGAGGCAATAGACTTATCTGAGAAGGAATTTAGAAAATATGTTTATAGAGCTATACAAGAGCCTAAAGAAACCCCAAATAGAAACAAGGAGAACACATACAGTCCCTAGAAGAACTGAGGAAAATCATTCATGAGCAAAATAATAAGATTAATGCACAAT
>NW_006921914.1:2215022-2217413 GCF_000298275.1 Orycteropus afer afer
AGAAAACTTCCCCCATATCATGAAGGAAGAAAAGATATTTGTCCAAGAAGTTCATAGAACCCTACACAAGATGGATCCCAAGAGAAAAACACCGAGGCATATTATAATCAAACTTTCCAAAACCAAAGACAAAGAAAAAATATTGAGAGCTGCCTGGGAAATAAAGAAATAATATAATAATCAAACAGTTAGGCTGAGCTCTGATTACTCAGCAGAAACCGTGCAGGCAAGAAGGCAATGGGACGGCATATATAAAACACTGAATGAAAAGAACTTCCAACCAAGAATCATATGTCCAGCCAAATTATCCATCAAGTATTAGGGGAAAATCAAGGCATTCTCAGATAAACAGAAATTAAGGGATTTTGTGAAAACCAGACCAACCTTACAAGGAATGCTTAACGAAGTTCTTTCAATAGACAACCCACAACAGAGATCAACAAAACCGGAATATGTGGCATCAACACTAAAACCAAATCAGAAATAGATACTTAAAATAAGATCATAAAACATCATACCTTAAAAACCAAGGAACTCAAGCAGCACACAACAACAGCAACTAATCTATCAGAGGGAATAATACTTCTAGGTACAGACCCTCAAATGGAAAGGAAAACATGACAATGTCTTTGCAGCACTAACTTTTCTAAAAATGTAGAGACAAGAATATGCTCCAAGGTAACCACAATGAAGAGTAACAATTCTTCTAAGCAAATCCAGAAGGAAGGAAAACATACGGGCTTAATAAACACAAAACCAACTATAAAGAAGAAAAGGGAGAAAGCATTTGCCAACAAACTGAACTCACACAGAAATATACAGGGACCAAGGAATCACCAACAACATGACAAAAAAAAAAAAAAAAAAAAAAAAAAAAAAAAAACATAGTAGAATAACACCAATCAAATCATACCTATCACTAATTACACTCAGTGTGAATGGACTAAATGCACCTATCAAGAGAAAGAGAGTGGCAGACTGGATAAGAAAAGAAGACCCATCGATATGCTGCCTAAAAGAGACACACCTTAGACACAAAGATAAAAACAAATTAAGAGTTAAAGGATGGAAAAGAATATACCAAGCCAATGGAAACCAAAAAAGGGCAGGAGTAACAATTATGATTTCTGATAAAATAGACATGAAGGTGAAAAACATTTTAAGAGACAAGGATGGGCATTATATGATGCTGAAAGGCTCAAACGACACAGAAGAGGTTAAAATAATAAATATTTATGGACCCAATGAAAGTGCTCCAAAATATGCGAAGCAAATATTAATTGAATTAAAAGGAATGATAGACAACTGTACATTAGAAGTGGGGGACTTTAACACACAACTTTCAAGGAGAGACAGGTCGACAAGAAAGAAGCTCAGCAAAAATACAGAAGAACTTAACAACACATCAACCACCTGGAACTCATAGACATATATTGAGTACTTCACCCAACAAAAACACAATTCACATTCTTTTCCAGTGCACATGGATCCTTCTTCAGAATAAACCATATGCTAGAACATAGATCAAGCCCCAATAAATTCAAAAGCATTGAAATACTGCAAAGCATCTTCTCTGACCACAATGCTATAAAACTAGAAATTAATAATAGGAAGAGCAAGAAAAAAAGCATCAAACATATGGAAGCTGAAAAACTCTCTGCTTAAAAACTATTGGGTTACAGAACGGATAAAAACTGAAATAAAAAAATTTCTAGAAACTAATGAGAATGAAGATACATCCTACCAAAACTATGGGACACAGCAAAAGCAGTACTCAGAGGACAGTTTATAGCAATAAATGCATACATCAAAAGATGAAAGAAACAAAATCAACACACTAAATTATCAACTACAACACTAAATTATCAACTACAACAATTAGAAATAGAACAACAAAAGAGTCCTACAGTATCTAGGAGCGAGGATATAATAAAGATCAGAGCAGAAATAAATGAAACAGAAAAAAAAAAAAACATAGAGAAAATCAACAAAACAAAGAGTTGGTTCTTCGAAAAGATTAATAAAATCGATAAACCTTTGGCAGACCTAACAAAAGAAAAGAATACCCAAATCACAAGAATTGTAAATGAAAGTAATGTCATCACAACAGAACCAACTGAAATAAAAAGGATACTGACAGAATATTATGAAAAACTGTACACCAATAGATATGAGAATCTAGAAGAGATGGACAACTTTCTAGAATCACATGATCTACCTAAATTATCCCACTCAGAAATAGAAAATTTGAACAGACCCATAACAAGGGAAGAAATTGAACAGGTCATAAAAAAACTTCCCACAAAGAAAAGCCCTGGCCCTGATGGCTTCACTGGAGAATTCTATCAAATATTGAGAGAAGGTTGACACCTATGCTACTCAAGCTATTCC
>NW_006921914.1:2218543-2219270 GCF_000298275.1 Orycteropus afer afer
AAAAAAAAAAAAAAAAACTTCCCACAAAGAAAAGCCCTGGCCCTGATGATCAACAGAATCCAACAACACATCAAAAAATTAATACATCCCGATCAAGTGGGATTCATACCAGATTTGCAAGGGTGGTTCAACATCAGAAAATCAATCAATGTAATCCACTCTACACCAGCAAGGACTCCTCTGATAAAGAAATGAGGGAAACCATACCATCCACTATAACTACGAAAAAGATAAAATATCTAGGAATAAACCTCACCAGAGATACAAAAGACCTATACAGAGAAAACTATTAAACACTGCTACAAGAGAAAACAAGGGTACTACATAAATGGAAGAACCTGCCTTGTTCATGGATAGGTAGACTAAACAATGCGAAAATATCAATACTACCTAAAGCAATCTGTACATTTAATGCAATTCCAATCCAGATTTCAACAAAATTTTTTAAGGACATGGAAAAACTAATTTCTAATTTCATATGGAAAGGAAAGAGACCTCGAATAAGCAGAGCAGTTCTCAAGAAGAAAAACAAAGTGGGAGGTCTCACACTCCCATATCTTTGTTGTTGTTAAGTGTCATCGAGTCGTTTCCGACTCATAGCGACCCCATGCACAGCAGAACGAAACACTGCTCTATCCCGCGCCAGCCCCACAATCCCTGCTATACTTGAGCTCATCATTGCAGCCACCGTATCAATCCATCTCCTTGAAGGCCTCCCCCTCTTTCG
>NW_006921914.1:2220250-2221014 GCF_000298275.1 Orycteropus afer afer
TTTCCTTAAAAAACTGAAAATAGAAGTACCATTTGACCCAGCAATTCCATTACTAGGAATATATCCTAAAGAGGTGAGAGAGAGCACACAAACACCTATGTACACCTATGTTCATTGCAGCACAATTCACCATAGCAAAGAGATGGAAACAACCTAAATGCCCATCAACGAATGAGTGGATAACCAAATTATGGTATATCCACACAATGGAATACTATGCCAAATTAAAGAACAATGAAGGATAGGTAAATCATCTCACAAAGTGGATTAACCTGGAGGACATTATGCTGAGTGAAATAAGTCAATCGCAGAAGGACAAGTACTGTATGAGCTCATTACTGTAAAAAGACAGAGAAGAGTTTGCTTGGGAAAGGGAAATCACCTAGTAGGTTACCGGGATGGGGAGAGAAGGGGAGGGATTAATTTTGGGCTAGTTGGAGCCTACACACTGACATGGGTAGGAGGAGGGATATACGGGAAGGATATATGACCACCATAATAACATTAGGAAATGGGAGGACACAGAATTGTGCACATAAGAGATAGATGACAGATGCTAATACCAACCAATGTGTCCACAATACTGCATTGCTATTAACATCAAACACTAGGCTATACAGATAAACACCTGAGATGATCAGATGGGGGTCAGTGAACAGAAGTATGCACTAGACCAAGGATAGATTCAGTGGAGACTAATCTTGCACAGACACCAGTGATACAAAATACCTGCAGTCCCTACAGAAACAATAGAAGGCACACAG
>NW_006921914.1:2221664-2222808 GCF_000298275.1 Orycteropus afer afer
CACACCCACATAATCTATGGCAATACATCCCTTAGAGCAATAGACCATAGGACACCAGAGGACCAACATTCAAATTGAGGAAATGCAGGACAAACAGGAGTGCTTAAATATGAGGGGCACACAGGGAGGGTTATGGGTTAGGGAGGGGAGGAGACTGGGTTAGGGTTGGACATGGCCAATGGGGAATGAAACTAAATGTACACATTATGCTGAATGTAAAACAAGCTCTTAAAAAACTAAAGAAAGAAAGAAAGTAAATTTGCCTCTCAAAAAAGAAAAAAAATGTTTGTTAATTATCACTGGTGACTGGAATGCAAAAATTGGAAACAAAGAAGAATCACCAGTACTCGTAAAATTTGGCCTTGGTGACAGAAATAATGTTGGAGATTGCATGATAGAATTCTGTGAGACCAATGATTTATTCATTGCATATACTTTTTTCAACAACACAAACAATGACTATACACATGGACTTCACCAGAGGGAATACACAGGAATCAGACTGAGTACATCTGTGGTAAGAGGCGATGGAAAAGCTCAATATCCTCAGCCAAAACAAGGCCAGGAGCTGATTGTGGAACAGACCATCAATTGCTCATATGCAAGTTCAACTTGAAGTTTAAGGCAATTAAAAGAAGTCAACAAGAGCCAAAATACAACCTGGAATATATTCCTCCTGAATTTAGAGATCATTTGAAGAATAGATTCGATGCATTTAACACCAGTGACCAAAAACCAGAAGAAGTATGGGATGACATCAAGAACATCATCCATGAAGAAACCAAGAGGTCATTCAAAAGACGAGAAAAGAAGAAAAGACCAAAATGGATGACAGAAGAGACTCTGAAGCTTGCCCTTGAGCATAGCGTAGTGAAAGCAAATGGAAGAAATGACAAGATAAAAGAGATGAACAGAAGATTTCAAAGAGCAGCTCAAGCAGACAAAGCCAGTTACTATAATGAAATGTGAAAAGACTTGGAGTTAGAAAACCAAAAGGGAAGAACACGCTCAGTATTTCTCAAGCTGAAAGAACTGAGGAAAAATTTAAGCCTCGAGTTGCAATATTGAAAGATTCTATGGGCAAAATATTGAATTATGCAGGAAACATCAAAAGAAGATGGAAGGAATACACAGAGTCACTGTA
>NW_006921914.1:2223943-2224741 GCF_000298275.1 Orycteropus afer afer
AAAGAAGATGGAAGGAATACACAGAGTCACTGTACCAAAAAGAACTGGTAGATTTTCATCCATTTCAGGAGGTGGCATATGATCAAGAACCAATGATATTGAAGGAAGAATTTGAAGCTGCACTGAAGGAATTGCCAAAGAACAAGGCTCCAGGAATTGATGGAATATCCATTGAGATATTTCAACAAATGGATGCCCCACTGGAGGCATGCCAATCCAAGTGAGATTTGGAAGACAGCTACCTGGCCCACTGATTGGAAGAAATCCATATTTGTACCCATTTCAAAGAAAGGTGATCCCACAGAATGTGGAGATTATCAAACAATACCATCAATATCGCACGCAAGTAAAATCTTACTGAAGATAATTTAAAAATGGTTGCAGCAGTATATTGACAGAGAGCTTCCAGAGGTGCAAGCTGGATTCAGAAGATGACCTGGAACAAGAGATATCATTGCTGATGTCAGATGGATCTTGGCTCAAAGCAAAGAATTCCATAAAGATCCTTACTTGTGTTTCATTAACTATGCAAATGCATTTGATTGTGTGGATCATAAAAAATTGTGGATAACATTGAGAAGAATGGGAATTCCACAACACTTTACTCTACTCATGAGAAACCTGTACATAGACCAGGAAGCTGTTGTTCGAATGTAACAAGGGGACATTACATGGTTTAAAATCAAGAAGGGAGTGCATCAGGGTTGTATCCTTTCCCCATACTTATTCAATCTATATGCTGAACAAATAATCCAAGAAGATAGACTATATAAGGAACAACATGGCATCAAGATTGGA
>NW_006921914.1:2225235-2242817 GCF_000298275.1 Orycteropus afer afer
CTACTTTGGTCATGTTATCAGAAGGGACCATTCCCTGGAGAAGGATGTCATGCTTGGTAAGGTGGAGGGTCGACGAAAGAGGGAAGGCCCTCAACGAGATGGATTGACACAGTGGCTGCAGAGATGGGCTCAAGTATAGCAGGAATCGTGGAGCTCGTGCGGGACCAGGCAGTGTTTCATTCTGCTGTGCATAGGGTCGCTATGAGTCAAAGATGACTTGATGGCACCTAACAAAAACAGTGGTATGGAGCACGTTGTGATATTCCTTCTAAAGCTGTTAAGTTCTAAAGGATGAGTTCTTACATCTGGCCTCTCCTACAACTAAAAAGGAGGGTTCTCTGGATTTCGGAGGCAACATATCCCTCATTGGGGTGTGCTACTCTGGCCTATTCATCGAGTGACTCAAAAATTTGCTAGTTTTGAGTTGGGCCCAGAACAAAAGAAGGTTTTACAATAGGTTCAGGCTGCTGTACAAGACGCTCTGCCACTTGAGCCATATGATTCAGCTGATCCAATGGTGCTTGAAATGTCAGTGGCAGATAGAGATGCTGTTTGGAGTCTTTGACAGGCCCTATTGGGGAATCACAGTGCAAAATCTTAGGACTTGGGAGCAAAGCTCTGCCATTCTCTGCAGATAACTACTCTCCTTTTGAGGAATAGCTTTTGGCTTGCTACAGGGTCTTAGGAGAGACTGAAGGCTTAACCATGAGCCTCCAAGTCACTATGAGGCCTAGGTTGCCCATCATGAGCTGGGTGTTGTCTGATCCACAGAGTCATAAAGTTAGATATGCGCAGCACCACTCCATCATTAAATAGAAGTAGTATATACGAGATTGAGCTTGAGCAGGATTTGAAGGCACAAGTAAGTTACATGAGGAAGTGGCTCAAGTGCCCATGGTCTCCACTCCTGTCACATTACCTTCATTCTACAAGACTACACCTATGACTTCATTGGAAGTTCCTTACAATCAGTTGACTGAGGAAGAGAAAACTCATGCCTGGTTTATACATTGTTCTGCACAATATGTAGGCTCCACTCAGAAGTGGGACAGCAGCAGCACTGCAGATCCCTTCTAGGACCACGCTGAAGGACAGTGGTGAAAGAAAATCCTACCAGTTGGCAGAACTTCAAGCAGTGCATCTGGATTTTCATTTTGCTTGGAAGGTGAGATGGTCAGAAATGTGATTTTATAATGATTCATGCTCTATAGCCAATGGTTTGACATGATAGTCAGGGACTTGGATGAAACATGATTGGAAAATTTGTGGCAAGATGTATGGGGAAGAGGTATGTGGATAGACCTCTGTGAATGGGCCAAAGAAGTGAAGATATTTGTGTCTCATGTGAATGCTCACCAAAGTGGACCTCATCACAGGAAAATTTTAACAATCAAGTGGATAGGATGACACATTCTGTGGACACCAGTTAGCCTCTTTCCCCAGCCATTCCTGTCATTGCCTGGTGGACTCATGAGCAAAAACGGCCATGGTGAAAGGAATGAAGGTTATTCATGGATCAGCAGGATGAACATCCACTCACCAAGCCTGACTTGGCTACAGTCACTGCTGAGTACCCAATATGCCAAAATCGGAAACCAACACTGAGTCCCCAGCATGGCACCATTCCTGGGGATGATCAGCCAGCAACCTAGTGGCAGGTTGATTACATTGGACCACTTTCATAAGGAAAGGGGCATCAGTTTGTTCTTACTGGAATAGATACTTACTCTAGATATGATTTCCCTTTCTTGCATGCAATGCTTCTGTCAAAACTACCACCTGTGGACTTATGGAATATCTTATCCACTGCCACATTATCCCACACATAATTGCCTCAGATCAAGTAACCCACTTCACAGCAAATAAAGTGAGACAATGGGCATATGCTCATGGAATTCACTGTACTTAACATGTTCCCCATTATCCTGAAGCAAGTGACTTGATAGAATGATGGAATGGCCTTCTAAACACTTAATTTTATGCCAACTAGATGGCAATACCTTGCAGGGTTGTGGCAGTGTTCTTAAGAAGGTTGTATATGCTCTAAACCAGCATCTAATGTATGGTGCTGCTTCTTCCATACCCATGATTCATGGGTCCAGTAATTAAGGGTAGAAATGGGAGTGGCACCACCACACACTATTGCTTCTCATGAATTGCTTGAAAAATTTTTGTTCCCTGTCCCTGCAAACCTATGCTCTGTGAGTCTAGAGGTCTTAGTACAAAAGGGAGGAATGGTTCCACCAGGAGACCCAATACTGATTAAAAATGCTAACCCAACAACTTTAGGCTCATCATGCCTCTGG
This sequence comes from Orycteropus afer afer, assembly GCF_000298275.1. Classification (NCBI taxonomy): domain Eukaryota; kingdom Metazoa; phylum Chordata; class Mammalia; order Tubulidentata; family Orycteropodidae; genus Orycteropus; species Orycteropus afer. The sequence continues at coordinate 2,227,542 of NW_006921914.1, forward strand.
ATCAACAAGCAAATAAGGGAGTTACAGTATGGGTTGGTGTGATTGATTCTGATTACCAAGGGGAAATCAGATTGATGTTACATAATGGAGGCAAACTCTGGTGGAGTAGTGGATAAAGTATTTGGCTGCTAACAAGAAGGTTGGTGGTTCAAACCCACCAGTTGCTTCACAGAAGAAAGATAAGATGATCTATTACCATAAGATTTACAGCCTTGAAAACACAATGTGGGTCACTGTTGTTGTTGTTGTTGTTAGGTGCCTTCAAGTTGACTCTGACTCATAGCAACCCTGTGTACAACAGAATAAACCACTGTGCAATCCTGCACCAGCCTCACAATCTTTGTTATACCTAAGCCCATTGTTGCAGCTACTGTGTCAATTCATCTTGTTGAGGTCCTTCCCCTTTTTTGCTGACCATCCACTTTACCAAGCACAATATCCTTCTCCAGGGAATGATCCCTTCTGACAACACGACCAAAGTAGGTGAGACGAAGTCTGTCCATTCTCTCTTCCAAGGAGCATTCCAGCTGAACTTCTTCCAGGATCAATTTGTTAGTTCTTTTAGCAGTCCATGGTACTCTCAATATTCCTTGCCAACACCACAATTCAAAAGCATCAACTCTTCTTCAGTCTTTCTTATCCATTGTCCAGCTTTCACATGCATATGAAGCAATTGAAAATACCATGGCTTGAGTTAGGCGCACCTTAGTCTTCAAAGAAACATCTTTGCTCTTTAGCACTTTAAAGAGGTCTTTCAGAGCAGATTTGCCCAGTGCAATACATCATCTGATTTCTTGACTGCTGCTTCTATGGGTGTTGATTGTGGAACGAAGTAATATGAAATCTATGACAACTTCAATATTTGCTCCATTTATCATGATGTTGCTTATTGGTCCAGTTGTGAGGATTTTCGTTTTCTTTATGTTGAAGTATAATCCGTACTGCAAACTGTAATCTTTGATCTTCATCAGTAAGTGCTTCAAGTCATCTTCACTTTCAGCAAGCAAGGTTGTGTTGTCTGCATATTGCAGGTTGTTAATAAGTATTCCTCCAATTCTGATGACATGTTCTTCTTTATATAGTCCAGCTTCTCAGATTATTTGCTCAGCATACAGATTGAGTAAGTACAGTGAAAGGATACAACCCTGACACACACCCTTCCTGATTTTAAACCATGCAGTATCTCCTTGTTCTATTTGAATGACCACCTCTTTGTCTATGTACAGGTTCTTCATGAGGACAATTAAGTGTTCTAGAATTCTCATTCTTTGCAATGTTATACATAATTTGTTATGATCCATACAGTTGAATGTTTTTTCATAGTCAATAAAACACAAGTAAACATCTCTTTGGTATTCTTTGCTTTCAGTAAAGATCCATCTGACATCAGCAATGATATCTCTTGTTCCATGTCCTCTTCTGAATCCAGCTTACATTTCTGGAAGTTCCCCATCAACATACTGCTGCAACTGTCTTTGAATTATCTTCAATAAAATTTTACTTGCATGTGATATTAATGATATTGTTCAATAATTTCCACATTTTGTTGGATCACCTTTCTTTGGAATGGGCACAAATATCAATCTCTTCAAATCAGTTGGCCAGGTAGCTGTCTTCCAAATTTCTTGGCATAAACAAGTAAGTGCCTCCAGCGTGGCATCCATTTGTTGAAGCATCTCAATAGGTATTCCATCAGTTCCTGAAGACTTGTTTTTTGCCAATTCCTTCAGTGCAGCTTTTACTTCTACCTTCAATATCATTGATTCTTGATCGTATGCCATCTCCTGAAATAGTTGAACATCGATCCATTCTTTTTGGTACAGTGACTCTGTGTATTCCTTCTATCTTCTTTTGATGCTTCCTTTAACATTCAATATTTTGCCCATAGAATCCTCAGTACTGCAACGTAAGGCTTGAATTTTTTCTTCAGTTCTTTCAGATTGCAAAATTCAAAATTCCTCCCTTTTGGTTTTCTAACTCCAGTTCTTTGCACATTTCATTATAACACTTTCCTTTGTCTTCTTGAGCATAATACACACACACACATACACCCCACACACACACACATATACATCACTGGTTTAGCTCCTCTAGAGAACCCAGCCAAAGACACTACCTAAAGGGATCTATAGATTCAATTCAATCCTGATCAAAATTCCAATAGCCTTTGCTAAAGAAGTGGAAAAACTAATCCTCAACTTTATATGCAATGGCAAGAGACCATGTGTGAATAGTTAAAGCTACGTTGAAAGAGAAAAACAGAGTAGGAAGACTCAGACTTCCTGGTTTTAAAACATATTACATGGCTACAGTAATCAAAATAGCCTGGAACTACATAACAATAGACACATAGACCAATGGAATAGAATTGCGAGTCCAGAAATAAATACACACATCTATGGTCAATTAATTTTTAACAAGTTTGCTAAGTCCATTCAATGGTCAAAGAAAAGTCTCTTCAATAAATAGTGCTGTGAAATTTGGATTTCCACATGTAGAAAAATGAAACAGGATCCATGCCTCACACTATACACAAAAACAAGTTCAAAATGAATTAAGGAGTTAAACATGCAAATTAAACCATAAAATTCACAGAAGAAAATGCAGGGGCAATGCTGTCAGGCCTAGCTTTTAACAATGGATTATCTATATAATAACAAAAGCATCAACAGCAAAAGACAAAAGTGGGACCTCATAAAAATGAAAAAATTTTGTTCAACAAAAGATTTTACCAAAAAAGTATAAATATAAACTACCAACTGGGAAAATATCTTGGAAACCATATATTTTATAAGAATCTACTAACAAAAATGTATATAAAACTTTGACATCCTAACAACAAAAAGACAAATAACCCAACCATAAAATGGGCAAAGCATTTGAATAGATATTTCACCAAAGAGGACATTCAAATGGCCACTGCCAAAGGGGCTAGGAGGTGGCATCTTCTGACCTCCTCTAAACCCACAAGAGGAAGACAGAATCATTATCAGTAGCCCTAGGCCTATTCCTGTGAGGCCAGACATGCTGCCTCCCTTCGTCCTTTTCACCAACCCTGACACTGACTGTTCCTCTTGCAGCACCTACCACCTGTCTGCTGGGTTCGGTAATTCACTGCAGTGGCCACGCAGAACTCACAGATGATTGGGTTTATTAGGAAGCAACAGGCTACAATTCAAGTTCAGGAACATGCTCAGTCTCTCTCAGCCCACTGTCTCTCAGATGACAGTCTCTCTCAGTCTCTCTCAGCAGTGCGTGTCTCTCTCCCAGCAGTGTGTGTCTCTCAGTCTCTCTCTCAGCAGCACATGTCTCTCATGTCTCTCTCTCAGCAATATGTGTCTCTCACATCTCCAAGCTGGCAGTGAGAGATTTTCTGCCTCTAGGAGGGCTTCTTTTGAGCCTGGCAGCATCACCAAACTAACCAATCCCAACATCAGAATTCTATACACCTGAGAGAGAGAGAGAACTTCCCAGAAGATTGCTTCATGCTGGTTCAAGAGAAATACCCCAAGTGGATAACTTTAGCATCAGGAGCTACTTAGTTACTCACAGCAAATTCCACCACGGAGTTCACAAAGACTTATGGCTAGAAAAGCCATATGATGTAGTTTACTACACCACAGCCACCAGACACATGGAAAAATGTTCAATATCACTAGTCATCAGAACTTATCAAATCGCAACTATGATGAGATCCTATTTCACTCTCACTAGGATGGCTGACCTCAGAAGCCCAAGGAGGGGTGGCTATGAGTCAGAATCAACTCGATGGCAGTGAGTTTGGTTTTTTGGAGAATGGCTAAGATTTAAAACAAAAAACAAAAAAGAAAAGAGAAAATCTCAAATATTGGTGAGAAAAATGGTTTAAGGCTTAAAGATGATCTTTAAACCAATAGGCAGTTCCATCAGCAATAGCTGGTAGGAATGCAAAATGGTACATTGTGGGAAATAGTGTGATGGTTCCTTAAAAAACTAAACATAGAACTCTTATATGGCCCTGGAATTTCACTCCGAGGAATATACCAAAAAGACTTGAAAGCAGAGACTGAAACAGAGACTTGTATACCAATGTTGACTGCAGCATTATTCAAAATAGCCAAAAAGTAGAAACAACATAAATGCCTATCAACAAATGAATGAGTAAAGAAAATGTAGTACATATATACAATGGAATGCAATTCAACCAGTCAGAGAAATGAAGACTTGATACATGCTACAATATAGATGGAGCTTGAAGACATTATGCTAAGAAAAATAAGTCAACTTCAAAAGGACAGATATTGTATAATCTCACATAAAAAGACAAGAACAGTAAAATGTACAGAGACAAAAGTTTATTAGAGCTTACCAGAGCAAGGAGGGAAGGGGAAAGGCAGTGGTTATTGCTTATGGAGTGCTGAGTTTCAGTTTATGGTGATGGAAAACTTGCATTGGTTAAGAGTAGAGTTACACAGCTCATTAATGTAATTGCTTTCAACCTGTAAGAAGTTGAATTGGTAATAATTGTGTTATTTACAACAACACACACTCAAAAAAAAAAGAGACTAGTTTGGTTTGGAAGTTTAAGGTTACAATTTCATGGGATATTTTAATTAACTGGCCTAGAAGGTTGGGCAATCCTACTTCTGTAGTGATACTGCCTCGGAAACCCAAGGAGGGGTCACTATGAGTCAGGGCCGACTCGACGGCACATAACAACAACAACAACAAAGATCATATTTAGTGCTTCTGTTCTAACTCCTGGTTTGTCGTATAGTGCCTGGAGCTTTAAAAAAAAACTTGCAAGCAGCCATGTAAGGCACAAAAATAAGTCTCAATTCACTTGGAACAACAGAGGAAGAAGGAGAGTTGGGAATAGAAGGGAAAACAAAATGGAATATGTGGCTAATTGCCTCCATGAACAACTGCTTTCTTTGCCATGAAACCAGGAGAACTGGATGGTGCCTGACTACCATTACTGAACATTTTGATCAAGGATTCTACAGAAGAATCCTTATCAAAAGGGGAAAATGCAAAACAGAATTTCAAATTTTCATGGCCTCTAGCCTTTCTGGAGCCATGAGGGGTGAATGAAATCCTGAAGCTATTGGTTTAAAGATCATCTTTAAACCTTAAACCAAAAATATCCCCTCAAATCTTCTTAAAACCAAACAACAGCTTAGTTTAACTACTAAAGAATGTCTGCCTTGAGCATGGGTCTCTTTTAAGATATATCTATATGGGATCAAACTGACAGTGAGTATTTGTTAATGGGGGTGGAGCAACTTAGAAAAGGAGGGTGAGAATAGTTTTACAACTCGAAGAATGTAATCAATGTCACTGAATTGTACATGTAGAAATTGTTGAATTGTTGTATGCTCTGCTGTGTATGGGAGCTCTGGTAGCATAATGCCTAAGGCACTTGACTGCTAACCAGAAGGCTGGTGGTTCAAACTCACCAACCACTCCTTGGAAGGAAGGTTGGGCAATCTACCTCCATAGTGATATCGTCTTGGAAACCCAAGGAGGGGTTGCTATGAGTTGGGTCCGACTTGTCGGCAAACAACAACAACAGCAACTGGTGTGTATATTCTCAACAACAGTAACAAAATCAAATTATGTTAAGAAATGACCAAAAACATATATATGATAACAACTGAACATTGTAATTTATAGTGCTGGACAATGAATCCTTTAGGTCAGAAAACACTCAAAGTACAACTGGGGAAGTGCTGCCTCCTCATAGTAGATTTGACTTCAATAACATGAATTGAGTAAAGCCTTTGTGACCTTCATTTACTGATGTGGCTTGACTCTAAATGAGAAATAACAGCTGTAAACAGTCATTACTAATCAGAACATGGAATGTATGAAGTATGAGTCAAGGAAAATAACTTTTCAAAAATGAAATGGAATGCTTGAAGACCAATGTCCTAGGCATTAGTGAGCTGCAATGTACTGCTATTGGCCATTTTGAATTACACAATCGTATAGTTTTACTATGCCTGGAATGACAAATTGAAGAAGAATGGCATTCCATTCATCATGAAAGGAACATTTCAAGATCTATCTTGACACATGCTGTCAACAATAGGTTAATATCCATACGTCCACAAAGAAGACCAGTTAATACAACTATTATTCAAATTTATGATACCAGAGATTGCATGATAGAATTCTGAAAGACCAATGACTAATTCATGAGAAACATTTTTTTTTCCAATTACCTAATTGATGACTATATATGTGGACCTCTCCAGACAGATTATACAGCAATCAAATCAACTACATATGTGGAAAGATGATGGTGAAGCTCAATATTGTCAGTCAAAACAAAGCCAGAGCTGGCTGCGGAACAGATCTTCAGTTGTTTGTATGTAAGTTCAAGTTGAAGCTGAAGTAAATAAAGCAAGTCCACAAGAGCCAATGTAAGATCTTGAACTTTTCCTTCCCAGATTTACAGACCATCTCAAGAATAGATTTGACACACTGACACTAATCACTGAAGATCAGACAAGTTGTGGGATAACATCAAGGAGTCATACATGAAGAAAGCAAAAGTCATTTAAAAGACAGAAAATAAAGAAAAGATGAAAATAGATGTCAGAAGAGACTATAAAACTTGCTCTGGAGTACAGGGTAGCTAAATTGAACAGAAGAACTGATGAAGTAAAAGAGTTGAACAAAGATCTCAAAGTGTGGCTGGAGAAGATAAGGTAAAGTGTTATGATGAAATGTGAAAAGACCTAGAGTTAGAAAGCCAAAGGCGAAGAACATGATCTTGGCATTTCTAAAGCTGAAAGGATTGAAGAGAAAATTCAAGCCTTGATTTGCTATATTGAAGGATTCTATGGGCAAATAATTGAATGATGCAAGATATATCAGAAAAAGATAAAAGTAATAGATAGCATCACCATATCAAAAAAAATTAGTCATTGTTCAACCATTTAAGGCGGTAGCAGTTATGGGTTCCGATTAAAATAATAGCCACTATAATCTCCGCATTTTTAAAGAAAGGTTTTATTTAGGCTAGCCGACTGCAGGGAGCTGAAGTGCGCTCCTAGGCTGCAGTGCCTTTTTCTCCCGAGAGACTGAGTTATACAGGTTAGAATTACTTCCTGACATGTGGAAATTGTTTTTTTTTTTTAATTCTCTTTGTTTCAGACTCAGGACACATGTTTTTCTCAGGTGCATCCTGTTTATCTCAGGTGCATCCTGTCTCAGGGGGTGAGGGGTGTTTTTCTCATGTTTTTCTCTGGTGCAGCTACCACAGCATAATGATCAAGAGTTGCTAACACTGAATAGAGAAGTTCAAACTGCACTGAAAGCATTGGCAAAAATCATCACTCCAGTAATTGAAGGAAAATCAATTGAGATATTTCAATAAACAGATGCAAGATGCTTCAATAAACACATGGATTGAAAGAAGTGCTTACTTATCTATATCAAGAAATTGGGAAGACAGCTACCTGACCAACTGACTGGAAGAGATTCATATTTGTTCCTATTTCAAAAAAAGGTAATCAAACAAAATGTGGAAATTATCAAACAATATCATTAGTATCACATGCTAGCAAAATTTTGCTCAAGATAATTAAAAAACTACTAAAGCCATACATCAACAGGTAACAACCAGAAGTTCAAGCCAGATTCAGAAGAGGATGTGGAATAAGGAACATCATTACTGGTATCAGATGGATCTTAGCTGAAAGCAGAGAATACCAGAAAGATGTTTATTTATGTTATATTGATGACACAAAGACATTCGACTGTGTAGATAATAACAAATTATGGACATTATGAAGAATGAGAATTCTAAAATATTTAATTGTGCTCATGTCAGACCTGTACATGGATCAAGAGGCACTTAGTCTAACAGAATAAGGGGATACTACCTGGTTTAAAATTAGAAAAGGTATGTGGCAGCGTTGTATTCCTTCACCTTACTTATTCAGTCTGTATGTTAAACAAATAACCTAAGAAACTGGATTATGTGAAGAAGAATGCAGCATCAGGATTGGAGGATGACTCATTAACGACCTGTGATACGCAGATTATACAAACTTGCTTGCTGAACGTGCAATATGGATGACACCTGAACATAAAGAAAATGACATCTTCACAACTAAACCAATAAACATCAAGATAAATGGCAAGGAAATTGAAGCTGTCAATGATTTTTTTTTTCTATTTGAATCAACAATCATTAATAATGGAATTAGCCATCAAAAAAATCAAAGGACATATTGCATTAGGAAAATCTGTTGCAAAACAAAACCCAATGCCATCAAGTTGATTTTTAATCATAGCAACCCTATAGGACAGAGTAGAACTTCCCCTTAGAGTTTCTAAGGCTGTAAATCTTTTCAGAACCAGATTGCCACATCTTTCTCTTGCTGAAAAAGACCTCTTTAAAATGTTAAAAAGCAAAGATGTCACTTTGATGACTAAGGCACACCTGGTCCAAGCCTTAGTCTTTTAAATAGCCTCATATGCTTGTGACAGCGGGACAGTGAAAAAGGAGAATTGATGCATTTGAATTGTGGTGTTGGCAAAGAATATTTAATACACCATGTGCGGCCAGAAGAATGAACAAATCAGTTCGAAACAAATCAGCCAGAATACTCCTTAGAAGTGAGGATGGCAAGCTTAACTTTGGACATGTCATTAGGAATCTCTAGAAAAGAACATTATGTTTGGTAAAGTAGATAGAGAAAAAAAAGGAAAATCTCCCATGAAATAGACTGACATGGTGGCTGCAACAATGAACTCAAACATGCGAAGCATTGTGAGGATGGCACAGAACAGGGCAATATTTCAGTTCTTATTATACATAAGGTTGCCAACAACTATGAGCCTACTCCACGGGCAACTAACAATAGGTGTTAAGTGGTATCTCATTGTGGTGTTAATTTGCGTTTTCCTACTGACTAATACTGTTGAGCATATTTTCATATGCTTATTTTACATCCACACAGCCTCTTTGGTGAAGTGTGTGTTAAAATATTTTGCTCACTTTGTAATTGGATTGTTTGATTTTTTTTTTTTTTTTTACTCTTTAACCATGAGAGTTCTTTATCTGGATGAAAGTCTTTTATAGTACATGTGGTTTGCAAGTTTTTTCTCTCAATCTATAGCCTGGCTTTTCTTTCTTTTTTTTTTTTTTTTTTTTTTTTTTAGCAGTGTCTTTCGCAGAGCATCTAATTTTAATGGAGTCCAGTTTAACTTTTTTTTTCTTTTATGGATTGAGAAAATTGTTTTGATTTTACTGGAATCCAGATTTCTGGGTTTGTGGAATTGGGGCCATCCACTCTTAGGTTTCCTTTTGTACTTGGAAGGAACTGGTTCCCTGGAGGAATCTTCTGTTCAAACAATAGCTTAACAAACAGCTTAGTGGAGAGCATTTTGCCTTAGGTATTGAATTCTTTTGAAAATTATCTATGTGCAACCCGCTTCCAGAAATAGGAACTCCAGGGTCTGACTGGAAGCTGTGTTTTAGGCTGTATTGTGTGTCCTTAGTGATTCTGTTTCTGTAAACAAAGGACCCTGAATCCCTGCTCAACCCTGCTCATGCTTGGATGTTATCTTCTGAGAAGGTAACGTAACAATGACCTATTTAACCTTTCACTGTCCCCGGTATGGAATGCCTTCCCAACATGTTTGAGTGATCCTGCCCAATTTGAATTGTATCTAAAAAAAGAAACCCACTGCCATCCAGTGGGATCTGACTCATAGTGACCCCTCCTTGGGTTTCCAAGGCCTTATCACTATGGAAGTAGAGTGCCCAACCTTTCTTCTGAGGAGTAGCTGGTGGGTTTGAACCACCAGTCTTCTGGTTAGCAGTCAAATGCCTTAGGCACTACGCCACCAGAGCTTCTGAATTGTATCTACTTTTAATAAATATATTCTGTTACAGTAATTTTTGGTGTTGCTCTAAGCATGTAGATTTTTGAGAGAACTCTTTAGATATCCAGGTCACAAAGATTTTCTCCTGAAAGCATTATTATTTTACATTTAAACTTCAGATCCATTTTCAGTTAAATTTTGTAAAAGGTATAAGATTTAGGTAGTGAGTTTTTTTTCTTTTATGAATATGGATGTCCAATTTTTCTAACACCTTTATAAAGACAATCTTTTCTCCGTTTATTTGCCTTCACAGCTTTGTCAAAAATGAATTGGCCATATTTGAGTGGATTTATTTCTGGAACTCTATTTTGTTACATTTATCTAAAGGTCTATTGAACCATCAAATACCACACTGCCTTCATTAATGTAGATTTGTAATGAGTCTTAAAATTGGATCATGTTCCCAATTAAAATGCCAGCAAGTTATCTTGTGGATATTGCCAAACTAAATATAAAGTTTATATAGAAAGGCAAAAGACTCAGGATGGTCAACACAATATTAAGAAAACGAGTAAAGTCAGAGGACAGACACTGCCTGATTTCAAAACTTATTATAAGGCTACAGTAGTCAAGACAGTGTGGTACTAGTGAAAGAATAGAAAAATACATCAGTGGAACAAAATAGAGAGTGCAGAAACAGACCCACACAAATATAATCAATTGATCTTTGATAAGGGAGCAAAGACAATCCAATGGAGAAATGATAGCTTTTTAAACAAATGATGCTAGAACAGTTCAACATTTTCACATGCGAAAAAAAAAAAATGTGAATCTAGACACAGAGCTTATATCTTTCACAAAGTTAATTCAAAATGTGTCGTACACATAAATCTAAAATACAAAATTTCTAGAAGATAACACAGGAGAAAATCTAAGTGACCTTGGGCTTGGAGAAGACTTTTGGGATATAACACCAAAAGCATGATTTATGAAATAAAAAAATTGATTTCACTAATATTAAAATCCTCTGCTCTGTGAAAGACACTTAAAAGAATGGAAAGACAAGCCTCACACTGGAAAAAAAATTTGTAAAACACGTATCTGATAAAGCATTGTATCTGAGATATATAAAGAACTCTTATATCTCGACATTAAGAAAATAAACAACTCAATTAAAAGCGGGCAAAAGATTTGAACAGACACTTCACCAAAGAAGACAGACAGATGGAAAATAAGCATATGAAAGATGTTTAACATCTTGTCATTCCAGAATTGCAAATTAAAACAACAGTGAGATACCACTACACATCAGTTTGAATGTCTAAAATCCACAACACTGAGAATACCAAATACTAGCAAGGAGGTAAGGCAAAAGAAACTCTTATTCATTGTTTATGGGAATGTAAAATTGTACAGCCAATTTGGAACACACTGGTAGTATCTTTTGTTTATATTTTTCTTATTATTTCCTTTGTTGCTGTTTAGTGTTTACTGAACTTTAAGATTTTCTGTTTTATTATCTTTGAGGTTACCCAGTAATTTATTGTTATTGTCCCAAATTTAAAACAATCCATTCTGTTTTGATATTGTCTTAACTTCCTGTCCATTTGCAAGTTCTAGACCAAGACCGTTTATTCACTCTTTTTGCTTAATAGTTGTGATTATTCACAAATTGACACCTCTGGTTTCCTATTTTTAGTTATGTAAGTTTATTTTATATTTGACACTCTTAGATTTGGGTTAATTTCTGGGTGATGTATGTGTCTTAATCTTAGGTTTTTGTCTGCCATTGTTGGTTCAGTGTCAAAAAGACTCCCTTTAGCATTTCTTATAAGGTTGGTCTGTTTTTACAGATGATCTTAATTTCTGTTTACCGGAAAATGTCCTAATTTTACCATTGTATTTGAGGGAAAATTTTGCTGGATATATAATTCTAGGTGGGCAATTTTTTTTCTTTCAGGGTTTTATATATGTCATGCAATTGCTTTCTTCCTGCATGGTTTCTTCTGAGAAAATGGAACTTTGTCTTATTGGTTGCTTTGGCTACCTAGTACCTCTGTGAGAAGAATATACCACAAATGGGATAGCTTGAAGAAACAAGAGTTTATTCTCTTACAGTTTGGAGGCTTTAAGTCTGAATTCAAGTGCCAGGCTGTAGGGGTGGGGTGAAAGCCCCTCAACCTGGGTTTCAGCTCTGCCTCCTGCTCAGCCCACTGAAGCTAGAGGCTTTTCTTCACTCAGACTGCTAGCTGCTGAGGCTGACAAGCCCAAAGTTGATAAGTGAAAAGGAACAGTCCCGATGTTACCAAACCACATGGCAGGCCATTAATTCAAGTCCATTGAAAGTCCCAAGGTTGACAGAGCATGGCAGGCTGGTGAACAACAACACAACTACATGCAGGGTTCAAGCATGCCATAAGCTAGAGACCATTCCCAAAACTGCTGCTTATATACAGGAAGAAGACCGCATCTCAAAAGCAGCTAACTACTCAGCTGCTTGTGGTAGATCCCACTATGGAGCTGATTGCCAGTCTCATCACAGGGAATAACTACCACTAGCTGCCCAGCCACTCAGCCAGGCCCAATCAAGTTGACACACAACTTTGACTACCACATTGGTTATCCTTTGTAGGTAATTTTTCATTTTTCCTGAGTTGTTTTCAAGATTCTTTCTTTGTATTTGCTTTTGGAAAGTTTGATTATGATATGCCTTGGTGATATTTTTTTGTTTTGGGGATCTATTCTCTTTGGAGCTCATTGAGCTTCTTGAATGCCTACTGTGTTAGGCTGGGTTCTCTAGAGAAGCAAAACCAGTAAAGTTTATATACACATATAGAGAAAGATAAATTTATCTTAGAAAAATGTCTCACACACTTACAGAAGCTGGCAAGTCCCAAGTTCTTGGATCAAACATCAAGCTAGAGGCTTTTCCCAACTCACGCAGCTGCAGGGGCTGATGAGCTCAAGGTCGGCAGGCAGATACCGGGTGTTGACTCCAACGAATGATGAATCCAAGATCTCCAAGCCGAATGTTTGATTGTTCATTCACAGACACTTGTAAGCAGCCCAAGGGGATCCCGATCCATAGAAGAGTGTCTCTTTTCCCAGGATGTCCATAAATATATTAGAAGCAGGCCACATCCCTGGGAAAACTCCCTTTCAATGGATTGGCCACTCAAAACATATACATCTTATCTCATCAGGGGAATAACCAATATCACAATTGCTTAAACCACACAGAATTGTGGTCCAGCCAAGTAGACACAGAGCTCCAACTATCACACTACTCTTCATGAAAAATTAACAGAGATCTAAATACAACAACGTCACACTGTCTTGGAGACAACAGACCATCACAGTTCATGTAAACAAGCAAGACAAAGTGATACAAACAAGGGACCAGGACACAGACTCAGAACACATCCCTGAGGAAGAAGCAACATGGGAACTCCCTGATAAGGAATTCAAAAGAATTATATTCAGGTATCTTCAAAGGATTGAGAGACAGATCAAGGAAAATACTGATAAAATTAAGGAAAACCCTGACAAAACCCTAGAAGAATTTCAGAAAAAAAAAAAAAAAATACAAGAACAAAATGAGAAATAAATGAAAAATCAGAAAAGATTCAAAATCTACAGATAGAAGTCCAGAAGATTAATATTAAATTGTCAGAAATACATAACACATTGAAAGGGCAAAGGAGTAGAATTGATGCAATGGAAGATAGAATTAATGAGACTGAAGACAAATACCTGAATACTTATTTGCAAAAGGATCAATAAGAAAAAATAGGAAAACAAAATGAAGAAAGCCTAAGGTTCATGTGGTATACCATCAAAAGGAATAACCTACGTGTCATTGGAATTCCAGAACAGGAAGAGAAAAATAAAACTACTGAGTAAATTGACTAAGAATTATTGGAAGAGAACTTCCCAAATATGATGAAAGATGAGAATACATCCATTCAGGAAGTCCAATGAACCCCAAACAGGATAGACCCCCAAAAGAAAATCACCAAGATCATCACCAATCATCATCAAACTCATCAACACCAAAGACAAAGACAGAATCCTCAAAGCAGCATGGGAAAAACAAAAAGTTACTTACAAAGGACAACCAGTAAGAAGAAACTCTGATTTCTCAGCAGAAACCATGCAAATGAGAAGGAAATGGGACAGTATATATAAAACCCAGAAAAAGAAAATTTTTCAACTAAGAATTATATACCCAGAAAAATTGTCCCTCAAATATAACAGTGAAATTAGGAGATTTCCAGATAAACAGAAACTAAGGGAATTTGTTAAGACCAAACCAACCTTACAAGAGATACTAAAGGGAGTCCTTTGAACAGAGAACCAAAAATAGCAAACAACAACCAATCACTAATACACAAGATGACATAACCCAGAAACCACAGTTATGGCCATATTCAAAGTAGAATAAGCCTACAAGATTATAAACAGGGAACCAGAGACATCAATTGGCAAATGAGGACAACTACAAACCAAAAATAGGGAAAATACTGTGTAGTTACAGAACTTCTAAATGGTGAGGAAGTCAAGAGAGTTGCAAGACAAAATGGACTATTCTGAACTCAGGGAGAAACTTATAAATCATAGGGTAATTGCGAAGAAAAATTATAAACCTTCACATCACAATAAAAAACAGGACAAGCACAAATATTTAGCAAATACTAAAACAATAGCAACAAAAGAAATGATAACACAATTCATAAACAAAATGAGCTCAGCACAGAAAATTATATGGAACAAAGAAACCAGGAACAACATGAAAAAACAAATAGCAAAATGACAGCAACAAATTCATACTTGTCAATAATTACATTGAATGTCAATAGATTAAATGAACAACTCAAGAGACAGAGAGTTGCAGATTGGATAAGAAAACATAATCCATCAACATGCTGTCTACAAGAGACACAACTTAGAGACAATGACAAAAACAGACTAAAAATCAAAGGCTGGAAAAAGATCCATCAAGCAAATGGAAACCAAAAAGAGCAGGAGTGGCAATATTAATTTTTGATCAAATTGACTTTAAGACAAAAATCACCATATGAGATGAGGAAGGACATTATACAATGATTAAAGGATCAATTGAACAAGAAAATATAACCATAATAAATATTTATGGAGCCAATGAAAGACCCCCAAAGTACATAAATTAGACTTTAAAAGAGTTGAAAAGGCAAATAGATGATTCCATAGTCATAGTGGGAGATCATTTTCAATAAGAGATAGAACAACTGGAAAGAAGCTCAACAAAGATGCAGAAAGGCTAAACAATACAATCCACCAACTTGAACTTATAGACATCTACAGAGCACTTCACCCAACAACAGCACAATATATATTCTTTTCCACTGTACATGGAACATTCTCCATGATAGACCATATGTTAGGCCATAAAGCAAGCCTTAATAAATTAAA
>NW_006921914.1:2260622-2261172 GCF_000298275.1 Orycteropus afer afer
GATGGAAGACTGGACAATGTACTTCCATAAAGATTTATTGCCTCGGAAACCTAAAGTTGGAATTGACTCAATGGCAGTGAGTTTGGTTGTATAAGAGATGACTATAAGAGATGTATCTTAGGCCTAAAGACACAAATAGGTTGAAAATGAAATAATGGAAAAAATATTCCATGCAAGTAATAATCAAAAGAGAATATGGGTCATGGTCTTAATATCAGACAAAATAGAGCTAAAGTTAAAATATTTTATGAGTGGCTGGAGGCAAGATGGTGACACATTCCACCCAGTTCCTCCAAACCAAACCAAATCTACTGCTATCAAGTCAGTTTCAACTCATAGTGACCCTATAGGACATACTGGAACTGTCCCATAGGGTTTCCAAGGCTGTAAACCTTTATGGAAGCAGACTGCCTCTTCTTTCTCCCATAGAGTGGCTGGTGGGTTTGAACCACTAACCTTTTGGTTAGCAGTTGAATGCTTTTAACCACTGCACCACTAGGATTCCTCCATCTACAACAGAGACCCAGATAAACTAAGTGAAATAGATACA
>NW_006921914.1:2261447-2262867 GCF_000298275.1 Orycteropus afer afer
GAATATGAGCTGGATCTGGAAGAGAAAAGTGCAGGAAAACAGGCAAGTTTCCAAGTGGCAGAAGTAACTGCAGAGTGAAGACAGAGCCAGTGAAGGAGGATGAAACAACTCACGACTGGTTAACAGTCCTCATTTGGGTTGAGGGCCCTTGAGAAGGGGAAGACCTGTGGGGTGGTGGCTGGAGACGCTGGACTATGGACAGTTTCCCATTTAACTGAGTCCAGGAAGGAACTGGATAATCACCTGCATGCAAACTGGGTAATCAGAAGTGTACTGGGACAACACCAGTGAATTGCAACTGCAGAGGTGCTTTCTTCACTTTCCCCACCACAGCTTCCTGGTGACCACAGTGATCCTCCTTCCTGCCCCTATCAATCTGGTGGCTACAGATGCCCATCCAGCTGCAGCTCACCTGTTTAGTTCCATGGGATGCCTCCTCACACTGGTAGCTACTCACAGAACAATGCCTCAAGCAGATGAAGCCAGTGTCTGTGGATTTGCCTGCCTGTAGCTGTGTAATTGACAGGCCTTGCTCTCATCGAACACAAGATGTGTACCCCCACAGCCTCCTCTGCTGGAGTCACACACATGCAGCAGGCTTCTGCTCCCTCTCTGGGCACACTCTCCAGTGGATCATGTCACAGCCACCTGCTGCCACTGCTGCTGGCTGACCATAGTTTCAACACCTTCCCCCCCTTTTCTTTTTCTTTTTTCTACTTTTGCTTCTTTATTATCTCTTTATTTCTCCTTCTTCTTTTTTATATTAACCCATCTTTCTTCTCATCCAGCCTCCACTTTTTTTAAAATTTTGTTTCTTTTTTTCTTCCTTCCCAATCCAACAGGAAGCAGACATTAGTTCCCCATTAGTCAGCCATACCTACTATACTTACCACCTCTCTAAACAGGTGAGACCCACCACCCACTCAGGCACTAATGGATCAACAACAGATGGTGAACAACACCTGCTCATCCCACCCACAGCTCCTCTTCATGATCAATAGAGACTTGCACCCACATTCCCACCAGTTACTCCACCCACTCAGAGACAAGTGACTCAGTGCTGTCAAGACATCTACCAAAGAAGTACGCCTGTCCAACTCACCCTGATATACCAAAACAAAAAAATCATGGTGAAGCAAATCAACACATAACCCATAAATAAAAACAACTCCAAAATATGTCAAAGTCAACACACAATTTCTCTTCAAACAAAGAAACAAGACAAGATATCATAAGCAAGTGACCAAAATAAAGAACTAGGAAAATTCCCCAATGAACAACAAGTAATAGGACTACCTGCTAAGGAAATCAAAAGATGCAACTATATATTGGCCCTTCTAAGAGCTGGGGAAAAAAAAAAAAAAACACTGCCGTCAAGTTGATTCTGCTCATAGCGACCCCTCCTTGGATTTCCAAGGTG
>NW_006921914.1:2263333-2274352 GCF_000298275.1 Orycteropus afer afer
AGCATTTGTTATTTTCTGTCTTGTTCAACTTTGCTATTAATGCTGGTGTGAGATGGTATTTCATAGTTGTTTTGATTTGCATCTTTCTAAAGGATAATGACCACAAACATTTCTTCATTTGTTTGTTGGCTGCCTGAATATCTTCTTTGGTGAAGTGTTCATTCATGACTTCTGCTGGTTTTTGAATTGGACTGTTTGTCTTTCTGACATTGAGGTGTCGGTGTTTTCTATAAATTTCAGAGATAAGTCCCTTGTCAGATATGCCATTACCAAAATTTTTTTCCCATTCTGTAGGTTCTCTTTCTACTCTTATGGAGAAGTCTTTTGATGCACATAAGAACTTAATTTTTAGAAGGTCCCAATCATCTAGTTTCTCTTCTGCTATTTATGCATTTTGGCTTATGCTTTATAGTCTATTTATGCCATAAATTAAGGCCTCTAAGTTTGCCCACATTTTTTCCTTGATGAACTACATAGTTTTAGGTTTTACATTTAAGTCTTTGATCCAGCTGGTGTTAGTTTTTGTGTATGGTGTGAGGTATGGATCTTGTTTCATTTTTCTGCAAATAGATATCCTGTTTTTTCAGCACCATTTGTTAAAAAGACTCTCTCTTTCCCATTTAATGTATTTTAGTCCTTTGTCAAATATCAGCTGACCATAGGTGGATGGATCTATTTCTGGGCTCTCAGTTCTGTTCCACTGGTCTATGTGTCTTTTGTTGTACAAATACCAGGCTGTTTTGACTACTGTGGCTATATAGTAGGTTTTGAGATCTAGGAGTGTAAGACCTCCTACTTTGTTCTTCCTCTTCAGTAGTGATTTGCTTATCCGAGGTCTCTTTCCTTTCCATATAAAATTAATAATTGGTTTTTCCATGTCTTTAAAGAATGTTGATGGGATCTGGATTGGGATTGCACTGAATATATACATTGCATTGGGTAGTACTGACATTTTCAAAATGTATAATCTTCCTGTCCACAAGCATGGTATGTCCTTCCATTTATATAGATCTCTTACAGTTTCTTTCTTTCTTTTTTTCTTTTTTATACTATATTACTTTTATTCTTCAAACAGGAAAGAAGAAATAATTCCTTCCAGTGTTGTTATTCTCCATATATAAGTAAAAGTAGCAACAAAATGGCAATATTAAGATAGCAACTTTATATTAAAGAAGTCTGATTGTTCTTAAAGTGGATGAGAATCTCATTAGCCTCTTGCAGCACACCATACTTCCCTTGTCACCTTGGTTCTGACTCATAGTGACCCTACAGTTATGAAGTTATAAACGGAATTTTAGGAGAAATGTTATAAAAAATTGCAATTACATAATTCATTCCTATTCCCTGTTCCTTTTCCTTTATTGATTATTGAGCTTTTGTGGCACAGGGTTAAGCCCCAGCTGCTAACTGAAAGGTTTGCAGTTCGAACACAAAACCTATACATGGAAGAAAAATGTTGCCGTCTGCTTCCATAAAGATTACAACCCTGGAAACCCTATGGGGCAGTATAATGTTACTGTTCTGTGGGATCACTATGAGTAGGAATTGACTCGATGATATTGGGTTTGGTTTTTATTGACTAAAATGCACAACAAAGTAGGATCAGGTTTCAATTTGTCATCAAGCCATCCTGATCTAACTTTGCTTTGAACAGACAACCTGCTGCAAGAATCCAATTCATTTTAGCTTGTGCAATGGATAATAATGAGTCTGGAGAGCATAGTCATTTGATAAGAACCCTTATACTGTATAAAACATTGTTAGGAGGATAAAAGTGTGTGTGTATGCACCTATCATGCACACATCTCTTACAGTTTCTTGAAGTGGTGTTTTGTAGTTTTCTTTGTATAGGCCTTTTCTGTTCCTGGTAAGTTTTATTCCCCAGTATCTTATCTTTTCAGTAGGTATTGTAAATGGTGTAGATTTCCTTATTTCCTTTTCAGAGCCCTCTTTGCTGGTGTAGAGGAATACAACTATTTTTTTGTATGTTAATTTTGTATCTTGACACTATGCTAAATTTCTCAATTAGTTCCAGTAGTTTACTTGCTGAGTCTCTTGGGTTTTCTATGTATAGGATCACATCATCAGCAAATAAGGATAGTTTTACTTCCTCCTTACCAATTTGGATGTGTTTGATTTCCCTTTCTTGCCTTATGGCCCTGGCTAGGACTTCTGGTACAATGTTGAATAGAAGTGGTGATAGAGAGCATCCTTGTCTGGTTCCTGTTTGCAAGGGTAATGGTTTCAGTCTCTCTCCATCAGGAATAATGCTGGCTGTTGGTTTTGCCTATATGCCCTTTATTATGTTGAGGAATTTTCCTTCTATTTCTATTTTTCTGAGAGATTTTTGAGTCTATTGGTGACGATTTTGTTGAAGATTTTTGCATCTATATTCATGAAGGATTTTGGTCTGTGGTTTTCCTTTCTAGTGGTGTTTTTGGTTTTGGTATCAGGGTTCTGCTTGCTATATAAAATGTATTTGGGAGGATTCCATCCTTTTCTATGTTCTGGAATAGTTTGAGTAGGATTGGTGTCAGCTCTTGTCCAAATGATTGGTAAAATTCTACCATCTGGGCTAGGACTTTTTTTATTGTTGATATATATATAAATGACCTGTTCAATTTCTTCTTTTTTTTATGGGTCTGTTCAAACTTTCTACCTCAGTCTATGTTAGTTTAGGTAAGTAGTGTGTCCTAGAAATCTGTTCATTTCTTCTAGGTTTTCAAGTTTGTTGGAGTTCTTCATGGTATCCTGATATTATCCTTTTAATTTCAGTTAGTTCTGTTGTGATGTCACCCATTTCATTTATTATTCATTTCATTTGCATCTTCTCTTTCTTTTCCTTTGTTAAGTTTGCCAGTGGTTAGTCAATTTCATTAATCTTTTCAAATAACCAACTTCTAGTCTTGTTGATTTTTCTATTGTCTTTCTATTTTCTGTTTTGTTTATTTCTGTTCAAATCTTTATTATTTCTTTTCTTCTAATGTAATTCAGCCAATTCCATTTGCCACTTTATAACAATAATCATCTTTCCTCTAAAGCCCAATTGTATGTTCCTCATTTCCTTTTAAGGCTTCATTAGAAGCATATTTAATATCCACATTTCTAGCAACATTCTGGTCATGACATTAGAAGTTTTCTCTATAAATTTCCTCACTTGTTTCTGAGCCTTATGCTAGAGGAAAAAAGACCTCAGGTTAAGCATGTTCTTTTATTAAGTCTTAGACAAGATAAAGAAAAACAATGGCAATCATATGGGATGAGGGAAACCATCAGCATGTACACAGTATAGAAACTGAATGGAGTCCACATAGTCACAGGCATGGTGTTCATTATATTTGATAGAGTATGAAAGAAATCATCACAAAATCATCATTGGTGGCAAGTCAATTCATTACTGTCACAGGTGGGACTACATAAGTGGGAAAAGGACCATGATTGGAATACATACATAATTGAAGAGTAAAAAGGTTTACAGGATTGGGTTCTGGGGCTTGACCACCTGGCTTTCTGGTGGTCAAGGTATGACTCATGAGTATGTGGCTCTTAGTCATAGCCACTAGACAGCTGCAAGACAATACCAGGACCCCAACCTTTAATTTAAATTAGATAACATGCACCTATTTTCAGTAAATCATTAAGGACACACTCAGTATGTATCAGACAGTGTTTCACTATTATTCATAAAGTTTTCATTGGCCAATTCTTTGAGAAGTGGATGCCCTCTTCATTCTTCCGAGTCTGTCTTAGTCTGTGTGGATCATAACAAATTATGGATAACATTGAGAAGAGTGGGAATTCCAGAACATTAAGTTGTACACATGAGGAACCTGTACATAGACCAGGAGGCTGTCATTTGAACAGAACAAGGAGATACTGCATGGTTTAAAATCAAGAAGGGAGTGTGTCAGGGTTGTATCCTTTCACCATACTTATTCAATTTGTACGCTGAGTAAATAATCTGAGAAGCTGGACTATATGAGGAGGAACGTGGCATCAGGATTGGAGGAAGACTTATTAACAACCTGCGATATGCAGATGACACAACTTTGCTTGCTGAAAGTGAGGATGACTTGAAGCATTTACTGATGAAGATTAAAGCCTATAGTCTGCAATATGGATTACGTCTCAATATAAAGAAAACAAAAATCCTCACAACTGGACCAATAAGCAGCATCACGATAAATGGAGAAAAGATTGAAGTTGTCAAAGACTTCATATTACTTTGTTCTACAATCAACACCAATGGAAGCAGCAGTCAAGACATCAGACGATATATTGCATTGGGCAAATCTACTGCAAAAGACCTCTTTCAAGTGATGAAGAGCAAAGATATCTCCTTGAAGACTAAGGTGTGCCTAACCCAAGCAATATTATTTTCAATTGCCTCATATGCATGTGAGAGCTGGACAATGAATAAGGAGGACTGAAGAAGAGTTGATGCTTTCGAGTTGTGGTGTTGGCAAAGAATACTGAGAGTACCATGGGCTGCTAAAAAAAACTAACAAATCTGTCCTGGAAGAAGTGCAGCCATAATGCTCCTTGGAAGTGAGAATGGCTAGACTTCATCTCACCTATTTTGGTCACGTTGTCAGAAGGAATCATTCCCTGCAGAAGGATATCAACAAAAAAGGGGAAGACCCTCAACAAGATGGATTGACACAGTGGCTGCAATGATGAGCTAAAGTATAGCAGGGATCATGAGGCTAACACAGAACTGGGCAGCATTTCATTCTGTTGTACATAAAGTCACTGTAAGTCAGAGATGACTTGACAGCATCTAATAACAACAGGCAAGTACCCTAGTTCTTTGTGTAAACATAATCTACTTTCAACCAAACTCTTGTGAGGGCAAACTGCCTCTCCCTAGGTTTTCCTGGACTTGTCTGGGTGTAGCCACATTGCTGGTTTTATAAACAGAAGAAACTCAAATGGCATCAGAACTTATGTCAAGACTCAAAATGGCACAAGTGCTTTAGAATTTTAGCTCTAATACACTACCTCTCCAACATCACCTCATTCTAGTATCTGCTTCAGCCACACTTGGTCTCATGGGTTGGAGGATGTTGTGTTGTTGTTATGTGCCGTTGAGTCGGACCCGACTCATAGCGACCCCTCCTTGGGTTTCTGAGGCATATCACTACAGAAGTAGATTGCCCAAATTTCCTTCTGAGGAGTGGCTGGTGGGTTTGAACCACCAGCCTTCTGGTTAGCAGTCAAGTGCCTTAGGCACTATGCTACCAGAGCTCTTGGGCTGGAAGAAGCATGGTATATCGAAGAAACGGAAAGACATTTCAAAATGCTTTCATCCCCACCACCACCACCACCACACACACACTTCTTTTTACCCGGCTAATTCTTATGTATTCATGTATCCTTGAGATCTCAGTTCCACAGTCACTTTCTCAGGAGAGCCTTCTATAGTCTCCCTTTTTTATGTTAAGTTCTCATACAATACACTCTTGAAGCAACACATACTTCTTCACAGCATTTATCACAGCTATAACTTTATATCTACTTGCATTATTATTTCATTAATGTAGGTCTCTTCCTCTAGACTGTAAATTACACAATGTTAGGGACTATATTGGCATACAACTTTATTCCTCAACAATTAGCACAATGCTTAGCATGGCCTATGTCCTCGATAAATGTTAGTTGCATGATGAATAAATGAATGGATGGATAGAAGTGCCAAAAGCAGTTATTAAACCATGATATTAGGCTCTGAATCTTACAATGAATCCCGTTTCTACTAATTTTGACAATGGTCAGTTCAATCTCATAAGGCATATAGAATCTCATTGAGAAGAAAATAAAGGATTCTAGAGAAATTTTTTGGTGGCTAACTGCTCCTATTTTAGTAAACTAACTATGTCACTGGCTTCACCTCTGTCTTTCACCCTGATTCTAATTTCTGTCCTGGGATCAAAATCCCAGACTCCAACTTCACATTCATATGGCAGATCAATGAGTTTTTATTTTGTTACCTCTCCAAACTTTATTATTTCGAAGTTCAAAATTTCCTTAAAGAAAATATTGTGTATTGAACTGTGTCCCTGCCAAAATATGGATTGAGATGTTGATTCCTGTACCTGTGGATGTGAGTCTATTTGGAAATAAGGTTTTTCTTTTGTTATGTTAATAAGGTCATAACAGAGTAGGGTGCATCCTAAATCTAAGCATTTCTGAGTTATGGAAAGAACATAAGACACAGAGGTATACGTGGGGGACAGACAGCATGTGAAGATTATCTACAAGCAAAAGAATGCCAAAGATTGCTAGCAGTCAACAGAAAGTAGGAGAGGAAAAAAAAGAGAAAGATGAGAAAGAGATGAGAAGGCCAAGACCCTAATTTGGACTTTTAGCATCCAGAACTGTGAGAAATAAATTTCTGTTCTTTAAAGCCCCCACTTGTGATATTTCTGTATGGCAGCACTAGGTAACTAAAACAGTAAACATAATATAAATGGAAATTTTTTCTTATTATAAAATGATGGCTACCTGCTACCTTGTGAATATTTTAGCCTATGGATTTTTTTTTTTTTTTTGCTTCCTCATTACACTTAATTATTTTCAGAGAATCAACATTTTACCTCTTATTATCTGCAAAATAAACCACACTGCTAAGTACACATTGTACTTATCAGAAAGTCAAATTTGGCACTTATTATATAAATTATACTGTAAGGCACAACAATCAAAAGGTGCCTCAAAAGACTTTCTAACTGGGAACATAAAATAGAGATATGACTACATAGAAATAGATTATATTCCACAAACCACAACCAGAAAACAGCCCCATTAGTCACACATCATACAGAGTTATTCAGAAATCCTTAACAACAACAAAAATACATATAAAATGCAAATTAAGATAGTATAAACACCATATGCAAGAGCAATACAAAAACAAAATAATCATCAGAGCTAGAAGCCTTCCCGGAATCAGCCATAAGAAATAAAACCACCACAAATGAATTCAGACAAAATCAGAGAAGGTAAAAAATACCATTCATCTGCCTATTATGGTAAGCTTAACATCTGTTTCCTTGAAATTTCTACTATTACTTCTATCATGATAGGCCTTAGGAGATAGCTGGAAAGACAGCGAAATAAATTGAATGTACTGAGAGTTGGGAAATCACCCTTAGATACATTGGATTAAGATTTTAAAATTTTGGTGTGTTGATGCTACTTTGATAAGGTAAATATGCAGCCTGCTCAATAAATAAATTGCCTGGAAGTTAACACTTTTCGTGCAAAGCATTTTACCTTTTAATCTAGCCTGGTAATCAGTATCCTGTAGAGCAGTTTTAGCTCTATGACATGGCTGGGTATAGCTATTTATCATCTCCTAACAGTGCACGCCAGGGGTGTAGTGGTTAAGGTATTTGCCTGCTAACCAAAAGGACAGTGATTCAAACCCACCAGCCACTCTGTGGAAGAAAGATGAGGCAATCTGCTTCTGTAAAGATTTACAGCCTTGAAAACCCAATGGGGGTTGCCATGAGTCAGAATCAACAAGATGGCAGTGAGTTTGGTTTTTTTGGTTTTGAGTGCACATTAGCAATTTCTGATTCTTATTTTCTCACCTTTGACCTTTCTTTAGTTCTTTAGTACTGCTATAACAGAAATACCACAAGTGGATGGCTTCGACAAACAGAAATTTATTCTCTTACAGTTTAGCAGGCTAAAAGTCCAAATTCAGTGTGCCAGCTCTAGGAGAAGGCTAGGCTAGAAGTCTGAGTTCAGAGTGCCAGCTCCAGGGGCTGGGTGGAGGCCTCTTGACCTTGAGCTTCAGTTCTGCCTCTTGTTCTAGGCCCACTGGAGCAAGCTGGAGGCTTCTCCTGACTAACGCAGCTGCTGACTGCTGAGGCTTATGAATCCAAGATCGGCAGGTAAAATGGCAGATTGTTGGCTCACAGGCTGTGAAGCCAACAATCCAAAGGTCAGCAGGCAATGCAGCAGGCCAGTTGTTCAATTCCAGGAACTAGAGATGAAGACTGAACTAAATGCAGGACCCTTTCTATATATACTGGAAGCAGGCCACACCCCAAAGGCAACTCTCCTTCAAATAATTAACTGCTCATAGCAGATCACACCATAGAGATAATTACACCATATCCAGTCTCATCATGGGGAATAACTACATCAAGCTGCCAAGCCACTCAAACTCACAGCCCAGCTAAACTGACACACAACCTTAACTACCACAACCCCTGTCACAAGCTATGAAGTTACCCTGCCACAGTTTTGTGGATGCAAGTGGAACACACAATTTTCCTGTGTAGAAAACAAAGAACTTTATTGTTCTTAACATAGAAAGAAGCATGAGCTTCATATTTGCATCTGCCTCCTCTAATTTCCAGAATACAACACAGAGCATCCTAGGAGGATGCTGTGCACACAGTGGGTTGGTGTCACAACTGAAGAACCTTGAGCTTAGAAAACACAAATATTTTATAATAGGCTGCAAGCAAACATGTACTGTCTTTGCTTTGGAAGGAGACATTTTAATTTTATTATTCATTTTTATTTTAAATTTAACAAGCAATCTATAAAACAGATATCCCCTTTATTGTATATTGCCTTACTCTTCATGCAAGTTAATATGAGTTTACCTTCTAGCCAGAGGTTTACCCTCCCTTCTTCTCCCACCCCTGGTAATCATCAAATAATATTTATTTTGTGTGTAAACATTTTCTTGACTTTTTATAATAGTGGTCTCATACAATATTTGTCCTTTTGTGATTGACTAATTTTACTCAGGTTCATCCATGTTATGAGGTTTTTTTTTTTTTTTTTTTTTTTTTTTACAGAATCATCATTGTTCTTTAATATCACATAGCATTCCATTGCGTTATGTACCATAGTTTGTTTGTTTATCCATTCATCTGTTGGTAGGTGTGATGCAGTGAAGTACTTAATATGGCTCTTCTAGTCATGATCTTCATGACTCCCACCAGATGGCCGAATGGGAGTATGCAAATGTGAGGTGCTTGTGGCCCACCAAGGGAACTGGATACCTTGCTAATAAATGGAAATAAAGTACATGGCACCCTTGTGGTGGTAGGACCATGCAAATAAGGTTTGGAACCCTAATGTGGGGATTGGTCAGTTTTGCCATCATGCGAGGTTGAAAATGATCCATCTCAGAGGTGGAAAGTGTGATCTCACCACCATAAAGAAAGAACAGCCAGTAGTAGAGTATGTCCTCAGACATTAGATCCCTGTGCTGAGAAAACAGAGAGACGGGAGGGAGCCAGTGGCAGCAGAGACCACAGAATAAACAAATAGACATGAAACAGAGCAGGGGCTTCTCAGCCCACAAAGTGAGAATGCTGAGTGCCTTTGGGCAGGAGGCTTGCTGGTGGAGTAGGGTGTCTCTCTGGGCACCTATTTGCAGAACTAAAAAAGCTTTGTGGCACTTGCTCAAGTAAGGCAGAGGCCAGGGAGAAGCATGGCTGAGAAGAAGCTGTTCTGATCGAAGAACTATATCCTGGGTCATTTCTTATCCTGAATTATAACCTGTTACTTCCCTAACAAACTCCATACTCATGAGTATTGTCTATGAGTTTTGTGTGGCCATTGCAACAAATTATCAAACCCAGCAGAGAAGTAGTGAGTGCTATGGGAAGCATGGTTGATGTCAGAATTGGTAAAAAGGTTGAAGGGTATTTCCAGCCAAACAAAATACAGGCATATGAGTTGAACATTTACCTCAAGTAGAGACACTCCTTGGAGAGAACAATCATGGGAGAAAGAAGGGCTGCTTATGCACAGGGAGACAGCTCAGGGGGCAGGAGTGTATGGAGGGATGGGCAACTATTAGGAGGAAGTGGGAGGGGAGCTGTTGCATTGTGGTAAACTGTGGTCAATGACATGAGACAAAGTATATGTGAACTGCTGTATGGAAAGTGAATTTGCTCTGTAAATCTTCACCCAAATCACAATAAAAAAAAAAAAAAAGGGTTGAAGGGTAGCAGCATGATCTCTGTCTCAGGAATCAGCCTTGGGCTGCTGATGTTGTTCTGTACCTTCCTTCATCCTTGTGAAGGAAAAGGAGGTCAGAAGTTGCCCCCATGCCTTTTTTGTAATGGGTGTTTAGGTTGTTTCCATCTTTTTACTATTGTGAATAGTGCTGTGATGAACACAGGTATTCATGTATCTGTTTGTGTCATGGATCTCATTTCTCTAGGATATATACCTACTAATGGGATTGCTGGTCATACAGTATCCCTATTTTCAACTTTTTAAATAAGTGCCATATTGTTTGCCACAGTAGTTGCACTATTTTACAGTCCCACCAGCAATATATGAGGTTCTCTCCGAAACCCTTGCCAGGATTTCTCATCTTCTAAACTTTGCAATTAATGCTGGGGTGAGATGTTATCTCATTGTTGTTTTGATTTGCATATCTCTATGACTAATGATCACACACGTTTCTTCATATTTTGTTGGTGACCTGAATGCCTTCTTTGGTGAAGGGTCTGTTCATGTCCTCTGCCCAATTTTTAATTGAATTATTTGTCTTTTTGTTGTTGAGGTGTTGAAGTTTTCTATAAATTTTAAAGATTAGCCCCTTGTCCATTATGTAATTGCCAATTTTTTCCCCAATCCGTGGGTTCTCTTTTTCCCTTTTTTTGGGAAATCTTTTTTTTTAATTTTCAAATTTTTAATCCCCATAATGTAACAGCTCTCTTTCCACTTCCTCCCAGTGGTTACCTTCTGCCTGTGTCCTTCTTTCCTATGTATTCCTCCCCTCTGAGCTATCCCCTATGCAAATACTGCCCTTCTGATCTCCCATGGGTGATTGTGCTAAGGAGTGTGCCTACCTGTTGTAAATGTTCCCCTTCTTCACCTGTCTACTGTTTGGCTGGAAGCCATAGAAGTGAGTTCAATTCTAGGCCCAAAGGGCGACTTTTGTAAAATCTTTTGATGCACATGACTGTCTAATTTTTAGGAGATACCAGTCATCTATTTTGTCCTCTGGTGTTTGTGTATTTTTATTTATAT
>NW_006921914.1:2274912-2277187 GCF_000298275.1 Orycteropus afer afer
TTTTATAAACTTTGGAATCTAAAAAGAAAAATAATAATCATAGGAATTCTTGAAGGAAAAATTTCCCAAATTTCAGTAGGAGAGCATTATAGTATTTTTTCTTACTCTGCTAACACCCCCACTCTCCAGATTGGAGATTATGGGGATGGTGTCCTATGTTCCTGGTGCAGCTTGCTGGCTTCAAAAGTGGTAATATGCACTATGTTCTCAAAGAATTGGAGTTGTGTGCTTTGTTATGAGTTGTGGTTCCCTGAGGGATTAACTCAGGGGCTTGCCTCTGTTTCATGCCCCCTAGAACCTCCTTAGGGTTGGAGCAGCCCACTGGGCGGCATTTTCCCAAAGCATTAAAAAATATACGATAGCCTCAGCAGGCTAGGGAAAGAGATATCAGACTAAAGGGAAAACTTTAGAAAGCCTGAAAAACCTAGGAAATAAGATCAGGGAAAGAGATTTTGAAGACATTGAAATGCTCCCATGTATAGTAGGGAACTGCGAAAGCCATGTTCATGCCTAACACTGTTATAAGAGACAAATAAAGATATTTTATATCAATAGTCAATTCATCAAGAAAATATAACATTTAGAAATATATATGCACCTAATAACAGAACCAAAAAATATATGAAGCAGGAATGCATGGAGGAATGGACACACAGGGAAGAGATAACTATGGGGAGGAAGTGTGAGGGGAGCTGTTGCATTGGGGTAAATTGTAGTCAATGTCACGAGACAAAGTGTATGTGAACTACTGTATGGAAAGTGAATTTTCTCTGTAAACTTTCACCCAGATCACAATAATAATAATAATAAAGAATTAGCAATTGAGGGGAGAAATAGACTCTTCTACAATGGTAATATTACTATGACACAGTGGCTGCAATGATGTGCTCAGGTATAGCAAGGATCATGAAGCTGGCACAAGACCGGGGAGTGTTTCGTTCTGCTGTGTATAGGGTCACTGTGTATGAATCGGAGATGACTCAAGGGCACCTAACAACAACAACAAAACAATAGTAATTGGAGGCTTCATTATATGACTTTCAATAATGGACAGAACATCTAGACAGAAGATCAATAAGAAAACAGAGGACTTCAACAACATTATAAACCAACTAACAACAAGTATAGAACACTCTGCCCAACAACAAGAGAATACACATTTTTTTTTTCCAGTGCACATGCATCAGTCTCCAGGATAGAGCATAACTTAGGTCATAAACAAGCCTTTATAAATAAATTTATAAAGACTGGGATCATATAAAGAATCTTCTCCAACTACAGTGGAATGAAACTAGAAATAACAGAAATAAAACTGAAAAACACAAAAATGTGTGGAAATTAAGTGACATACTATTAAACAACCAATGGATCAAGGAAGAAACTGAGAAATCAGAAAATACTTGAATGAAAATGAAAGCACAACATAACAAAATTTGTGGAATGCAGTGAAAGTTTCTCAGAGGGAAATATTTGGTGGCATATGCCTACCTTACAAAATAAGAAAGATCTCAAATCAATAGCCTAACTTTACAACTCAAGGAATTAGAAGAAAAATAGCAAACCAAGCCTGAAGCTACCAAAATGAAGGTAATAAGAGCAGGGATAAATGAAATAAAGAATAGAAAGACAACAGAGAAAATCAATGAAATGAAAAATTTGCTCTTCAAAAAGAGTAGTAAAATTCATAAATTTTTAGTTAGAATGCCAAAGGAAAAAAAATAGGAAACACAAATAACTAAAATAAGAAACGAAAATGGGGAGATTACTACTCATCTAACAGAAATAAAAAGGATTTTAAAAGAATACTATGAACAATTTTATGCCAACATCTAGGTAAACTAGAGGAACTGGACAAGTTCCTTGAAACACACACATTATTTAAACTGGTTCAAGGAAAAAAAATTGAAAATATGCATAGAATGATAACAGCTGTAGACAACTGAATCAATAATTAAAAAACTTTCCAAGAGAATAAAGTCCTGAACCAGATAGATTCACTAGAGAATTTTACCAAATATTTAAACAAGAATTAGCAAATAATGATATGATCCTATACCTAGAAAACATAAGAGACTCAGTCAAAAATCTACTGGAACTAATTAAGAGATTTAGCATCGTGACAGGATACAAGATCAACATCCAAAAATCAGTTGGATTCCTCTACACCAGCAAAGAGATTGCTAAAAAGAAATAAGGAAATCAATATCATTTAAAATAGCTGCCAAAAAATAAAATAAAATACTTGTGAATCAATCTTACCAGAGACACAAAAGAC
>NW_006921914.1:2282717-2283513 GCF_000298275.1 Orycteropus afer afer
TGATCTATGTACAGGTTCCTCATGACTACAATCAAGTGTTTTGCAATTCCCATTCTTCTCAATGTTATCCATAATTTGTTATGATCCACACAATTGAATGCTTCTGCATAGTCAATAAAACATAAGTAAACATCTTTCTGGTATTCTTTGCTTTCACCTAAGATCCATCTGTCCTTAGCAATGATATCCCTCATTCCATGTCCTCTTCTGAATCCAGCTTGGATGTCTGGAAGCTCTGTCAATATACTGCTGCAACTGTTTTTGAATTATGCTCAGTAAGATCTTACTTGTGTGCAATATTAATGATATTGTTTGATAATTTCCACATTCTGTGGGATTCCCTTTCTTTGGAATGGGTACAAATATGGATCTCTTCCAGTGAGTTGGCTAGGTAGTTGTCTTCCAAATCTCTTAGCATAGCCAAGTGAGTTCCTCCAGTGGGGCATCCATTTGTTGAAATATCTCAGGAATTGACCTGTCAATTCCTGAGTCCCTGGTCCTCACCAATTCCTTCAGTGTAGCTTTGACTTCTTTCTTCAATAGCACTGGTTCTTGATCATATGCCACCTGCTGAAATGGATCAACATAGACCTGTTCTTTTTGGTAAAATGACTCTGTGTATTCCTTCCATCTTCTTTTGAGGTTTCCTGCATAATTCAAGATTTTGGCCATAAAATCTTTCAATATTGCAATTCGAGGCTTAAATTTTTTCCTCAGTTCTTTCAGCTTGAGAAATGTCGAGCATGTTATTCCCTTTTGGTTTTTTTAATTCCAGGTCTTTGCACATTTCATTATA
>NW_006921914.1:2284219-2288177 GCF_000298275.1 Orycteropus afer afer
TACTTCAGGACAATTCTTGAAACAGTCTTTATGACAATGTATGCCACACCATTCTTCAATTTGTCATTTCTGGCATAGTAGATAATATGGTTGTCTGGTTCAAAATGGCCAAAACCAGTCCATTTCAGCTGACTAATGCCTAGGATACAGATCTTTATTTTTTCCTTTTCATTTGTGACAACTTCCAATTTTCCTAGATTCATACTTTGTACATTCCATGTTCCAATATTAATGGATGCTTGCATCTGTTTGTACTCAGTTGCAGTTGTGCCACATCAGCCGTTGGAGGTCCCAAAAGTTTTACTCTATCCATATTTTTAAGGTCATCTCTACACTGAGGAGTGAGCTCTTCCTCAGTCAAATTTTGAGTGCCTTCCGACCTGATAGGTTCATTTTCTGGCACTATGTTGGAGAATGTTTCAGGGCTATTCATAAAGTTTTCCAATAATATACCAGACAGTGTTTCATTGCTATTCATAAGGTTTTCCCTGACCAATTGTTTGAGAAGTAGATAGCCTCTTCCTTCTTCTCAGTCTGTCTTAGCCTGGAATCTCCACTGAAACCTGCCCATCATGGTAACCCTGCTAGCATGTTCCAACACTGGTGGCATAGCATCCAGCCTCACAGCAACACGTAATCCACCACAGGACAACAAACTGACAGACAAGTTCATCTCCCTTAGTTGTGCCTAACCCTTCTGTGCATGCCTACCTCAGGCCCCAGCCTTAAAATAGAGCCATCCCCAAGTGAAAACCAATCCCTGAGCCCAGGACCCACCTACCTCAGCCTTGGCCTTAAAAGAGAGCCGCCCTCAAATGAAAAGCAGCCCCCAAGTCCCTGGCCTGCCTACTTTTGTAGAGTTGTCTATTTTTCCTTTCAATTCCATTAATATTTGCTTTATGTATTTTGGAGCTCTTTCATTGGGTGCATAGATATTTATTATGGTAATGTCCTCTTGGGTCAATTAACCTTTTTAACATCATATAGTGTCCTTCTTTGTCCCTTATGCTGGTTTTCATCTTGAAGTCTATTTTATCGGAAATTAATATTGCCACTTCTGCGGTTTTTTGGTTGTCATTAGCATGATTTTTTTTCCACCCCTTGATTTTTAATTTATCTTTGTGCCTAAGGTGGGTCTCTTATAGGCAGCATATCAATTAGTCTTCTTTTCTTATCCAGTCTGCCACTCTCTTTCTCTTGACTGATGCATTTAGTCTATTCACATTGAGTGTAATTAGTGACAGGTATGAATTTATTGCTGTCATTCTATTGTGTTTTTTGTTGTGTTGGTGGTGATTTCTTTGTTCCAAATATTTTTCTGTCCTGAGTTCATTTTGTTATCAAGTGTTTTTTTCTCTTTTCTTCATTATTGTTGGTTTTGTGCTTACTGAGCCCTTGTGATTTTATTCTTTCTTAATTTGGTGAGAAAGATTGTTAATTTTCTTTGTGGTTACCCTGAAGTAAATTCTTATCTCCCTAAATTTGGAACAGTCTGGTTTATAAAGACATTGTCCTGTCTTCCTCCCCATTTGGAAATTTTGTAATTAAAATTTTTATTCCCTCTATTTGTTCTGCGCCTGGCATCATCTGCAGATTGACTCCCCTATTTCTCTATTTCACATTTTTTTGTGAGGTTATTTTGAGAATCTTTGTCTAGTTTGGTTTATAAGTGGTGGTGTCAAGTGTCTTGATTTCAATTTGCTGTTCTCTGTTGCAAGTTCTCTATTGGAAGGGCTCCCTTTAGCATTCCTTGTAGGGTTGGTTTGGTTTTCACAAACTCTCTTAATTTTTGTTTTACTGGAAATGTCTTGATCTCACCCTCATATTTGAGGGACAGTTTGGCTGGGTGTATAATTCTTGGTTGGCAATTCTTTTCCATCAAATTTTTCTACATGCCATCCCATTGCCTCCTTGGCTGCATGTTTTCTGCTGAGAAATCAGAGTTTAGTCCCATTGGTTGTCTGTTGTAGGTGCCATTTCATTTTTCCTAAGGTGCTCCCAGGATTATTTCTTTGTTTTTGGAATTTTGAATATGATATGTCTTAGTGACTTTCTCTTGAGATCTACCTTGTATGAGGTTTGTTGAGGAGGAGGAAATGTATGGCTAGTTGCCTCCATGAAAAACTATCTCCTTTGCCATAAGACCAGAAGAACTGGATAGTGCCTGGTTACCATTACTGAAAGTTTTGATCAAAGATTCTATGATCTTGATCAAAACAGGAAAAATGCCAAACAGAATTTCAAATTCTCATGAACTCCAGACATTCTGCAGCCATTCAGGCTTGATGAGCCACCAAAACTATTGCTCTGAGATAATCCTTAAACCTGAAACCTTAAACCAAAAATATTCCCTGAAGTCTTCTTTAAATTAAACAGTAGTTTAGCCCAATTAGTAATGAGTATCTGCCTTTTGCATTGTGCATTTTAAAGAATTATTTATATGGGATAAAATTGACAAAAGTAACTTGAAAGTCTACATAAGAAGCTTAGTGGGTAGTGAATTTATGTTAACAGGGAGGAACAATTCAGAAAATGATGGTGAGAATGACTGCACAACTTAAAAAATATAATTACTGTCTGTGATAGTTAAGGTTGTGTGTCAGCTTAGCTGGGCCATGATTCTAACTGTTTTACCAGCTAAGATGTTGTCATCCTCAATGATGAGATCTGATATAACATAATTATCTCCATGATGAAATCTGCTATGGCCAGCCAATCAGTTGAAAGGGACTATCCTCAGGGGTATGGCCTGCTTCCAATATACAGATATATATATATATGGAGGTCCTGGAAAAATTCTCTGGCTTTCTGCTGGATCTTGATCCTGCATCTGGCTGTCTCCACATGATGGACTTGAACCAGTGGCCTGCCATATTGCCTGCTGATATTGGGATTGTTGCCTTCACAGGCTGTGAGCCAACAGTATGCCATTTTACCTGTCAATCTAGGATTCATCATACTCTAAAGCCAGCAGCCTGCAATACTTACTGCCTACAGATTTTGTGTTTGTCAACCTCTGCAGATGCATGAATCAGGAGTAAGCTCCAGCTTGATGGGTTTTTTTTGTTTCTGTTTTATAGATATACATTTTTAAAAAATTTACTGTGATTTGGGTGAAAGTTTACAGAGCATATAGCAGTCCATACATATTTTGTCTCATGACACTGAGTGCAAATTCCCACAGTGTAGCAGCTCTCTTTCCACTTGCTCCCCATAGTTACCTCTTCCCTGTGTCCTTCTCTCCCATGTTCTCCTGTCCTCCAAGATGTCTCACTGTGCATACACTTCCCTTCTGTTCTCCCATGTTTGATCTCTCCAAGGAGTGTATCTACCTGATGTAAATATTCAGCCCATTTGACTATATTTTATTTGGCTGGAAGCCACAGGAGTGAGTTCAATTCCAGACTTGAAGGGAAGCTAGGAGCCATAATCTCACAGTTTTCATCAGGCTTTATCAGACCAGCAAACTTGGTCTTTTTTTGTGTGTGTGGGATTTTGAGTTTTGTTCCACATTGTTCTCCCACTCCATCCAGGATCTCCTACACAGATCCCCCTCTGAGTGGTTGATAGTGGTAGCTAGGCACCATCTAGTTCTTTTGGTCTCATGGTCATATAGGCTGAGGATTTCATGGTCTACCAATCCCTTGGACTAATTGTTTCCATGCATCATTTTTTTTTTTCATTCTTCTTTGCTCTGGAAGAGGAGATGTATCTAGATGGCCACTTGCAATCCAGCTTCATGTTTGACCCACAGACTTGGAACTTGTTGGCTTCTACAAGTGTGTGAACCATTTCTTTGAGATAAATTTCTCCTCTCTCTCTCTCTTTCAATATATATAGATTAAGAAAAAAATCAAGCCTTAAGTTGCAATATTGAAGGACTATATGGGGAAAATATTTAACGATGCAGGAAACATCAAAATAAGATGGAAAGAATACAGAGTCACTGTACAAAAAA
>NW_006921914.1:2288277-2289847 GCF_000298275.1 Orycteropus afer afer
GGTGGGACTGTAAAATGGTACAACCACTGTGGAAAGCAGTACGGCAATTCCTTAAAAAGTTGGAATTAGAAATACCATTTGACCCAACCATTCCATTACTAGGTATATATTCTAAAGAAGTGAGAGCCATGACAAGAACAGACATATGCACACCCATGTTCATCGCAGCACTATTTACAATAGCTAAAAATGGAAACAACCTAGGTGTCAATCAACTGAGGAATGGATAACCAAACTATGGTACATACACACAATGTGATACTATGCAACCCTAAAGAATAATGTAGAATCTGTAAAACACCATACAACATGGATGGACTTGGAGGATATTATGCAGAGTGAAATAAGTCAATCACAGAAGGACAAATATTGTATTAGTCCGTTATTGTAAAAGTCAAGGAAAGGTTTAGATATGGAAGGAAATTTTCTTTGTTGGTTCCAGCGGTGGGAGGGGAGGCAAGAGAACACTGTTAGATAGGTAGAGATAAGTATTGATTTGGGTGAAGAGAAGGGCAATGTACCAAATGTGAGTGATCCACATGGTGGCATGGAGGAAGAGGAAGACATAGAAAGGTACATGGGAGGTACAGACAACAAAAATGAACCCTTTTGCACCTATAGTACTGTGTTGTCAGTGAAGGCAAACATGGGTATACAGGTGAATAGATCAGTGGGCAGGTTGAAGTATTTGATATGTCTATGAAGCAGGGAGTGTACCCAGGAACATGTATAGGGTTGGCAGACAATTGCCCTATAAGTGTATTTGTATGATCTGTAAGAATTCCCAGGTATATAGTAGAGCTGACAAGGGATAAGCTTGTAGTCGCTTTTTGGTCAGAGCTAGCTTACCCAGAGGGACAGAGTAGTTGAACCAATGGGCTCGGGACCATAGTCACAGGGGACATGAAGCTCAATTGGCATAACATACCACACAAAATTGTTCCACCTCCTACTTTGGTGAGTAGCAACTGGGATCTCAAAAGCTTGCAAGCAGCCATCTAGATGCAATGATGGGTCTCTCCTCATTCAGAGCAAAGAAGAATGAAGAAAACCCAAGATTTATGGAAACAATTAGTCCTAGTGGTACACCATGCGATCCACAGCCTATATGACTATGAGACCAGAAGAACTAGATGGTGCCCGGCTACCACTGTCAACCACTTGGAAAGGGATCTATGTAGGAGATGCCGGATAGAGAGGAAGAACAAAGTGGAACAAAACTCAAAATCATTTGGAAAAAAAATGAAAAAGGGAGGGGACCAGGTTGCCTGTCTGATAGAGCCTGGTGGAACCACTGAGACTGGCCCCTAGCTGCCCTTCAGGTCTGGAATTGAACCCACACCTGTGGTTTCCAGCCAAACAAAAGAGAGTCATATGAGTTGAACATTTATCTGAGGTAGATACACTCCTTGGAGAGAACAATCATGGGTGAAAGAAGGGCTGTTTATGCACAGGGAGACAGCTCAGGGGGCAGGAGTGCATGGAGGAATGGACACACAGGGAAGAGATAACTATGGGGAGGAAGTGTGAGGGGAGCTGTTGCATTGGGGTAAATTGTAGTCAATGTCAT
>NW_006921914.1:2289947-2290860 GCF_000298275.1 Orycteropus afer afer
AAAAAACCCTAGGCTCAAGGAATCGGCAGAATACCCATTGAGATGTTTCAATAAATGGATGCCATGCTGGAGACACTTCTTCCTCTATGCAAGTAATTTGGAAGATAGCTACCTGACTGACTGACTGAAAGAGATCCATATTTGTGCCCATTCCAAAGAAAGGTGCTCCAATAGAATGTGGAAATTTTTGAACAATATCAGTAATACATCACACAAGTAAAATTTTGCTGAAGATAATTCAAAAACAGCTGCAGCAGTATATTGACAAGGAACTTACAAGTAAAATTTTGCTGAAGATAATTCAAAAACAGCTGCAGCAGTATATTGACAAGGAACTTCCAGAAATGCAAACTGGGTTCAGAAGAGAATGTGGAATGAGTGATATCATTGCTGGTGTCAGATGGATCTTGGTTGAAAACAAAAAATGACAGAAAGATGTTTACTTTTGTTTTATTGACTATGCAAAAGCAGTCAATTGTGTGAATCATAACAAATTATGGCTAACATTGAGAAGAATGGGAATTCCAGAACCCTTAATTGTGCTCATGAGGAACTTGTACATAGACTAAGAGGCTGTCATTTGAACAGAACAAGGGGATACTGAATGGTTTAAAATCAGAAAGGGAGTGTGCTAGGGTTGTACCTTTCCACCATACTTATTCAACCTGTATGCTGAACAAATAATCTTGATAAGCTGGGCTTTATGAAAAGCACAGCATCAGGATTGGAGGAAGATTCATTAACAACCTGTGATATGCAAACTATACAACCATGCTTGCTGAGAGTGAAGATAACTTGAAGCACTTAGTGATGAAGATTAAAGACTACAGTCTTCAGTATGGATTACACCTCAACATAAAGAAAACAAAAATTCTCACAACTGGACCAGTAAGCAGCATCACAATAAATGGAG
>NW_006921914.1:2290960-2293923 GCF_000298275.1 Orycteropus afer afer
GAGACAAAGTGTATGTGAACTGCTGTATGGAAAGTGAATTTGCTCTGTAAACTTTCACCCAAATCACAATTAAAAAAAAAAAAAGAATCAGCAAATATCCTTCTCAAACTATTTCCCAAAATAGAAAAGAAACAGACACTTCCTCACTGTTTCAGTCTGGGTTGTCTAGAGAAGCCACATCAGTGAAATACATATATAAATATATACCAAACCCACAGCTGTCGAGTAGTATCAGACTCATGGCGACCCCACCTTGGGTTTCCGAGGTGGTATCACTATGGAAGTAGATTGCCCAACCTTCCTTCCAAGGAATAAATGGTGTGTTTGAACCGCCAACCTTCGGGTTAGCAGTCAAATGCCATAGGCACTATGCTACCAGAGCTCCTATATAGAGAGACCTATTTACTTCAGTGAAATGGCTTACACAGTTATGAGGGCTGGCAAGTTCTAAATTCAGGGGTCTGGTGGCCGGCTGGCGCTCTCTGCTAGCTCACGAAGTTGCAGGAGCTGCTAAATGCAAGATCTGTAGATCAAGAAGCAGGCTGGAGTCTTCTGCAGGCTTACATGCCAGAAACTGGAGGTCAGGCAATGAGAAGAGTGCAGGGTTGAAAGAAAGTGAGCTTTACCAGAACATCCATATATATACTGGAGGTAAGGCACATCCCTTAGGAAACACCCTTTTCAATTGATTGGCTGCTTATATCAGATCACAAAATGGAGAGTGATTACATTATATTACATTATGGAAGAGCTCCTAGTCCAATGTCTGCCAAACTATAATCTAGCAAAGTTGACACATAGTATTAACCATCACACTAACTAATAATATGAGGATAGGATTATTCTGAAATGGAAGCTAAAGACATCATGAGAAAATAAAATAAAAGAACTATCCATTATGAATATAAATGCAAAAATCTTCAACAAAATATTAGCAAACTCAATTCAATATCATATCAAAACGATTATACACCATAACAAATTGGGATTGTAACAGGAATGCAAGGGTAGCTCAATTTTAGAAAATCTATCAGTGCAAAACACCACATTTATATTGTTGTTGTTGTCAGGTGCTGTCAAGTCATCTCTGACTTATAGCAACCCCATGCACATCAGAATGAAACACTGCCCAGTCCTGAGCCAGCTCCATGATTTTTGCTATACTTCAGCCCATCACCGCTGCCACCATGTCAATCCATCTTGTTGAGGGCATTCCCCTCTTTCGTTGACCCACATTTATAGCACTAAGGAATAAAAACAACACAATCATCTCAATTGATGCAGTGTATGCATGAAAAAAACAACATCTTTTCATGATTAAAGAAAAAAAACTCAGCAAATTAGAAAAAAAAGTGTGATGATAGTTGATTTTATAATATTCTGCTATTATCTTTTTTCATTTCAGTTAGTTCTGTTGTGATGTCACTTTTAATTTGTTATTCATGTTATTTATATCATCACTTTCTTTTCCTTTGTTAAATTC
Source organism: Orycteropus afer afer (assembly GCF_000298275.1). Lineage (NCBI taxonomy): Eukaryota > Metazoa > Chordata > Mammalia > Tubulidentata > Orycteropodidae > Orycteropus > Orycteropus afer. The sequence continues at coordinate 2,292,444 of NW_006921914.1, forward strand.
GCCAGTGGTTTGTCAATTTTTTTAATATATCAAAGAACCAGCTTCTTTGATTTTCTCTATTTTTTTGGGGGGGGGGTTTCTGCTTGATTTATTTCTGATCTGCTCTTTATTATTTCCTTCCATCTGGATACTGTAGGTTTCTTTTGTTGCTCTTTTTCTAATTGTTGGAGTTGTTGAGTTAAAGTGTTGATTTCAATTCTTTCTTCTTTTTTGATGTGTGCATTTAGTGCAATAAATTGACCTCTGAGTACTGCTTTCGCTGTGTCGCAAAGGTTTTGGTAAATTGTATTTTCATTCTCAGTTGTTTCTAAGAATTTTGCTTATTTCACACTTTATTTCTTCTGTTACCCAGTAGTTTTTGAGTAGTGTATTATTCATTTTCCACATATTTGATTTTTTTTTTCCCCTGGTCTTCCTATTATTGATGTCTGATTTTATAGCATTGTGACCCGAGAATATGCTTTGTAGTATTTCAATGTTTTTAAATTTATTAAGGCTTGTTTTGTGGTCTAACATATGGTCTAATCTGGAGAATGATCCATGTTCACTGGACAAGAACATGTATTGTGCTTTTGTTCTGTGAAGTGCTCTGTATATGTCTATGAAGTCAAGTTCGTTGTTTATGTTGTTTAGTTCTTCTGTATCTTTGTTTTTTTTCTAGTTGTTCTGTCCTTCCTTGAAAGTGGCATGTTAAAGTTTTCCACTACTATTGTTTTTATTGTTGTTGTTAGGTGCCATCGAGTCATCTCCAACTCATAGCAACCCTATGCACCACAGAACAAACCACTGTCTGGTACTTTGCCAGCCTCATGACACTTGCTATACCTGAGCCCATCATTGCAGCCACGGTATCAATCCATCTTGTTGAGGGCCTTCCCCTTCTTCATTGACCCACCACTTTACCAAGCATGATATCCTTCTCCAAGGAATGGTTCCTTCTGACAACATAACCACAGTAGGTGAGATGAAGTCTGGCCATTCTCAATTTCAAGGAGCCTTCCAGCTGCACTTCTTCCAGGACAGATTTGTTAGTCCTTTTAGCAGACCATGGTACTCTTAGTATTCTTTTCCAACACCACAACTCAAAAGCATCAACTCTTCTTCGGTTTCCTTATTCATTGTTCAGCTCTCACATGCATAAGAGGGGATTGAAAATACCATGGCTTGGGGTAGGTGCACCTCAGTCTTCAAGGAGATATATTTGCTCTTCATCACTTGAAAGTGGTCTTTTGCAGATTTGTCCAATGCAATATGTTGTCTGATGTCTTGACTGCTGCTTCCATTGGTGTTGACTGCAGAACCAAGTAATATGAAGTCCTTGACAACTTCAGTCTTTTCTCCATCCACCATGAAGCTCTTTATTGGACCAGTTGTGAGGATTTTGGTTTTATTTATATTGAGGTGTAATCCATACTGCAGAGTGTAGTCTTTAATCTTCATCAATAAGTGCTTCAAGTCATCTTCACTTTCAGAAAGCAAA
>NW_006921914.1:2294023-2297412 GCF_000298275.1 Orycteropus afer afer
ACAGTCTTCAGTATGGATTACACCTCAACATAAAGAAAACAAAAATTCTCACAACTGGACCAGTAAGCAGCATCACAATAAATGGAGGAAAAAGGACTGAAGTTGTTGAAGATCACATTTTACTTGGATCCACAATCAACACCCATGGAAGCAGCAGTCAAAAAATCAGATGTTGTATTGCACTGGGCAAATCTGCTGTTTTGACCTCTTTAAACTGTTGAAAAGCAAAGATGTCACTTTGAAGACTAAGGTGCCCCTACAACAAGCTATGATATTTTCGATCACCTCATATGCATGTGAAAGCTGGATAATGAATAAGGAGGACAGAAGAAGAGTTGATGCTTTTGAATTGTGGTATTGGTGAAGAATATTGAAAACACCATGGGCCACCAGAAGAACAAACAAATCTATTCTGGAAGAAGTGCAGCCAGAATGCTTCTTAGAGGTGAGAATGGCCAGACTTTGTCTCACCTCTTTTGGTCATGTTGTCAGAAGGGACCATTTCCTGGAGAAGGATATCATGCTTGGTAAAGTGGAGAGTTATCAAAAAAAGGGAAGACCCTCAACAAGATGGACTGACACAGTGGCTGCAACAGTGGGCTCAATTATAGCAAGGACTGACTATGAGGCTGGCACACAGCCAGACAGTGTTTTGTTCTGTTGTGCATAGGGTTGTTATGAGTCAGAGCCAACTCAACAGCACCTAACAACATCAACGAATATATATAAGCTTCACTGGTTTTGCTTCTCTAGAGAACCCAGACTAGAACATTTGGTACCAAGAGTGGTTCTAGAGAAATAATATTGTAAGGATGATCTTTCTAAATTGGTTCTCAAGTCTGATTAGTTGTAAAGTCACTGATGACTCCATCTCCATTAGTAAAGAGTGTGCTACTAATCCATGGCAATATTTATACACAAAATAGCATCATCAATAGACCAAGTATTGGTGGGAAGTCAGGCTCTGGGTGATGACATATTTGACACTTTTCTGCAATTTTGTCAGAATGAGGAGTATAAAGAAGCAAGTTGTTTGTTCCTAGACAAAGTGATGAAAGAAATAGAGCAGCTCAAGGCTGCACAGAAGACCACAATGTTTCCAATTGTGGGGGCAGGGGGGAAGAAAGCCTTATTTATTGTAGTAACATGTACAAAAACAAAAACCAAACTCATTGCCATTGAGTATAACCCAACTCATAGCAATTCCTCCTTGGGTTTCCAAGGTTGTATCACTGCAGAAGTAGATTGCCCAACCTTCCCTCTGAGGAGTTGCTGGTGGGTTTGAACCGCCAGCTTTCTGCTTAGCAGTCAAATGCTTTAGGCATATGTCAGTCGAGTTATTAATGGAGTCTTAGCTCAGGTCAGTCTCATAGTGGGTCCACTGTGTCCCCAAACTCATCCTGTAGTGATTTTGCCAGTTCCAGAATGCATAATTGAATTAGATATATTCATTAACTGGCAGAACCCCTACATTGGATCCCTGATATGTGTAATAGGAGCTATTATGGTAGGAAAAGCCAAGTAGAAGGCAAAAGAAGAATCCTTAACTAGAAAAATAGTGAACTAAAAGAAATACCACATTTCTGGTGGAATTGCAAAGATCAGTGCCACCATCAAGAACTTGAAAGATGCAGGAGTAGTGATTCCCACCACATTCTCATTTAACTCACTTCTTTGGCCTATGCAAGAAACAGATGGATCTTAGAGAATGATAGTGGATCATCATAAACTTAACCAGGTCATGACTCCAACTGCAGCTGGTGTTCCAGATGTGCCTTCATTGCTTGAGCAAATTAGCACATCTCCTGGTACTTGGTACGTAGCTATTCATCTGGCCAATATCTTTTTCTCAATTCCAGTTTTGAAGGATCATCAGAAGGTGTTTGCCTTCAGCTGGCATACTTTCACCATCTTTCCTTGAAGGTATATCAACTCCATAGCACTATGTTATAATTTAGTCTGCAGAGATCCTGATTGCCTCACCCTTCCACATGATCTTCCACTGGTCCATTAAACTGATGACATTCTGCTGATCAGACCTAGTAAGGAGGGTGTATCAATGACTCTAGACTTATTAATAAGACATCTGTGTGCTAGAGGTTGGGAAATTAACCCCAAAAAATGCAGGTGGCTTCCACTTCACTGAAATTTCTAGGGGTCCAATGGTGTGGGGCATGTTGAGATATTCCTATTAAAGTGAAGGATAAGTTATTGTGTCTGGCCCCTCTCACAACTAAAAAGGAGGTGCAATGCCTGGTGGGCCTCTTTATATTTTGAAGGCAACATTATTAACCTCATTTGGGTGTGGTCCTTGAGTCTATTTATCAAGTGACTTGTAAAGCTGATGGTTTTGAGTGGGCCCCAGAACAATAGAAGGCTCTACAACAGGTTCAGGCTGTCATACAAGCTGCTCTGCCTCTTGGGACACACAATCCAGCTGATCTAATGGTGCTTGAAGTGTCAGTGGATATGCAGGCACTACTTGGAAGAGTACAGCAGCAGCAATTTGGCCCCTTGTTGCGACCTTCCTCAAGAACAGTGGTGAAGGGAAATCCTGCCACTGGGCAGAACTTTCAGGCAGTGTGTCTGGTTGTTCACTTTGCTTGGAAGAAGAAATGGCCAGATGTGTGATTGTATACTGATTCATGGGCTGTGGACAATAGTTTGGCTGAATAATCAGGGACTTGGAAGGAATGTGATTGTAAAACTGGTGACAAGGAGGTATGGGGAAGAGGTATGTGAACAGACCTCTCTGAATGGGCCAAAGAAATGAAGATATTTGTGCCTCACATGAATGCTCACCAAAGGGTGTCCTCAGCAGAGGAGGATTTTAACAATTGAGTGGATAGGATGACATGTTCTGTGGTAACCAGTCCTTCTCTTTCCCCAGCCATTCCTGTCATTGCCCAATGGGCTCATGAACAAGGTGGCCATGGTGGCAGGGATGGAGGATATGCATAGGCTCAGCAACATGAATTTCCACTCACCAAAGCTGACTTGCCTACAGCCACTGCTGAGTACTCAATCTGCCAGCAGCAGAGACAAACACTGAGTCCGCAATATGGAACCACTCCTCATGGCAATAAGCCAGCAACCTGGTGGCAGGTTGATCACATCAAACCACTTCTATCATGGAAAGGGTGGTGTTTTGTTCTTACTGGAATAGGCATTTACTCTGGAGATGAATTTTCCTACCCTGCATGCAGTGTTTCTGCCAAAACTTCCCTGTGGAATTACAGAATGCTTTATTCACAATCAAGGATATCTCACACAGCATTGCCTCAGATCAAGGGACTCACTTCACAACAATGAAGTGTGACAATGGCCTTATGCTCATGGAATTCACTGGCCTTACCATGTTACCTATCATCCTGAAGCAGCTGGCTTGA
>NW_006921914.1:2297622-2300121 GCF_000298275.1 Orycteropus afer afer
CCCTGCAACCCTATGTTCTGCAGGTCTGGATGTCTTAGTCCCAAAGGGAGAAACACTTTAACCTGGAGACACAATACCGATTCCATTGAAATGGAAGTTAATAATGCCTCTCAACCATTTTGGACCCCTCGTGCCTCTGAATCAACAGGCAAAAAAGGGAGTTCTGTACTTTCTGGCATGATTGATCCTGATTACCAAGGGGAAATTGGATTGATATTACATAATGGAGATAAAGAAGACTGTCTGGAATACAGGAGATTCCTTAGGATGTCTTTTAGTACTACAATGTTCTGTGATTAAAGTCAATATAAAACTACAGGAACCCAATTCTGATATGGCTAATAATGGCCCAGATCATCCAGGAATGAAGCTTTCAGTCACTCCACCAAGCAAAGAACCATAACCAGCTGAGGTGCTTGCTGAAGGCAAGAGATATACAAAATGGATGGTTGAAGAAGGTAGTTCTAAATACCAGCTACAACCATGTGACCAGTTGCAAAAGCAAAGACTGTTATGAGTATTTCTTTCTTCTATGTGGGCATCAAATATTTTAGTTTTCTCTAGTTATAAAAGATAAGATATAAAGTAGCCTAATGTGCTTTCAGTTGTACATGTGTTAGTTATGTTAGGCACAAATAGGACTTTATAGTTGTCTTTTTAAAGAGATTGTGTGGTTTAAGGAGATCTGTACAAGTGCCAAGTTGATGAGGGGTGGACTGTGATAATTATGATTGTGTGTCAACTTGGCTGGGCCATGATCCAAACCAAGTTTAGCAGTTATGATGTAGTCATCCTCCATGATGAGATGTGATATAATATAATCACTTCTATAATTAGATTTGCTATGAGCAGCCAGTCCGTTGAAAGGGAGTTTCCTCAGGGGTGTGGCCTACTTCCAATATATACATGGACGTTCTGGAAAAGTTCTTTGGCTATGTGCTGGATCTTGACCCTGCATCTAGCTCATCATCATCTCCAGTTCCTGGACTTGAACCAATGGCCTGCTGTATTGCCTGCCAATCTTGGGATTGTTCGCTTCATAGCCTGGGAGCCAACAATCTGCCATTTTACATGCTGATCTTGGATTCATCAGCCTCTGAAGCCAGTAGCTTGCTATAAAAGGAAAAAAAACAAACTCACTGCCATTGAGTCGATTCTGACTCCTAGCTACCCCCTTTGGGTTTCTGAGGTGGTTAAGTCTTTACTGAATTAGACTGCCCAATCTTTCTTCCATGGAGTGGCTAATGGGTTTGAACTGTGAAACTTCTGGTTAGTAGGCAAATGCCTTAGGCACTACACCACCAGAGCTCCTATACTGTGGTGGCTTTCATGCTGCTGTGAGGCTGGAGGCTGTGCCACCAGTATTTCAAACACCAGCAGAGTCACCCATGATGGACAGGTTTCAGGGAGCTTCCAGACTAAGACAGACTCAGAAAAAGAAAGGGGCTATCCACCCCTCAAAGAATTTGTCAGTGAAAATCTTATGAATAACAGTGAAACACTGTCTGATATATTACTGGAAAACTGTATGAATAGCCCTGAACCATTGTCCAAAATAGTGCTGGAAGATGAGCCCCTCAGATTGGAAGGCACTCAAAATACGATTGAAGAAGAGCTGCCTCCTCAAAGCAGAGATGACATTAATGATGTGGATAAAGAAAGTTTTGGGGACCTCCATTTGCTGATGTGGCATGACTCAAAATGGGAAGCTGCAAATATCCATTAATAATGGGAATATGGAATGCATGAAGAATGGCTCTAAGAAAATTGGAAGTTGTCAAAAATGAAATGGAACACATAAAGATCAATATCCTAGACATTAGTGAGCTGAAATGGACTGGTTTTGGCAATTTTTAATCAGACAACCATATGATCTACTATGCTGGGAATGACAAATTGAAGAGTAATGGAAGTTGTCAAAAATGAAATGGAACACATAAAGATCAATATCCTAGACATTAGTGAGCTGAAATGGACTGGTTTTGGCCATTTTTAATCAGACAACCATATGATCTACTATGCTGGGAATGACAAATTGAAGAGTAATGGTGTGGCATTCATAGTCACAAAGAATGTTTCAAGATCTATCTTGAAGTACAATGCTGCCAGCGATAGGATAATATCCATATGCCTACCAGGAAGACCAGTTAATACTACTAGTACTCAAATTTATGCACCAACCACCAAAGCCAAGGATAGGGAAGTTGAAGATTTTTACTAACTACTGCAGTCTAAAATTGACCAAACATGTAATCAAGATGTGCTGATTATCACCAGTGATTGGAATGCAAAAGTCGGGAACAAAGAAGAATCACCAGTAGTTGGAAAATATGGCTTTGGTGATAGAAATGATGCTGGAGATCACATGATAGAATTTTGCAAGATCAACGACTTATTCATTGCAAATATCTTTTTTTTTCAACAACATAAACAGTGGCTATACACATGGACTTCACCACATGGAATACACAAGAATCAGATCAACTACATCTGTGGAAA
>NW_006921914.1:2300476-2301774 GCF_000298275.1 Orycteropus afer afer
TGAACAATATCATTAATATTACATGTAAGTAAAATCTTCCTGAAGATAATTCAAAAATGGCTGCAGCAATATATTGACAGGGAACTTCCAGAAATGGAAGCTGGATTCAGAAGAGGACATGGAACAAGGGACATCATTGCTGATGTCAGATGGAACTTGGCGGAAAGCAAAGAATATCAGAAAGGTGTTTACTTGTGTTTTATTGACTATGCAAAAGATTCAACTGTGCGGATCATAACAAATTATGGATAACACTGAAAAGAATGGGAATTCCAGAACACTTAATTGTTCTCATGAGGAATCTGTACATGGACCAGGTGGCTGTCATTCAAACATAACAAGGAGATACTGCATGGTTTAAAATCAGGAAGGGAGTATGTCAGGGTTTTACCCTTTCACCATACTTATTCAATCTGTATGCTGATAAAATAATCTGAGAAGCTGGAAAAATGCCGCATCAGGATTGGAGAAAGCCTCATTAACAAACTACGATATGTAGATGAAACAACTTTGCTTGCTGAAAGTGAAGATGACTTGAAGCAGTAACTGATGAAGATTAAAGACTACAGTCTACTGTATGGATTATACCTCAGCATAAAGAAAATGAAAATCCTCACAACTGGACCAAGAAGCAGCATTATGATAAATGGAGAAAACATAGAAGTTGTCAAAGATTTCATATTGCTTGGTTCCCCAATCAACACCAATGGAAGCAGCAGTCAAGAAGTCAGACGACACACAGCATTGGGCAAATCTGCTGCAAAAGACCTCTTTCAAGTGCAGAAGAGCAAGATGTCTCTTTGGAGACTAAGGTGTGCCTAACCCAAACCATGGTGTTTTCAATCGCCTCATATGTATGTGAAAGCTGGACAATGAATAAGGAAGACTGAAGAAGAACTGATGCTTTTGAGTTGCAGTGTTGGAGAGTATTACTGAAGTAGCATGGACCGCCAGAACTAACAAATCTGTCCCGGACAAAGTGGAACCAGAAGGCTCCCTGGAAGCAAGAATGGCCAGACTTTGTCTCACATACTTTGGTCATGTTGTCAGAAGGGACCATTCCTTGGAGAAGGATATCATGTTTGGTAAAGTGGAGGTTCAGTGAAAAAGGGGAAGGCCCTCAATGAGATGGACTGACACAGTGGCCACAACAATGAGCTCAGGTATAGCAAGGATTGTGAGGGTGGCGCAGGACTGGGTTGTGTTTTGTCCTGTTGTACACAGGGTCACTCTGAGTCAGAGCTGACTCAACCGCACCTATCAATAACAACATCAAGTTGATTCTGACTCACAGTGAC
>NW_006921914.1:2301874-2307298 GCF_000298275.1 Orycteropus afer afer
CTCCTTTCTTTAGTTATTGTTGCTGTTGTTGTCGACTCATAGAGACCCCTTCTTGGGTTTCTGAGGCAGTATCACTACAGAAGTAGATTTCCCAACCTTCCTTCCAAGGAGTGGCTGGGGGGTTTGAACCGCCAGACTTCTGGTTAGCAGTCAAGTGCCTTAGGCACTATGCTACCAGAGCTCCTTTCTTTAGTTATTAGAGAACTGCAGATCTAAACTATAATGACACACCACTTCACACCCACTAGGATAGCTATTGTTTTTTACAAAATTCAAAATAACAAGGATGTGGGAAAATTGAAATTCTCCTACACCAGTGGTGAGACTGTAGAATAGTGCAGCCCCTGTGGAAAACAGTTTGGCTGTTCCTCAAATTTAAATATATGGCTCAATGACCCAGGGATTCCACTTCTAGGCATATGCATACTAAAACACTTGAAAGCAGGAAATCAAACAGATACCGATACATTGTGGTTCACTGTAGAATTATTTATAATAGTTAAAAGGTGTAAACTGCCCAAATGTCCATCAACAGCTGAATGGATAAACAAAATGTGGTATATAAATCCAATGGTATATTATTCAGCCATATAAAGGAATGAAATATTGACACATGTAACCACATGGCTGAACCATGAAACCATTATGCTAAGTGAAATAACCAGACATAAAAGGGCCAATATTTTATTATTCCACTTACATGAAATATCTAAAAAAACACCCAACTCATAGGAACTCTTTAGGACAGAGTAGAATTGCCCCCATAGCATTTCCAAGGCTATAAATCTTTATGAAAGCAGACTGCCTCATCTTCCCCACAGAGCAGCTGGTGGGTTTGAACCACCATCCTTTTGGTTAGCAGCCAAATGCTTTAACAACTACACCAGAGCTCCATGAAATATCTAGTGCAAATTCACAGAGACAGAAAGTAGATTAGGGGTTTACTATGTGCTGGGGAAAAGGAACAGGGAGTTACTGTTTCGTTTTTAAATAACATTTATTTTATTGTTTTTGTTGAGAATATACATAAAACATATACCAAGCCAACTGTTTCTAAACATTTCATTTAGTGACATTGATTATATTCTTTGAGTTGTGCAACCATGCTCACCCTCCTTTTCTGAGTTGTTCTTCCCTCATTAACATAAATTCAATTCTGTCCCCTAAGGTTTCTATCTAATCTTTTAAAACATTGTTGTCAATTTGATCCCATTTAGATAGTTCTTATAAAAGAATCAAAGCAGGTATTTTTTACTAGTTAAGCTAAATTATTGTTTTGTTTCAGTAAGACTGCAGGAGCCATTTTTGGTATCAGGCTTAAAGATGATCTCAGGGCAATATTTTAGGAGGTTCATCCAAATTTCATGGCTCCAAGAAGTCTGTAGTCCATGAAAGTTTTAAATTCTGTTCTACATTTCCCCTCTTTTGATTGGGATTATTCTATAGAATCTTTGATCAAATCGTTTAGTAACGGTAGCCAGGCAGTATCCAGTTCTTCTGGTCTCATGGCAAAAGAGGCAGTTGTTCATGGAGGCAATTAGTCATACTTTCCATATCCTTCTATTCCTGATGCTCCTTTCTCTGTTGCTCCAGGTGAGTAGACAACAATTTTTGTGTTCTCTTGTATGATTCTAGGACTCCAGACACTATGCAACGAACCAGGATGTAGAACAGAAGCACTAAACAGTTATTAGTCCAGTTAACTGAATATCCCATGAAACCGTGATCCTAAATATCCAAAGAAGCCAAATCCCATGAGGATTTTGTTTGAACATAAACAGCCTCCACAACTATTCTTTTCTGTTGTTGTCATTGTTGTAAATATGCCTGTCATACAACTTTTGCCAATTCAACTTTTCACAGGTGTACTACTGATTGACAGCAATTACAATAATCAGTTGTGCTACCCTTAATCAATGCAATATTTATATCATCATTAACCACCCTTTTCCCCTCCCTTCCATCCCTGGTAACCACTAATAAACTTTGTTCTCCATACATTTACTTTTGCTTATCTTTTTATACAGTGAGATCATACAATATTTTTCTTTTTTGATTGGCTTCCCATATTGTTTAATGAGCACAGAGTTTTTATTTGGAGTGATAGAAATGTTTTGGAAATAAATACTGGTGATGTTTGCAGAGTATTGTGAAAGTAATTCCGAACAAACCAAACTCACTGCCATCAAGCCTATTCTGACTCATAGTGAACCCCATTAGGTTTCTAAGGCTGTAAATCTTTGCGGAAGCAGACGGCCTCATCTTTTTCCACAGAGCAGCTATTGGGTTTGAACACTGACCATCTAGTTAGCAGCCAAATACCTTAATCACTATACCACCAGAGCTCCTTGTAAATATAGTTAGTGGTTGCAAAAAAAGGGCATGGAGGAAGGAGGAAGATGATGTCGTACCTGTAGCATCTTAATTCTTAAATAACTATGTATAGCAGATAGAAACAGTGATACTGGAGTTGCGAGCAACTGGGAAGAAGATAAGGTACCAGATCTGTAGAGGCAGAGGAAAAGAGCAGATTAAACAACTGGAAAAAATAAACAAACCACTGAGAGATGGAGAAGTGGAAGAATCATTAGCAATACAGAAGAGATAGGCAGAAAGGAAGAAGAAAAAAAAAGACACAGAACCCACAGGGGTGGTGGGGATCAGAATACCCACACCAGGAGCTTCTGACAGAGACCTTAGGAGCTGAGCTGAGTGAGTAGATAACCTTACTGGGAAACAGATCAAAACACCCCTTGACTCGGGCTGCCACGGAGCTCAAAAAGGAGTAGAAGAAGGAAACTCAATCCACGTAGATGGAGCCAAAAAGAGAGCTCACAGAAGCAGGCTGGGTATCAACTGTTTCACGGCTGCTTTTTAACATAGAGTAGACCAGGGTATGGGGTTTTAGAGGCTACCCAATCCAAAAAGAAAGTAGGGGCCCTCTACCCACTGGGGTCTCTGTTGGTTTTGAACTGTGGGTCTGTGATTGACAGGAAGACATCATCATTACTAGCCATCTCAGGAAGACAAAAATCAAACTGCAAGACAGCAGCACCTTGCCCAAATACAGAAAACAGGGACTCACTACTGATGCCTTTTTGTTTTCCTCTTTGCTTTTTCTTTTTTCCCCTTCTCCCCTGCCTCTTTCAACAGAAGGAACATATTAAGCCACTATAACATCTGCTTGTCCCAACTCCAAGTCTCCTTCATGACGAACAGAAACCTATATCCACATCCCTACCAGTGATTCCACCAACACAAAGAGAAATAGAGAGCAACCCAGTACAGCCAAATTAATAAAGTACACCTGCTCTACACTATCAAATATAGTTAAACATAAAACCAGGGTGAAACAAATCAATACATAACTAACAGTTAAAGACAACAACTTCAAAATGTCTAGGAAACAACAGACAACCTCAAATCAAACAAAAAACAAGATAAGAGAATAGAAATAAAAACCTAGGCTAAAGAATTATCTATCATGGAAGAAGCACAGGCAATAGAATTATCTGAGAAGGAATTCAGAAGATATGTATATAGGACTCTACAAGAGTTCAAGGAAATCACAAACAGAATCCAGAAGACAAACAATACCCTGGAGGAATTCAGGAAAATTATTTCAGAACAAAATAATAAGATAAATGCACAATTAGAACTCATAAAAAAAACAGCAGTTAGAAATCCAGAAGATGAACACTAAAATTACAGAGTTAGACAACACAGTGGAAGGACAAAAGAGTAGACTAGAACTGGCCAAAGAATGCATTTCCCAACTAGATGATAAATCCCTTGATGCCAGCCTGTATCAAGAAAAATCATAACAAAGACTTAAGAAAAATGAAGATAACTCAAGAGTTATATTGGATGATATGAAAAGAAACAACCTGATTGGAATACTAGAACAAGAGGAAGCAAAAAAAAAAAAAAAAAAGAAAGAAAGAAAGAAAGAAAAAAACACTGAGAAAATTGTGGAAGACTTGCTAACAGAAAATTTCTCCCATATCATGAAGGAAAAAAAGATACTTGTCCAAGAAGCTAAATGAACCCCATACAAGACAGATTCCAAGCAAAAGTCAGCAAGACACATCATAATCAAATTCTCCAAAACCAAAGACAAAGAAAGAATCTTGAAAGCAGCTCGGGGGAAAAAAGAAATGTCACCTACAATGGATAACCAATAAGACTAAGTTCCAATTACTCAACAGAAACCATGCAGGCAAGAAGGCAATGGGATGGCATATATAAAACACAGAAGGAGAAGAACTTCCAACCAAGAATTCTATATCCAGCCAAATCGTCCCTCAGCTATGAGGGTGAAATCAAGACATTCTCAGATGCCATGTCTGGCAAAACTGCACAGGTCACGAAATGAAGCGACATGAAAGGAATAATGGTTTTTTTAAAAGGAACAGGGGCCAGGCGGACACCCTGCATATTCTGTGAGAGTGACCCCTGATGCCTTTGTTCTACTTTATTTATATATTTATACATGATTACATCATCATTCTTGGAATCTATACAATCAGCTTATTCTCTACAAAGTTAAAATTTTACTCCTCTATGTGCTCAAAGACAACAGGTGGTCATTAAAACAATCACAGAAGCTTCCTCAGGAATAAGAAGTGTAAAACAATAAATGTTTACTAGGACACAGTGACCCAAAGTATGAAACATCCCAACAAGATAAAAACATGGACCACTGGAATAACATCTATTTCTAATACTTGATGTTCTGCCATGTAAGCATTTAACTGTGAGAGAGACCTTGCCATCTCTTAAAGCAAACATTCAACCACAAGAGAGGCCTTGTCATCTCTTCAATGTAATTAGAACATGTGCCTTGCAGTCATGTTCTTTTGGGGGTCTTTTTCTTGATCTCCAATACTCAGACAAACAGAAATTAAGGGAATTTGTGAAAACAAGACCAACCCTATAAGAAATGCTAAAGGAAGTCCTTCCAATAGAGAACCCACAACAGAGAACAACAAATTAAATTCAGGACACTTCACATCAAAATTTAGAAACCAAACCAGAAACAGATGCTCAAAAAGAGCTCATGAAACAATGTATGCAAACGAACAAGGGAGTCAATCTGCACATGACACCACCAGCAACAAAGCAAATAGAGGGAATAAAAGCTTTAATTACAAAACTTCCAAATGGAGAGGAAGACAGGACAATGTTTTTATAGAATTGACTATTCCAAACATAAGGAGACAAGAATTTACTTCAGAGTAACTGCAAATGTACATGGACTGGTGCATGGACTAAATGTACCAGTCAAGGGAAAGAGAATGGCAGAGTGGATAAGAAAAGAAGATCCAGAGGGTTTCAAAATGGCATCTCTTTAGTAGTCCCCACGCTAATTCCCTCTAGCATCTTAGTGCCTGAAAAACTAGGTGCAGCAGTTTGAAATAGGGA
>NW_006921914.1:2307778-2308360 GCF_000298275.1 Orycteropus afer afer
CCGCCAAGTGGGCAGGCCCTGGGAGGAAAGCCTGCAGAGGATCATGGAATGGGGCAGTTATGTTGGGTCAGCTTTTTGGCATGGAGGGGCCTCGAGAGTGGGGCTTTTGCATGTGTCTGAACCTGGCAGAAAGTGACGGCACCCTAACAATTGGAGTCACATTCACATCCACATTCCACACAGTAATTCCATTATCCTAAAGAAAACTTAAGAGCAACCCAGCACATCTGAATTAATACTCACAAAAATAAAATACACCAGCTCTACCTTTTCAAAATATTAAATAATAAAACCAAGACAAAACAAATCAATACATAACCAACAGTTAAGGACAACTTCAAAATGCCTAGGAAACAACAGACAACTTCAAAAATAACAGGACAAGGCATTAGAAGCAAAACCACAAAGGTCTCATTAAACATGGAGGAAGAGGAGGCAATAGAATGATCTGAGAAGAAATTTAGAAGATGTTTATAGAGCTTTACAGGAGCCTAAGGAAACCCCAAACAGAAGCAAGGAGAACACAGACAGTTCCCTGGAAGAACTCAGGAAAATCATTCAAGAACAAAATAACAAGATTAA
>NW_006921914.1:2308765-2312962 GCF_000298275.1 Orycteropus afer afer
AAAAGAAATATTACTTATAATAATCAAACAGTTAGGCTGAGCTCTGATTCCTCAGCAGAAACCATGCAGGCAAGAAGGCAATGGGATGACATATATAAAACTCTGAAGGGATTTATCCACTTATCGTTCTGCTTTACTCAAATTTTAAAAGTTCGAGCCGCTTAATTTCATTTTATCAGCCATGACTCAACTGGACTGAACAGGGTCAAAGCTCTCCCTACAGAACTGTGAGCTATTAAATGAGTATTGTTTTAAGCCACTAAGTTTGTTGTAATTTGTTACACAGCAATATAAAACTAATGCAATGAGATATAGCAAATGCTCAAAAAATGTTAGCTTATATTATTACTAAGGAGCTTTGGTGGCATAGTGATTAAAGCATTCAGCTGCTAACCAAAAGGTTGTCAGTTTGAAACCACCAGCTGCTCCACGGAAGAAAGATAAGGCAGTCAGCTTCCCTGAACATTTGCAGCCTGGGAAACCCTACGGGGCAGTTCTACTCTGTCCTATAGGGTTAGTATGAGTCAGAATCAACTCGATGGCAGTGGGTTTGTTTTTTGTATTATTACTAAAGAGCTCTGGAGGCATGGAGATCAAAGCATATGGATGTTAATAACAATCCACCAGCTGCTACAGGGAAGATAGATGAGGCAGTCTACTTCTATAAAGATACAGCCTTGGAAACCCCATGGGGCTGTTCTACTGTTATATAGGGTCACTGAGTTGGAATTGACTCAATGGCAGCGCGTTTGGTTTTTATTATTACTAATCCATTGAGATCACCTGCACAAGTGTAAGAAAGCTAAAGTATAAGTTATCTATGCAATTCTGACAATGCAACAGGGGCTTCAAATCCAGGATCCATTGTCTAGTATTGCTGATACTAACAAGTCACCCACTGCCATTGAGTCTCAATTCCTTCCCTAGAATCTCATTCCACAGGCCTGGGGTGGAACTCCAGGAATTTCTACTCTTACTTCAGCATCCCAGGTGAGTCTCTTGCTCCTTCAAGCTTGGGAGACACTAGGTGAGAAACATATTCAGCCCTACATGGATTTATCAAAAGTTCACCATCTGGGACAATGGCTTACCAAAGCTCTTTGAAACCATGCCTTTTACAAAGTTCTAAATCTTGTTTGGTATTATTTTATTATACAGTGTTTTCTTGTTCATAGAATAATTGCAAATGGGGATCCAAAGTCATGGCAATGAGAAAATGCTTCCAAAACCTTCTATTTTTGACCAAATTAATACTTGAAATGATATGCTCCAAGGTGGAAAGTAGCATTTATTATTTCTAAGTATTTCTCATACTTCGAGATGACCTACACACACATACAACTTGTAATCTTTCTGGAATTAATAAAAACGTCCGTTTCTCAATTCTGTAGGTATTATCACATTTCTGCCTTAATTCTTAGCCAAAAAGTCCCTCAAAGAGACTGCTATTGGTTCTTCACCCTCCCCCCAACCCTGTGGCACCAGTGGCTAAGCGCTTGGCTGCTAACTGAAAGATTGATGATTCCAACTCACCAACTGCTCCGTGGGAGAAAGATGTGGCAATACGCTTCAGTAAAGATTGCTATTGTTACATGCCGTCAAGTCGGACCCAACTCATAGTGACCCTTCCTTGGGTTTCCCAGGCGATATCACTACGGAAGTAGATTGCCCAACCTTCCTTCTGAGGAGTGGCTGGTGGGGTTGAACCTCCAGCCTTCTGGTTAGCAGTCAAGTGCCTTAGGCACTACGCTACCAGAGCTCCTTTGGTAAAGATTACAGCCTTGGAAACCCTATGGGGCAGTTGTACTCTGCACTAGGGGTCGCTATGAGTCAGAGTCCACTTGGTGGCTATGGGTGGGTTATCCTGTTCACCTTTCTCCAATCCTATGAGCTCTGGTAGCATAGTGCCTAAGGCACTTGATTCCTAACCAGAAGACTGGCGGTTCAAATCCACCAGCCATTCCTTGGAAGGAAGATGGGGCAATCTACTTCCTTAGTGATACTGCCTCGGAAACCCAAGGAGGGGGTCGCTATGAGTCGGGTCCGACTCCACGGTACATAACAACAACATGTCTTCCTATGAGGAGACAACTAGTCCTGCACGCCATATTCCAGGAGGGCAGGCACCAGAATTTGGTTCTGTTGGTGTAGTGGTTAAGGCATTTGCCTGCTATCCTAAAAGTTTCGAGCACCAACCTACCAGCCACTCCGCATGAGAAAAATGAGGCAGTCTGCTTCCTAAAGATTTACAGCTTTGGAAAGCCAGTGGGGGTCGTTGTGAGTCAGAATCAACTCAATGGCAGTGAGTTTAGTTTTTTTTTTTTTTTTTCCGCCAACGACGCTTTGTGTAGTTTATCCCTTGCCAGCGTCCTCCACTCGCTTTTACCACCACCAAGCATGTAGAGCTCAGGGGCTATGTGAGAGCAGACACGGTTCTGTTCTTATACCTTCTCAACTCCTGAGCTATCTTGGCGTCTTAGCATTAAGCGCCCCACCTTCTCTTGGCTGGCTGGTTAGGAAATAACCCCACTCTGTACATTCGCAGCTTTAGCAAAATGGTAGGAGACACGCTGCTGGGGCAGGGCGAGCATTTCCCTCCCTAATAAAGCGGCATTAAAATGAAGATGTCCCGGTGATTGATAAATGAGTTCCCCGTTACCATGGTGAAAACTGCTGCTGCCATCGTTACTGTGGTCGGTCGCTGATTCCTCGACTTAAGAGATAATGAATAACAACAAGGAATTCGACAGACTAACTCTTCAAAAACACCTGGATCCCCAGACTCTAGGTTGGAATGGTGGAAGTTAGACGCGGACACGGTTATTATTTCGGACGCAACAGGAGCTTGTAGCTGACGGAATGACGCCAAGGGAGGGACCTTGCGTCCGCCAGCCCCGGAGCTTCCGGTTCACGCGCCCTACGGAAGCGTGGTCGGCGCTGGGCTCACGAGCCGCACGGAAGTGTGTTTAGAGCACCGGAAGCCGCCTGGAGAGAACGATGGCGGGTTTGCCCGTCAGGGACCCGGCGGTGGATCGTTCGCTACGATCTGTGTTCGGTGAGAGGAATTCAGTGGAGCCCAGCATCTGGGAAGGGCAGAAAGAGGCAGGCAGCGGCGAGGAACGCCCCGTGCAACTCTCCCACCTCATGAACTGGAGCCGGTGATGGGTCGGGCGTGGAGCTCTACCTGCTTATCCTGTGGGCGGCCAAGCTTGTAGATTTGTGGGCAAAGAGATGCTTCCCTTCTCCTGAGGTCCCGCAGCCTTCCTGCGATATTGTTGACGTTGTTAGGCAAGATTTCAGCTTCTATGCGTTTTTCCTTTCATAAGATTCTGGAAGCGAAGGCGCATGGCGACAGTCCCTCCCTGTCCCGTAATACTTCTCACCCCTATTCCAGAATGCAACTTAAATGTTGGGGGAGTAGATCCTTGTGCCCAGTTTCCGCCTTTTAATAAGGACTTTTGTTTTTCTGCTTTTTACTGATAGCATTGTATTCTATTGATAGTGGTAGCGGCCACCTGGTGTCCTAAGGTGGATTATAAATGAATGAATGAATAAAACTTCGTAGAAGGAATTCTAAAGAGGATTGAATGTATTGTGAGTAGTTATTTTCAGCTGAAATAAGTTGTTTTTCGAAGTATATGTGAAGATTTTAAGGCACTTTTTGATAAAAAAAAGGCTTTACAAAACAATTCAAAATAATTTTTAAGCATCCTCTACTGCATTCTTGTGCTTTCCCAAATATGTTTGGAAATAAGGATATTTCAGCCCATTTTAAAAATCATAATGATGATAGTTTTAGTAGCTTTGGGGAAATAAGACTTGCGGACCTTCAGGTAAATACCTATGCATAAGTTTATTTTCACTGACGGTAAGGAAAATTGAATACTTGTCACATTAGTCTGAGAACTAACATTTAGGAGTGCCTACACCTTTTTTTATTTCATCTCCTCAGTGATTTACTTCACTTTTGAGGCAGACAAGATTGGAATCTTATCCAATATTGGAGTATCATGTAACTAGAATTTGGAGAACACTATATTCTAAGCCAGGTGTTACATTTTTGTTGTTGTTATGTGCCGTCGAGTCGGCCCCCGACTCATAGCAACCCCTCCTTGGGTTTCCGAGGCAGTATCACTAGGGAAGTAGGATTGCCCAACCTTCCTTCCGAGGAGTGGCTGGTGGGTTTGAACCGCCAGC
>NW_006921914.1:2313317-2323973 GCF_000298275.1 Orycteropus afer afer
TTATTGAGGTATAATTCACATATCATACAATTCTCATGCGTTCTTATCTAAAAGATAGATTTTTTTGTTTTTCATTTAAAAAAATGGTTAAACAGATTTTAATGAGGCATTCTCAGAATTGTAAGCTTTTATCCTACGGTGGGCCAAATTAGAGCATGGAAATGTTACTGTAGTTGTTATGTGCATTCGAGTTGGACCCGACTCATAGCGACCCCTCCTTGGGTTTCCAAGGCAGTATCACTACAGAAGTAGATTGACCAGCCTTCCTTCCTAGGAGTGGCTAGTGGGTTTGAACCACCAGCCTTCTGGTTAGCAGTCAAGTGCCTTAGGCACTGTGCTACTACAGCTCCTGGGAATGTTAGTAGGAATACTAAGTGTGTTTGTAACATTTGTATACAATACTTGGTCTTGCTGTACAGGTTGGTGTATGACAGAGAGACAGGAAAACCAAAGGGTTATGGCTTCTGTGAATACCAAGACCAGGAGACAGCCCTTAGTGCCATGCGGAACCTAAATGGGCGCGAGTTTAGTGGTAGAGCACTTCGAGTGGACAATGCTGCTAGTGAGAAGAACAAAGAAGAGCTGAAGAGTAAGTATAAATCCAACTTGTATGAAATATGGGATAATAAAGATGAGACAGTGAAGATTTTCTGTTTAGAGTATGTTCTAGAATATACTGAAATGGTTAGCCACACAGTTTCATTACTGGATAGACTTGAGGTGCTTTAGTCAGAGAAGTATATCTTTGAGAAACAAGGTTAAGCTGACATTGAAAGTCCTTCAGTTTGGGCCTGGAATTGGACTCACTCCTGTGGCTAACTTTCAGCCAAACCATAGACAGGCCTACGAGCTGAACAGCTATACCAGAGAGTTGTACTCCTTAGAACAGTGAACCGTGGGAGATCAGAAGGGCAGCACTTGCATAGGGAGAAAGCTAAGGAGGCAGGAATGCATAGATGGGAAGGACATAGAGAAAGGGTAATCACAGGGAGGAAGTGGGAGGAGAACTGTTACATTGTGGAGATTGAAATCAGTGTCATAAAACAAAATATGCATGAACTCTTGAATGTAAAAATCTGCTTTATAAAATTGCACCCAAATCCACAATAAAATTTTTTTTTTTAAAAAAAGTGCTTCAATGCCAAGGAATTGATTTCCAGTTAAAGATGAATTTATTTAGGCTCATCAAGCCATCGATAGGTGCAAATCATGTTAGTGTTTGCCACTTCTATGACTATGTTGTCAGATCTCTAACTGGTGGGGTGGTAAGGCATCTTACATTTTTTCCTCATGAACTCTATTTGAAATTAACATCTTTTTCTATTTAAACATTTTGCTTCTTCAGTGTTTTGTCAAAAGAAGTTCACAGTCCCTTCTTTCCTCTAAGAGCAGAAAATACACTGTCACTTGCCTCTGTAGAAACAGGAGACTTAGAAATCACTTATTTCTCAGCTCCAGAGAATTTTAGAAGTTATCAATTGGTCCTTAAAGTAACCCTGGAAAGTAGATGCTTGAAGTGATTTAGATCTTTATTTTCTCTCCTTAACTTTCTTATACTTTCTTCCTGATCAGGCCTTGGCACTGGTGCCCCTGTCATTGAGTCACCTTATGGAGAGACCATCAGTCCGGAGGATGCACCTGAGTCCATTAGCAAAGCAGTTGCCAGTCTTCCACCAGAACAGATGTTTGAGCTGATGAAACAAATGAAGGTGGGAGGAGACATTAGGTTATGAACAAATCAGATAACATCAGATTTTTAAGGAGTAAATAATAAACAGTGGAAATGGTTCCCCGAATTCAAATAGGTGTGCCTGTAGACCACCATTTCCTACAGCTTCAATATTCCATATATGCATAGTGTATTTTACATGTTAGGCAAAGAGCTTCACATTTTTGTTCACAAGGAAACACACCTATACAAATAATCTGACTGGGTTTTGTGGCCCATAGAAACCAGATGTAGGTATTAAAATATAGTATCTTTTTTCCCTAAATGACAGTATTATGGTATTTGAAATGCCTCTTCTCTTGCTATCTATGACCAAGATTTTGTGTGCAATGCAAAAACCAATGATAGTTTAAAGAGCCTTTTGAATATTGCATGTCTTGAATGGGAATAACACTAAATCGCTATTGACTTCTCAATAGTAAGTATTGAACCTTATAATGAAATCTGCATATCTTCTCAGCTTTGTGTCCAGAATAGTCCCCAGGAAGCCCGGAACATGTTGCTCCAGAACCCTCAACTGGCTTATGCCTTGCTGCAAGCACAGGTGGTGATGAGAATTGTGGATCCAGAGATTGCCCTGGTGAGTGCTTCTGGTTCTTTTATGGAAATGATAGGGTAAACCTTGGGTGGAGTGGGAACTGCCTGATTGCTTTGTTAAATGGAAAGCTCATGGGTTTGTCTTTCTACTTTTTAGAAAATTCTGCATCGCCAGACAAATATCCCAACACTAATTGCAGGCAACCCTCAGCCAGTTCATGGTGCTGGGCCTGGCCCAGGATCCAGTGTATCAATGAACCAGCAAAATCCTCAGGCTCCACAGGCCCAGTCTTTGGTAGGGCTTTATGCTTAATATTTCTTTTATCTGTCTTAGAATGGTCAGGAATCATTCTACTAGAAATGATCATTTTAATTTCCAAGTGTAAAAACAATTTCCAGATTGCATAGTGCATGGCATCTAAATGAATATAGGTTCAGTTCTAAGTTTGTAAAGCAAAGAAAGTTCCTTCTTGTATGCTTTTCTTTTTTCAGGCTGTGTGTGTGTTTGTCTGTCTGTACCTGTTTGTGCATATGTCTCGCACTGTGGTTGACACTTCATTATTCCATATACATTATCTCACTTAACCCTCAAAGCAGTTGAATGAGGTTGGCATCCTTATCACCATGCTTATTAATGACCAAAGTTCACTTTCCAAGTATGACACAAGATTCTGAGACCATAAAAAAACATACTGATACATTTGAAAGTTTAAAAATTTCAGTATGGAAAAAGAAATAAACCAAAGACAAATTGTGAAAAAGAATTTGCCACATAAATAATAGAAAATAGGCTAATTACCTCAATGAAGAGCCCTTAGCCACGTTATTTATAACAATGAAAACTTAGAAACATTTTCAGTGTGCATTGATGGAAGAAAGGATGAACTGTGGTATGTTTAGCCGTTGGAATACTCTACGATAATTAAAATGAAAAAACTGCATACATCAACATGAGTGACTCTCAAAAGCATAATTCTGTATAGCAGTTAAAGTGGACTGAGCTATATTATATCAACACAGCGCAAATAAATAATGAGTACCATTCAGAAGTAAAGATAAGTGACTGTGGAAACATTCCAAAATGTGGGCTGTATGTGTCAGCATAAACGTTGAAAAGGTGTTGACTGAGCTGCAGAAGAATATATTCAGTAAGTAATAATTTATATTTATTCAGAATTCATAGTGATTATCTAGGGAAGAGAGGAAACAGTATGCAATTAGAGAAGACCATGCAGGAGACTTCAATTGTGTATATATTTCATTTTCTAATCTGTATGGTTATTCTTTGTACAGTTAGTATATCTGGGATTTTTAATAATAAACAACAACAAAAAAAAGCCTCTTATAAATTAGTAAGAAAATTATCAAAAACCCAGTAGAGAAAAAGTGGGAAAAGGACATAAACAGTTCACAAAAGTGAAAATACAAATATAAACTATAGGAAAAGATGTTCAACCTCAAAATAAGCTAAATATGAATAGGAACTACCATGAGCTACCATTTTTCATCTATCAGATTGACAGAGGTAAATAACTTGGATAGTACAAAGGTATAGGGCAGGGGCTGGCAAACTTTTATAGGCCAGATGATAACTATTTTTGGCTTTGAGGGCCATACTGTCTGTCACAACTATTCAGTTTTGCCCTTGTACCAAATCAGCCTTCAAAAATACATAAATGAATGAGTGTGGTTGTGTTCCAGTAAAATTTTATTTATTAAACCAGGCATATTTGGCCCATCGGCCATGCTTTGGCAATCCCTGCTATAAATAAATAAATACTTTTCAAAAGATGGACAGGAAGTAAATTAAGGCCAAGAGGGGTTGACTGGTCCATATTAACATAATTATAAGGGACAAATCCAGGATTTGAAGCTTGTTCTGTCTGTCCTCACCCATTTTTCTCATAACTACCTCACTATATAGTTTCCCCTTATCAGTTTTAGAGTTTTGTTTCTGTTCAGTATCTGAAAATATACAATATATGACTTTTGTTGTAACCTAGTTTTTATTCTTTACTGAGCTCTTTCTTTTCTAAGGGATTGCTCAGTTCTTTGGAGAATGCACAGATGAAAAGATAACATTCTTTTTCCTTCAAGGAACTTTAATGTAGCATTAATAAAAACTGTTCACATTCTCCCAAAAACTAGAATTATATCTGAGGATAGATATGAGAAAAGATAGGTCAAATAAATTATTTCATCTTAAAAATTTAGACAACCAGAAGTTGTTTTAAAAGTAGTTCCAGTCTCTTCTTTCTTTTTCAAGGCACTTTTTTCCCCCCGATTACCAGGCTATAATCATGAAGTCAGCAATAGGTGGCACATGCTGCCTTGCCATACACATAAGATTTGGCAATTTCTAAATTTAGAATATGCTCCATCTTAACTATGTTGTATGTAACCAGATTCATCACATGCAAATTGCTTCTGTGGAACTCAGAGCATGTTATAAATCTAATGCTATATAGGATGTGTTGTTGTCAAGTGCCATTGATTTGGCTCTGATTCAGCGTAGAATAGAATGAAACACTGCCTGGTCCTGTGCCATCCCCACTATCCTTGGTATGCTTGAGCCCATTGTTGCATGATAGATACTCTTCTCCAGGGACTGGTCCCTTCTATAACACATACAGAAAGGATGTTTGGTAGAATACTTGGTGGTGGGGTGGGTCAATTTAAAGAGGATTTTAAAGTCATAGACTCAGCATAGTGAATCTCTGTGGAGCCAGTTACATACTCTTTTTTTCTCTTGGTCAGGGTGGAATGCATGTCAATGGTGCACCTCCTCTGATGCAAGCTTCTATGCAGGGTGGAGTTCCAGCACCAGGTCAGATATCAACTGCTGTAACAGGACCTGGCCCTGGTTCCTTAACTCCTGGAGGTAAATTTCATTTAGAGTACTTTGCTAAATTTTTGTTATAGCAAATGCCACAGTATAGCCAAATAATAATGTGGTACAGTGATTTTGATACACAATTAATATACTGTTGGCTCTGGTGGCATAGCGCCTAAGGCACTTGACTGCTAACCAGAAGGCAGGCAGTTCAAAGCCACCAGCCACTCCTTGGAAAGAAAGTTGGGCAGTCTACTTCTGACCACCTCGGAAACCCAAGGAGGGGTTGCTATGAGTCGGATCTGACTCCATGACAGTGAGTTTGGTTTGGAGAAAGTGTATATCCCAGGTAACAAAAATGGTTGATTTCTTATATACAAATTCTGTCAGAGCTGGTGAGTTCGAACAACTGACCTTTTGGTTAGCAGCCAAATGCTTTAACCACTGCAGCATCAGAGCTCCTTATCTGTCTGAGTAATACAGCAGGGAAAAAGAAGAAAGTAAAGTAGAAAAGTACAGTAAAACTTCCAAATTAATGAGGTGGGAAATGGAGTGAATGGAAACTTAATCAAGCTAGCAAAAAAATAGGGAAAAGAAAACTGATGTGAGGTAAGTAAATGTACAGTAAAATGGAAGGAATAAAATGAAGTATACTTGTCATTCCACTAAGTGTGAATGCACTGAATTCACCCATTAAAATCCAAAGACTATTAATTGATCAGGTTAAAAGAAAAACACATGAATAAAACACACAAAATATATGGTCAGATTTTTTATTTAGCAGTCATGTTATAGAATTGTGGTTCCCTAAATATAATCAAATCAAACATAACAAAAAGAAAAAGAATTTTAAAAATTATATGTTCATTGAAAGTGTATATAGGCAGTTAATAGAGTATTGCTACTATAGTTGTAGCTTTCCATTGTTCAGTAGTTCTAATTAAACTATTTTACTCAAAACTTAAAGAGGTTATTAATGAAATAACAATTCCCCATATTAGACATCTATATAAACACTTTGAAAAACTTGATGGCTATCTATTTAATTTTTTTGATGTCACAAACTTGCTTTTTGTTAATATGTCTCATCTGGATTGGATTGATTACACAACTCGGGATAATTTGACTCTAAATTCTGTTTTGTAGAGAAACTAGTCTCATAGAGCTTGGTTGATAAGCGAAAAATGAGAAAGTTTTTCAAAAAATTTCAGCAGATTAAGGATTTTTATTTATCTACTTTATCCTATACAGTTATAGTTAAATTTAAATTATCTTTCAGTGAAAGAAAAAGATTCTGTATTTTACACATTTTTGAGTTATAGGTACCTAACTTACCTTAAAATATCACACCTTGTAATGTGATCCTGCTGCACATAGCAAGAATGCAGTCTTGTCTTCGTGCTCTCCCAGGTCGGGCCTAAGCTGTGTCAGATGAGAGATGGACATTCATGGTGAAAGGGACCACTCTTCCTGCTTTGCCCACATGGTGTCTTGCCACTCCTCTCCTCCTTGCTTGATGGTGTTGCATGGAAGGGTGTTGTTGTTGTGTGCCGTCGAGTCGGACCCAACTCATAGCAACCCCTCCTTGGGTTTCTGAGGTGGTATCACTACAGAAGTAGATTGCCCAGCCTTCCTTCCAAGGAGTGGCTGATGGGTTTGAACCTCCAGTCTTCTGGGTTAGCATTCAGGTGCCTTAGGCACTATACACTACCGGAGCTCCTGCATGGGATGCAGAATTCAGCCACTCTCTCCCGACCCTACCTCACGGTGGCTGTGCAGTCTTTCTGACCCAGCAGACATCCCTGACTTGTCCTCATATTTTACTGCCTGTCTGGTCTTCTCCACAGTGGGGAGTGCCTTGCCATACACCCCGTGCTATGCACCGCAGGCTGAACCTCCCAGGATGCACAAGTGTGCTTTCACTGGCCCTTTGCAGTGCCCTGTAGCACTCCAGGTTGTCCCCCAAGTTTGTGTGGCAGTGTTGTTCCTGTTCCCAGCAACCCCTCTGGTCCCCACTTAAGTGTGTGGGTGTATGTCTTGAGAAGAAAAAGGGGAATGCCGTGTAGTCGCACTAGGTGCCCTGTGCTAGCTTTCTTTGGGACGCCATTGTAATGTTTGATAAGACCCACGGGAGGCACGCAGGAGCAGATGAGGGCCATGTGGTATGTGTCCACTGGTGCCATGTGAAGTCATCCTTGTGTGAGTAGTCACAGATGGCCCCGGAAATGTGGACTTCTCACAGGGAAAGTTCAGGGATGTTGGGCCTCACTCGATAAGCTTTTTTTTTTTTTTGACATAATCACGTTTGTGTTGTAGTCTAGAGTAGTTTTAAAATTTTGTTTATACACACCATCTGTGAGGCCCTGAGTTTAATCTGACCCTTAATTGGGGGGTGAGGGGAACCAAGTATGCAGTCCATGACATATATAACTCACATGAGTTGAATAACACCCAGACTGGTTTATACTCTGTTCAATAAGACAAGTACACTGAGCATTCACTTAAATATTTTAGCAATGACAGATTACTGTAAAAGTCTTTAAATGTGTGCTCTCAATTTCTGTACTTATTTTGTCACAAACTGTTGATCTACAGTTCGTGAGTCAGGGCCATCTCTGGACCACACTTTGAGTAGCTTTGTGCTAGTGGATAATAAAAAAGTAAGGACATAGAGCAATTAAATAAGAGTCAATAAACTTGCTTTAACATATATAGAGAGCCTTACATCTATTGATTGAAGAGTATACTTTCTGTTCCCTGGATGATCATTGGCCATAAAGTAAAATAAAGCCTTAACAAATCAGAAAAATGGAGATTTTACAGACCAGTCTTTGATTATAAGCCAGTAACATTTTAAATAAATAATAAAAAGGTGACTGGAAAAAACCTTAGGTAATCCTTGGATTTAAAGAAAATAATAAATGTATAAAGTATGTATAAAAGAAAAAAGTATTCTTTATATAGAAAAGTATGGGAAATAATGAGTAGTACTTGATAGAAAATGAATATCCTTAAAGACTATATTTTTAAAGAATATAAGAACATTCAAGTATTAGTTTTAAGAAATTAGAAAAGTAAATAAACCAGAAGAAGCCAAGAAAAGGGAGTTAAAAATAAAAGTTGAAAGCAAGTGTAAATTAAGGTAAATAATTCAACTTTCAGATAATTTTTTGTAAGTTTGTAGCATTTATACTTCTGAAATTATTAAAACTTACTCTACTAAGATTTTTGAGGTACCACGTATAAAGCTCTGAAGAGAGAAAACACCCTAGTAGAAAAGTAAACAAAATGAGTAGGCACTTCATAGAAGAGCAAATCTAAATGACCAACAAGAACAAATTCATTTCTAGCCAGGGGATTGCAAATGAAATAACACCTAATATTGGTGGGGAAGGGGTGCTAATACATTGCTGGTGGAAATGTGAAGTTTTTCAGCCTTTTTATAAGGGCTATTTAAAACGCAGATTGCTGGGGTCTCCAACTTTCCAGTTTCTGATTCATTAGCTCTGGCCTGGGGCCTGAGAATTTTTTTTTTTTTTTTAAGAAATTACAAAGTTTTATTAAAGGATATAAAAACAAAGCATTTCATGAAATGGGGAAACATGAACACCCAGGCATGTTTTGAAGGCAGCAGTGTGTTTTGAATTGGAGATAGAGCTATACATGCAGTTTTTATCAGGTGAAACAATAGGACTGTGTTTTATAGGCACAGAAAGGTGAAGGGGAAGCATAGCAGACTTTACAAGGGTTTATTAAACTGCAGTCTTAAACTCTTTAATATCAGTTGCATCCTGAGATTTGTTACATTCTGAGGTTGGGTACATCTGAGGCTTGTTTAATAAGATATTCTGTCAAAGATAATCAAGTCATTGTTCTGTTACAACTATAGCCTGCCTTTCTCCTTATCTTAAGGTAACAGTTCATGCTTTTAGAATTTGCAATGAGTCAACAGGAATGAAGCAAATATTTCAGTGAATGGAGTCCAGTGTGGAAGGGTGTCAGGAAATCATAACTGAGGCTTGGTTAATTGGTATTTGCTTCACCTTGGTTAAAGAGTTGAGGTAGTTACAGGCTCTACCCTAAATATCAATTCTGATCTTATTTCTGAACTCGGTGGAGGGGAGGGGGTGCATGCTTGAAAAAGACATTCTTTTAGATGAAACTGAGTAAACATCCTCAAAAAGGCCTGAGAATTTTTATTTCTACAAATTCCTAGATGATGGTGATGTTGGTCAGGGTACCACATTCAGAAACACAGATTTAGACCAGTTCTTTCACTTTACAAGGAGCTCTGGTGGCGCAGTCCCTAAGGTGTTTGACTGCTGACCAGAAGATTGGCTGTTCAAACCCACCAGCTGCTCCATGGAAAGAAGATGAGGCAGTCTACTTCTGTAAAGATTTACTGCCTTGGAAATCCAATGGGGGTCGCAATGAGTCAGTATCGACTCTATGGCAGTGGGTTTTTGGGTATTTTTTTTTCCTTCACTTTACAGATGAGGAAGCCTAAAAATATTAATTATGTTAAATCACTTCTTTAGAATCACAATTTCTTGGTAGCAGAGACAGGAATAGCTCCCAGTGCTTCAGGTTCTTAATCCATAGGTTTTTGTTGCTTAGCATGTTAAATGGAATAGAGGAATGTAAAGTGTACTTGCTATTTTATGGAAGTATTAATGAACTGCAAACAGTTCAACTTGTCTTTTCTCCTCACTCACAGCATGTATTGTTCCTTTGAGGAAAAGAGAATTATTACTATGTGGAAAAGACCAGACAAGGACTTGTGGTACATGATTATTCTTTCTATACCTGTCATTATTCCCTCATTTCTTAAAGTAAACCAGTGTTACTCAACTCTACTAGATCCAGTGTCCCCTTTTCATTACAGATATTTTGTAATAACTTTTCACTATCCTGAAATCAAAGTCACAGATGATAAACCTAGTTAATGTGATTTTAAAAAAAATCAGTAAAATACCTTAAACTGTAATAAAAGGAGAAGTAAAAAGAAAATAATTTATAATAAAAAACATGTTTTTAATGCAGGTGTACAGGCACAACTACAGTAGTAAACAAAATGTAGTAGTCAGATGCTTGCACCTGTACCTAGCACCATCATGAATACAAAAGCTAAAAATGTGGACAGATAAAAGTATGTTGCTTTGACAACTCAACTACCACAAGTGCTGCTGACATTGATGATGTACTTTTCTGAAATGGTGAAAACACTTGGTAAAATTCTTAATAAAATAAATTTGTAGTACCCTTAATTAGTCTAATTAACATTTCTGAAAATTCAGTGCAAAGAAATCTGTGTTTACAAGTAAAACAGGCTTAGGTTCTAAGTTCAGATAATTATGAACAGGTTTGCATTTATGCGAATCTTCAGTGAGACATTTGAAAGTTTACAAGACAGGGTAATTCTCAATTTTTTGATACTGTCTCAGGCATTATAGGATATCTAGTGTCCCTGGAAGCTCTGGTGGCACAGTGGTTAAGCGCTCAGCTGCTAACTGATAGGTCAGTGGTTTGAACCCACCAGCCACTCCATGGGAGAAAG
>NW_006921914.1:2324188-2337981 GCF_000298275.1 Orycteropus afer afer
TGAGGTCAGACATGCTGCCTCCCTCCAGCCCTTTCACCAACCCTGGCACCAACCGTTCCTCCTGCAGCACCCGCCACCTCTCTTCTGGGTTCAATAATTTGCTGCAGTGGCCACACAGAACTCATAGATTATGGGGTTTATTAGGGAAGCAACAGGCTACATTTCAAGTTTAGGAACACGCTTAGTCTCTGAGCTTGCTGTCTCTCAGCTTGCTGTCTCTCAGCCGACAGTCTCTCTCCCAGCAGTGCATGTCTCTTGATGTCTCTCTCTCTCTCTCAGCAGTGTGGGTCTCTCGGTGTGTCTCTCAGCAGTGCATGTCTCTCGCATCTCTCTCTCAGCAATGCACGTATTTCGCATCCCTCAGCTGGCAGTGAGAGATTCCTTCTGCCTCTAGGAGGGCTCCTTTTGAGCCTGGCAGAGTGGCCAGACTAACCAGTCCCAACATCAGAATTCTAAACACCTGAGAGAGTGAACTTCCCAGAAAATTACTTTGTGCTGCTCCCAACAGAAATACCCCAAGTGGATAACTTTAACAATCAGGTGCTACTCAGTTGCTCATGGCAAATTCCACCACAGAGTTTACAAAGGCTTATGGCTAGAAAAGCCACATTATGTAATTTACTACACCACAAACTAAAACAGCAGACCCACACATTCACAAAATTCCCTGGGAACAATATTGCATCCTATGAGAATCTACTCAATAAAGGAACATTGTTTTCCTATATTACAGAAGAGCTTCCTGCCAAGGATAATTCACTTTTTTGACATTTAAGCATAAAGTATAAAAAACCCAACCAGTCGCTGTTGAGCCTTCTCTGACTCATGGTGACCCCATATGTGTCAGAGTAGAACCTTTTTCAGAAGTAGGTCACCGGACCTTTCTTCCAAGGGGCCTCTGGGTAGACTAACTGTCAGCCTTTAGGTTAGCAGCAAAGCGTGTTAACCATTTGTACCGCCCAAAGACAGCATAAAGTATACTAACAAATCCCATCTTCTCTATAACTTAATTGTTTAATAATAGTTAGGATTTTTCTTTGTATCTTCTGCTTGTGGGCAGAATAAGGAAATACATAAACTCATCCATTGTCCTAATATGTGGTTTTGTTTTTAATTTTCTGCCCTTCTAGGAGGAATGCAGGCCCAAGTTGGAATGCCAGGAAGTGGACCAGTGTCCTTGGAGCGAGGACAAGGTAGATATTAATGTCTGATTAATGTGGAGTGGATTTGGTGCTCTCTTTTTCTGCATTGCCCAATATGGAAGTCACTAACCACATGTGACTATTTAAATATTAAATTAATTAAAATTAAATAAGATTTAAAATTCATTTCTGAAATCACACTAGCCACTTCACATACTCAATAGCCCCATGTAGCTAGTGGATACTGTACTGGAAAGTGCAGATACAGAACATTTCTATCACTGCAAAAAGTTCTTTTGGATAGGTCTGGTCTTTATTTTCTACCTACTGATTCAGAGCCCAGCTCTATAAGAATTCATGATGAAGCAAATGAATTCTTTGTGTCTCTGTAATTTATATTGCCTTTTCCAGAGAATCTAATAATTCTATTGGCATGTTCTCTCCTTCTCTCTCTCTCTCTCTCTCAGGATATATGTTGACTGAGTAAGGAATTTCAATAATGACTATATAATATGTGACAGGATATATAGGAAGACCAGATTTAAGCCCCAGAGAAAACTGGTCGGGGGCCACAGATATATGAAGCCTATTTGATATGTGTCTGTTACACTGTGGCTGCAACACTATATGCAGCAGCAATCACTCCAAAAGATCCACCTTATTTCTCCATGTTATTAGACTTTGAAGGAACATAAAATGCAGTTACTCTGTTGAAAACAACGTAAGGAGGAGAGAGGGTGAAAAGAGAAGGAAGTAATGATAAATCTGAGTGTGTACTGTATGCCAGATACTTTAATCTTCATGAACAACCTTGTGAGTTAGATGGCAGCATCTCAGTTTTACAGATGAAGAGATAGAAACTTAGAATGTTTAAGTTATTTACTTAATGGGACAGGTAAATAAATACTACTACCTGATTCATGTGAATTGGACTTGGTATTTTCTTCTTCCAGCTAGTAGGTTGCAAAGGTGGGATTCAGAAATTTCTGACTCCAAAAGCTTATCTGCTTCCTGTTAATATATGCTGCCTCTTTATACTTCCAAAAATATTCTTCATTGCCTTCTACTCTTATTCATTGTATCTTTGGGATGAGAAAGTACTACACTGGACAAGCATAGAGAGCCTTACCTTCCTTAGCATATGGCCTATATGTAAAACCCATTTTTAAAAAAGCAAAATATTAAGGTACAGTCCTATGCACTATGCTTCTTTTCTATGGCATGCACACTGTTGGTAGCTAAAGTAACAGAACTAGTAATCTTTTCTGCACAGATGGTGACAACAGGACAAGCTCCTGGCCAGATACCTCATCTTTTGTCAGCAGTCCATGCTGTTGTGCACACACACACCCCCCTCCTCCTGACAGCCACTATCAAGATTGAGTGTGTAAACCCAAGTATTTCTGCAGTAGTTAGAAGAAGAGATTAGGGTTTCTCTCATGCTGTTCCCTCTCCCAGGCCATCAATGTAGCAGCTTTTTAATAGATAATTTCCACAAGACATCTTACTTCCTGCTAGAGTTACTCTCACCTTTCTGGTCAAAAATTAACAAAGGGAAATGACTCATGTTTTAAAGATATCAAGCATGTCTTCGTGAAGGTACAAAATGAGATTTTTTTTTTCCAGTACCCAGCAAAGGAAGCAAACATTTTTTTAATTTGTACCCAGTTTGCCTTATTCTTTTTCCTGCAGTCATTGGGTTGCCATGAGTCAGACCAACTCCATGGCAACTGACAACAATGCTTCTTTTGTACATTTTTAATGGTAAAAGGATACAGTAAGAAGATACTTTTCTTGCTTTCTACCACCTGTGTTTAATACATATGCCCTGTTTTCTTATTAGTCTTTGTTTGCATTTGTCATAATGTTTGTTTGTTATCAAAAACCTGTGGCAGAGTATTTCTTATGGAGTGATAAGTCTCTTTGCTCATCAAAAGATCACTCACTGCATTTCCCCATTTGATATTTCTTTGATTTTGTTGTTGCTGTTATGTGCCATTGAGTCCCACCCGACTCATAGCGACCCCTCCTTGGGTTTCCAAGGTGGTATCAGTACAGAAGTAGATTGTCCAACTTTCCTTCTGAGGAGTGACTAGTGGGCTTGAACCACCATCCTTCTGGTTAGCAGTCAAGTGCCTTAGGCGCTACTCTACCAGGGCTCTCATTTCTTTGATAGCAGAAATTTATATGCTTTAAAATATGGCAGAAATAGTACTGCCTCACTTCTGTTTTGGCCTCTCCAAAATAAATCTTGCCTTCCAAATTCAGTGTGCTTCTTTTCATGTGTTGCTTGAGAAAATATGTTTACAATCTTTGCTTAGGATTCAAAACCATCTGTTTATTTATTCATTTTGTAATGGAATCACAAGGAGATGTAGGGGAAAACATAATTGTAGCAGAGGTGAAAAATGAAAATGGCTGGTATTTCTGGCCAAATAAATCATTGCCCCACAGGTTTTACCTTGAGAAGCTGTCTTATCAAAGTAGAACTGTGTTTCAGAGATCCAAAAGAACTAATTGAGGAAGATTTTATAGCCTTGGCAAGCTAATGAGCTCTTCACTTTTTAACTTATAAGTGTAAATCTCCAGTCTCTCTATGTATACATTTCTGTGTGTGCATGCAAGCTATTTTAAGTGCCTGCTCTTTCTCCTTTTGAACTTAATGCTCGCCTAGGAACCCTACAGCACTCGCCCGTGGGACCCGCCGGGCCTGCATCAATTGAGCGAGTTCAAGGTACCCATTGTATCTGCGGGTTTCCTTTTGCTTGTGGTGTTTAGGGTGGGACGTTGAGAGAAAAAGAGCTGCTTGGCAGTCATCCTCACATTTAGAACCCAAAAGAGTAGTGTTTTTTGTTTTTGTTTTTTAATTTTTTCCTGTTGGGGCCACAAGCCTAAGATTGACCTCTTCACACAGGGCAGAGAACCTGGATGATATGGGCATCTGTCTGAGGCTGTACTCCTTCCCTACTGGTGTCAGGAGGCTTGGATGGAATAGCAGTCTGTAAGGAGACAGCAGGTTCTTGCAGAGACATGGCAGTGTTCACATATGCCACGACCTTACCTCTTTTGTGACTTTGGCCCTTGAACTAAGGTTGATTATAAGAAAACCAGGAGCATAAGTCTCTACAGATTACAGTGCTAGTCTTTGGCATATTGCACTCCAGTTTGCTCTTTATGTAATTCCATCCATACCTCTGATGTGGTACAGATTCTACCTACACCCTGCTTCTGTTCTTGAGCTGCAAGAGGATTCTGCTGTGGTGAGGTTTCACCCATTCTAAGGTGTCTGAATTGTGTTGTCACTGGTATATAGAGTCATTTCTTTTATTCCTTACATGTTTTTCAAAGCAGTAACTTCCTGTTTGTTTCCCTGTCAGTGCCAATGCAAGACCCCAGAGCAGCTATGCAGCGTGGACCCATGCCTGCCAATGTTCCAACTCCTCGAGGTCTGTTAGGAGATGCTCCAAATGACCCACGTGGAGGCACTTTACTTACTGTGACTGGAGAGGTGGAGCCTAGGTGAGCATTAACATTGAAGGAAAAGATTGGAGAAATTACAGTTTTCCCTTGCTTTGAGCAAAAAAGGCTTTCGGTACGAGTTGCACCTGTTTGCTTACTTCAAGAGATGAATATTTGTGGCTGCTATCAAAGACTTAGCACTTCTCCTATGGCAGAACTATGTAGTTGAATATGTCATTTGGAGCTGACACTGACTACTGTATCCTCAGAAATCGGAAATTCTAACGCAGATACATGAGCAGGGAACTCTGGTGGTGGTTAATGGTAGTAGTAACATTAATAGCAATAAAAATAATTGGCATTGATGAGGTACATACATGCCTCTGACTCTGAGTACTTAGATCAGCTCATTAAATCATACAACAGCTCTGTGAGGTAGGTACTATTAATAGTCCTGTTTGACAGGTGAAAAAAACTGAGGAATAGAGAAGTTAAGTAGATGTGGCCAAAATCACACAGCTAGTAAGTGATAGAGCCTAGATTTGATACCATATAATCTGAATCCAGAACCTATGTTCTTTATCACTATACTGTATTGCCTCATATATATAATGGATATCCATTAATTTTTCCTATTTAGGAGTGCCTCAACCAAATATGAAATTATAGAATACATGAATTTATGTCTCTATAGCTTTTCTTCAACCTATTTGGTTTTATTATCTTGTTAGCATTACTGCACTGATGTTTGCATCAGTTCTTTGGTTTTATTTACTGATCTGGTTTATTCTTTGTTCTTGTATAATTCTGTTTTTAAATATTACATTTTTCTGCATCTCTAGAGGTTATATGGGACCACCCCATCAGGGTCCACCAATGCATCATGTCCCTGGCCATGACAACCGTGGCCCACCTCCACACGACATGAGGGGAGGGCCATTAACAGAGCCCAGACCTTTAATGGCAGAGCCGAGAGGACCCATGATGGATCAGAGGGGTCCACCCTTAGATGGCAGAGGTAAGAGAAGTCCTCTTCACAAGGCTCACTGGTAGTTATGGGCTGGTAATGACCTTGGCAACATCATGATAAATGGAGAAAATATTGAAGTTGTCAGTGATTTCATTTAACTTGGATCCACAATCAACGCCCATTGAAGCAGCAGTCAGGAAATCAGACCTTGTATTGCATCAGGCAAGTCTACTGCAAAAGACCTCTTTAAAGTGTTAAAGAGCAAAGATGTCGCTTTGAGGACTAACATGTGCCTGACCCAAACCATGGTTATTTACAGTCTTGTGTTCATGCAAAAGCTGAACAGTAAATGAAGAAGACAGAAGAATTGATACGTTTGAGTTACGGTGTTGGTAAAAAATACTGAATGTCCTGTGGACTATCAGAAGAACAAACAAATCTGTCTTGGAAGAAGTATAGCCAGAATGCTCCTTGAAAGCAAGAATGGCAAGACTTCATCCCATGTACTTTGGACATGTTATCAGGAGGGACTGGTTCCTGGAGGACATCATGCTGGGAAAAGTAGAGGTTGAACAAAACAGAAGACGACTCTCAATGAGATGGATTTGACACAGTGGCTGCAACATGGGCTTAAGCGTAGGAACACTTGTGAGGATGGCTCAAGACCAGGCATTGTTTCATTCTGCTATAAGTTGAACTGACTCAGTGCTACCTAACAACAATGACCCTGGCTGTCTTAGATGCTAATCTCAGATAAAGAATGCTGGGGAAATAGAGTTGGCAAGCCTTTTTTTTTTTTTTTTTTTTTTTTAAGCTTGTGATTTCGGTGAAAGTTTACAGAGCAAATTGGTTTTCCATTAAACAATTCATATGCATTTTATTTCATGACATTCATTGATTGTAATCCCCACAGTGTAACAACACTCTTCCCACTTTCTCCCTGTGTTTAGTTTACCATTTGCATTCGTCCTTCTTTCCTATCCCTACTTTCTGAGCTTTATCCCTGGGCAAATGCTGCCTTTTTGATCTCTTATGCTTGATTGTTCTAATGAATGTATATCTCCCTAATGTTATTGTTCACCTTATAAGCTGACTATTATTTGGCTGAAAGTTGAGCCATGGGGGTGAGTTCAGTTCCAGGCTTGAACAGTGTCTAAGGGCCATAGTCTCAGTAAGCCTGGTCTTTTTTTTTTTTTTCTTACAATTTTGAGTTTTGTTCCATATTTCTTTTCCCTCTCTATCCAGGACCTCCTATTGTGATCCCTTTCAGAGCAGTCAGCAGTGGTAGCTGGGTACCATCTAGTTCTTCTTGTCTCAGGGTTGTGGAGGCTGGGGCTCACATGATCTATTAGTCCTTTCAACTGATTATTTCCTTGCATCTTTGATTCTCTTCATTCTTCTTTGTTCCAGACAGGGAGAGACCAATAGTTGTACCTTAAATGACCATTCACAAGCTTTTAAGACCTTAGTCACTAGTCACCAAAGTGAGATATAGAGTGTTATCTTTGTAGACTATGTTATGTCAGTTGACCTTGGTGTCCCCTGAGACTATGGTCCTGAGCCCCTAGGCCCAGTGACTCATTCCCTTAAGGTGTTTGGTTATGGCCAAGTTTTTATAACTGTGCCTCCTATATACACCACTATATCCATGGATATATTTACAACATATATAAATACATATATAGAAATATTCTCTGTCAAACCTATACATATTCATGGGTGTAGTCCCATTTGCCTTCTCACACCTGTTTGCCTTCCCACACCTGTTCAGCTTGTGTGTCTGTGTTTCCACTTGTAGATTATTGTTATTACTGTTAATATAGTAATGCTTATCTTTGTTGGCTTTAACTCTTGCACTCTTTTCAGTGTTACTAAGCCTTTTTAAGGCTTATCTGCATATCTGACTAAGGAGAAAGCAGTTTCATAGTTGGGGGATGTGACTGGAAGATTAGATTTCTGTGTTTCTTTGATTGTTGCTTTTTCTGGCAGTGAAGTTGAGTAGATATACAATAGTTTTCTTACAACTTTCTCTGTAGGTGGAAGAGATCCCCGAGGAATGGATGCGCGAGGGATGGAGGCACGAGCCATGGAGGCAAGAGCCATGGAGGCAAGAGGATTGGAGGCCCGTGCGATGGAGGCTCGTGCGATGGAGGCTCGTGCGATGGAGGCTCGTGCGATGGAGGCTCGTGCAATGGAAGCCCGTGCAATGGAAGTCAGAGGAATGGAAGCCAGAGGTTTAGATACAAGGGGCCCAGTCCCTGGCCCTAGAGGCCCAATGCCTGGTGGAATCCAGGGTCCTGGGCCAATTAACATGGGGGCCGTTGGTCCCCAGGGGTCTAGACAGGTATGTATACATATTGAAACTTTTAGTTTCAATGTGAAATCTTGATCTATTCTAGAATTGATTATTGATCCTGATTATTACTGCTTCCTGATTTGGGCTGTTTCTCAGGTTGTAGAAAGAGAAGACTGGGATTTCCCATTCCTTAATTTCTCTGTCACTTAGCATGCTGATTTTCTGCCCACCAAGACTGTAGTCCAAAAGAGTAACTTTGTCCCACAATTTCAATAGCTATTCAGAGCAGAGCCCCTGAAAATTTAGGGATTGAACAGTATTCTTTGGGGGCACAAATCAATGTTATATACAGGCTTTTTCCAAAATAAACCTCACCTCAAACCTGACTCTCAGAATCTCTGTCAGTAGGTTCTTGACATAGATAGTTTGTAAAACCTCCCCCAAATGATTCTAATGTATAGCCCTTATTAAGAACCACTGCATTAGTTCATGTGAAGAGCTATCAGTGGTTAGTCATTTAGATAATAGGTCTGTAGAAATCTATGTTAATTTATTCTTACCACATAGCCTAAGTGAGCAGTAGAGTATGAAATGCAGTTTACTAATGCTCACCTTAAAACAATGGAATTGAGTTATTGTCTTTTTCTCTTTATTTGGCCCTCTCCCACTATGTGAATATGGTGGTGTATTCTGTGATTGTGTGTTGTCATCTTCTCTCTCTTCCCCCAAGTTTTGTGAGGAGGTGGTTATTTGTGTATTTTCTGAGTTTTTATATGCTAGCTCCTTCATTTCCTTGTAGCCCATCCACTGTCCTTTTTCTTATATGTGTCTTTCTCTATGTACTTCTATCTCTTTTTCTTTTCCCCTATGTTTCTGTGTCTTCCTCCCCTTGTATGTGTGTGTGTGTGAGAGAGAGAGAGAGACATTGATTTTTCATGTTAGAGCTGGAATGGAACATGTTATTCATCCAGTTTCCTCATTTTATGTTTAGAAAATGAGGCTCAGGAACTCAGATGACTTGTCCAAGTTCATACACTAAAATGTGGCAGAGGAAGAAATATAACTTACTGTTTTTTTCACTACTACTCTGTCTTATTATCTGCATTTATATATGTGGATATGTCTTCTTCCCCCTCTATAGCATAAAATACGAATATGTTTTTTCTGGTATATTTAGAATACTATTTTCTATTGTTTTTCAAGTTATTCTTTTAAGAAAATTTGTAGGCCTTGATTTTTATTGTGCCCTCTATGATCAGTAACCTCATAAGAGAAATAGTTCTTTATATATTCATTCAGTCATTCAAGAAATATTGAGCACCCATACATATTAGACATAAAACTAGGTTCTGAGGGTATAGCATTATGAACAAAATAAAGTGCCTGCCCTCAAGAAGCTTACATTCCAGTTGGGGAGAAACAGTTACATAATGGGCAGATCTATCATTGCTTGCATGATTCTCTGGAGAATGACATTGGAAATAATGGTTGGAAGAACAGTTTTGGATAATAGTTTGTTCTTTTATCTCTGTTAGTGCTTGAACATACTAACTCTGTAATAGGTATATAGTTATCATTAGTAGGTTTTATAATAAAAGTCAATTCGATCTGAGGTGAAAATTAGACATATTTTCAAACCTTTTTAAAAAGTTTTAATTGCTAATGTTGTTGTTGTTATGTGCCATCAAGTCGGACTCGACTCATAGCGACCCCTCCTTGGGTTTCCTAGGCACTATCACTATAGAGGTAGATTGCCCCATCTTCCTTCCGAGGAGTGGCTGGGGGGTTTGAACCGCCAGCCTTCTGGTTAGCAGTCAAGTACCTTAGGCACTATGCTACCAGAGCTCCCTTAATTGCTAATATATTCACTCATATATAAGTATATAATATATTCATATATGAAAGAAAATATTAAGCATCTTGCTTGCTCCACGTACCTATTTTCCTTGTGCCCCCTGCCAACTCCTAGAGATAACGACTTTTATTAGATTTTTACGTATCTTTCAAGCAAATATAAATATATATTCTTATTCCCCCCTTCATTGTTCTTTACCTTGGTTTTTTATGTACAAATATATCCTTAATTCATAATTTTAAATTAGATGTGGAAAATTAACTCTAGCATTCTTTTGGAATCTTTTGAGTCATTTAAGATATTTTTGGAATCTTTTGAGTGAAAGGCGTATTACTGGGATTATTATATTATTTATTGTCTTAACAAGAACACATTTCAAAATGAAAGTACTGTTAATAATTAATCTGAGGCAAAAACATACACTGAGATTGTGTTAGGCAAACCAGGATGCATAATCACCCATAGTATTACTGGTCTGCCTAGAACAGGAACTCCTAGAAACTGTAAATGGTCATCATTGAGTGGTTAGATCCCATTACAGCACCTCAAATTAGTATTGACTAGAGCTTTAAAAAGGTTATGCTCATAGGTGTTTCAGATCTCTAACAGATCATTAAATTTCAGACCAGTCTCTAGATTTAGTGTTGATAAAGAACAGGAAGTGATAATACCCTAGCGATGTGTACAAAGCTATATTAGTGCTTCAGTTATCTAATTCTTTGGGAAATTAATTAATGCATGTAAGTGAAAGTTCCAAATAATAGAAATAGTCTACCAAGTTTTTTAACTACTTTAATGAAAAATAATTTATGAAGTGTTTTTGTATGCATCCTTCCCATTAAAGAGTATACAGAAAACTATTTTGGCTATTCAAAGTCATTAAATATATCCATTATTATATATGCTATAGTATAAACCATCATTCTCTCCTTTTTGGTTTCTGGTCTCTTTCACTGTTAGGCTATCATCCAGCTCTTCAAATTTCTGTCGTGGTGTCTGCTCTAAACAGTTGTTTATCCTGCATTTCTTTTATGTTTTGCTGCTGCTAATCTGGGGAAGCGGGTCTGTTAACAATGTGTATTTAATAAGAATACGTAACCACTGGGTGAATGCCTGAGTATGAACATAGTTCTAGTGTTTAGGGACTTTTTAGCAGTTATTGTAGATGCTCAGAAACCTTTTCCTTGCTTCTAGTAAATTTTAGAAAGGGTTAAGCACGCTGAAAAACTTAAATTTGGGTAAGTATAACTGTACTTTGTTCTTTTAACTCAGTTCAGATGTATTTCTTAATGTGTATTTAATGGAATACATCTGCAGCATATTCTCAATGAAAAGCTATAAAAATCAAATGTTAGGCTAATAGCAGTCTTTTCCCCAGAGGCCTTCCCATCTCCTTTCTCTCTTTCTAACATAATTGTCTCTGCCTTACTTGTGGGATGAGAGGGCCCTTTGGGACAAACTAGAGGTAGGCAGTATCCCTGTGAATGTCACTTTCTCAGTGGACAGCCGTACATTATCTCTTAGAATCTAGTGGCTTTCATTTGTGTTTCCACTGAGCACTAGTTTCCAGGGTTCTCCCAGTTTTCCCTGTGCTTATTTGACTGAATTTTGCCTGATTTGATGGTATCCAGTTATGCTGTGTGATATTTGTTCATGGTATGGAAGCTCTTGTGAGCAGGTGTCTTTAACTTGCTAGTTAATCTCTGCCTAAACCATGCCTTCTGCCATTGCTAATAGTAGAATCTGATCTTCAGAGTCATTAATTTGCTTTTTTTTTCATATATGTATACAGATTTTATCTTTACACTGCCAATAATGGACTCTGGTTACCCATATGTGAGAACTTTAGAAAATCTCTCCTCACTTCTCTTTGTATACATAGGTCCCAGTCATGCAAGGAGCAGGCATGCAGGGAGCAGGCATGCAAGGAGCAAGTATGCAAGCGGCAGGCATGCAAGCAGCAAGCATGCAAGCGGCAGGCATGCAAGCGGCAGGCATGCAAGCGGCAGGCATGCAAGCGGCAGGCATGCAAGCGGCAGGCATGCAGAGTGGAGGACAGCCTAGTGGCTTTAGTCCTGGGCAGAACCAAGACACTCCACAGGATCATGAGAAGGTAAGCGACATTGGTGATTCCTTTTTTCATAGTTACCATATGGAGATTCTGGGTCTTCACAGTCCCTTTGAAGATGATATTTACTACACTGTAGAAATCTTTCATGATCTTGTTACCAGAAATTTTGTGGGCCTGCTTCTGCAGTTCTTCATTGGATAGAAATAGCAGCTTATCTTACATTTGACACTTGTCTGCCAATAGCCACTTTTTTTTTTTTTTTTTGGCGTGCAGGACAGATTGACCTAAAAAAACAAATCTATTTCTTCCTCCTTAAAAAAAAATAAATTTTCTGCTAGTATATCATTGCTAATGTCAGATGGATCCTCACTGAAAGCAAACAATACCAGAAAGATGTCTACCTGTGCTTTATTGACTATGCAAAGGCATTTGACTGTGTGGATCATAACAAATTATGGATAATGCTGCAAAACATGGGAATTACAGAACACTTATGTGCTCATAAGGAACCTATACATAGAACAAGAGAAAGTCATTTAAACAGAACAAAGGGATACTGTGTGATTTAAAATCAAGAAGGGTGTGCATCAAGTTTGCATCTTTTCATCATATTTAGTCTGTATGCTGAGCAAATAATCTGAGAAGCTGGACTTTATGAATAACACAGCCTCAGAATAGGAGGAAGACTCTTTAACAGCCTGTGTTATGCAAATGGAATAATCTTGCTTCCTGAAAGTGAAGATCACTTGAAGGACTTACTGACAAAGATCAAAGACTACAGTCTTCAGTGTGAATTACACCTCAACAAAAAACGAAAATCCTCATAACTGTACCAATAAACAACATCACAATAAATGGAGAAAAGATTGAAGTTGTCACGTGTTTCATTTTACTTGTATCTACAATCTACTGATTGGAAGCAGCAGTCAAGAAATCAGATATTATATTGCACTGGGCAGATCTGCTGCAAAAGACCTCTTTCAAGTGTTAAGCCAAGATGTCACTTTGAACACTAAGGTGCTCCTGACCCAAGCCATGGTATTGTCAGTCACTGCATATGCATGTGAAAGCTGGACAGTGAATAAGGATGACTAAAGAAGATGGTGTTGGCAAAGAATACTGAAAATACCATGGACTGCCAGAAGAATTAACCAATCTGTCCTGGAAGAAGTTCAGAATGCTCATTGGAAGAAAGAATGGCCAGGCTTCATCTCACCTGCTTTGGTTATGTGGTCAGAAGGGACCATTCCCTGGAGAAGGATAATCATGTTTGGTAAAGTTGAGGGTCAGTAAAGAAGGGGAAGACCCTCAAAAAGATGGATTGACACAGTAGCTAGAACTATGAGCTCAGGTATATAGCAAGAATTGTGAGGATAAAACACTACTGGGCAGCGTTTCAATCTGTTGTACATAGGGTCATTTTGAGTCAGTCAACTAAAGGGCACCTAACAACAACAAAACAACATATCTTTCTGTTTCTGTGTTCCACTTAGTGGGGAGTTCATGTCTGATGGAAAAACATATGAAAAGGAGATTTTCAAAATGGGATTAAAGTCCCTTTCTGGGGTTCAGAAATACTAAGTTAGAATTCAGGAACGGTTCATGAAGATGTCTGTTTCACATCTTCTAATCTTAGGTATTTTAATTTGTACATGTTCTCATTGTGTCTTTTCTCACCAGCTTTTTGGCTGCTGTTTTCTGTGAGTGTAATACTTCCATTCCCCATTTTGCTCCATATCCCACTACTACAGTAGCTTTTGAGTAGAAGCTGGTGGTGGTTTTTTTGTTTGTTTGTTTGTTTTGTTTTTTGTTCTTTAATTTTTACTGTGATTTGGGTGAAAATTTACAGAGCAATTTCATTTTCCATACAGCAGTTTATACACATTTTGTCTCATAACAGTAATTGCAGTTTCCCACAATGTGACAGCTCTCCTCCCACTTCCTCCCCATAGTTACCTCTTCCTTGTGTCCTTCCCTCCCATGCACTCGTGCTCCCTGAG
>NW_006921914.1:2338316-2348582 GCF_000298275.1 Orycteropus afer afer
GGCACCATCCAGTTCTTCTGGTCTCATGGTCATATAGGCTGAGGATTGCATGGTCCACCAGTCAGTCCCTTGGACTAACTGTTTCCGTGCATGTTTGGTTTTCTTCATTCATCTTCGCTCTGGATGAGGAGAGACCTATCACTGCATCTAGATGGCTGCTT
This sequence comes from Orycteropus afer afer, assembly GCF_000298275.1. Classification (NCBI taxonomy): domain Eukaryota; kingdom Metazoa; phylum Chordata; class Mammalia; order Tubulidentata; family Orycteropodidae; genus Orycteropus; species Orycteropus afer. The sequence goes on from NW_006921914.1 coordinate 2,338,478, forward strand.
GCAAGCTTTTAAGATCCTGGTCACAACTCACCAAAGTAGAATGTGGAACAATGTTTTTGTGTAGTATGTTATGCCAGTTGAACTTGATGGCCATGTTCTCAAGCCCACACGTCCAACTACTCGTTCCCTCTGTGTAGTTGGCTGTGGACAAGAAGTCACCACAACCATATCCCTTGTCAGCTCTACTATTTACCTGGACATACAGCACATACAAATAGCTTGTAGAAACATTGTCTACCAACTCTATACATGGTCATGGGCACACTCCCCCCTGCCTAGACATACCTTATCATTCAGCCTATCCACCCGTCTATCCACTGGTAGATCAATGTTTGCCATCACTGACAACGCAGTACTTACTATATGTGCAAAAGGGTTCATCTTTGTTGTCTGTATCTCCCACATACCTCTCTCTGTCTTCCTCTTCCTCAGTGCCACTCTGTTGATTACCCATATTTGATGCATTGTCCTTCCCTTCACCCAAATCAGTACTTATCTATACCTATCTAGCAGTGTTCCCTCCCCTCCTTTCCCACCCCTGGTAACCAACAAAGAAAGTTTTGTTCTATATATAAACTTTTCCTTGACTTTTCATAATAGCATACTAATACAATATTTGTCCTGTGATTGACTTATTTCACTCAGTATAATGTCCTCCAAGGTCATCCACGTTATGTGGTGTTTTGCAGATTCTGCATTATTCTTTAGGGTTGCATAGTGTTCCATTGTGTGTATGTACCATAGTTTGGTTATCTAGTCTTCTGTTGATGGGCACCTAGGTTGTTTCTATCTTTTTGCTACTGTAAATAGTGCTGAGATGAACATGGATGTGCATATATCTGTTCTTGTCCTGGCTTTCACTTCTTCGGGATATATATAGTTGTGTTTGTTTAAGCTCTCATTATTAAAACTCATTACCTTTCTTCTTCTGCACAGGCTGCTTTGATTATGCAGGTTCTTCAACTGACTGCAGACCAGATTGCCATGCTGCCTCCTGAGCAAAGGCAGAGTATCTTGATCTTAAAAGAACAGATACAGAAATCTACTGGAGCCCCTTGAAAGGTAAGCAAACTTAATCTCACCTGAATAGGATACGTTCCTTGTGCGTTATGAGTATATACTTTCAACCTTCACCAACAGAATTGTTCTCTCTAAGGACCAGAGTCTTCCTAACTAGACTTTTTTCCCTTGGGTCGGTTAGCCCCTACAAGGATAGGGTAAAGCCATAGAACATTCTTTCGGTTGTTCAATGCAGTGTTACCTTAAAAAAAAAAAGAAACTTTTCTTTCCAAATGACAAAAGTAAGACATGATCAGTTTAACAAAATTAAGCAAATACAGAAATAGAAAAAGTTACATCTGTTTTCTCAGTCTCATTCCTTAGACATTACTGTATATCCTTTCAGAATTATTTGAATTATTTTATTACAAGCTATACCATCAAAATGTAGAACTTACAGAGCATTTCAATAAAATATAAATATTTTTAGTTTTTAGTATTTTATAGTGAATATTTTCATGTTGAACTATTACAGCATATAATTTAAGGTAACAAATATCTACCATCACCATTGATTTCTATACATTTTAGAGATTGCTGTACACTGCTATTCTTATTTTTCTAGTTCATTGGTCAGAGAAAAAGGATCCAGATAATCTGCCTCATAAATAATCATGTGACTTCACCTGAGTATAAGTACTTATACTGAAAAAAAAAAATTTGCCAGCATCTTTGTATTTCAGGAACAATTCCATTTTCTAGAAAGTTTTGAATTCACATTGTTCCAATATCAACTTTTGAATTTTTACTTTTTCCCTCCACTCACTTATTTTGCCCATCCATATGTTATCATAATGAACTCATTTATACTAATTAGCAGTCTCAATAAATTGTTTTTCAAAATATTATTGCAGGGAATGAGTTAATGCTTATTGGGTATGGTTTCATTTAGGGAGATGAAGTTTTGGAAACACATAGTGGTGGTGGTTGTTATATGACATTGTGAATATAATTAATGCCATTGAAATGTACGTTTGAAAATGGTTTAAATTGCAAATTTTTGTTACATGTATTTTTACCACAATAAAAATATTTATATTCATATTTGCAAATGTCTTTAAAACATCCAAACTACAAATATGCACCATATCTAAATTTAGACTTGAAATTACTGAACTATAAAAGAAGCTGGCATAAATGTATGGTTATCTGACCACTACTTTAACATCATTTTCTAGATCTTGTTCCAGACGTTCTATTTTCTTCACTAAAAGCATAAACTGGCTCTTATATTCAAAGGGATAAATAAGCTGTTTCTGTTTTTTACTTTTTTCAGTTTATTTATGCCAGAGAAGGCATCTCTAAAATGGGAGAAATATTAGTAGAATATTTCTGAAGGTTCTTTCATTATGCATTCTTATGAAATATCTCATTTCTCAGTCTTGCACATTAACCACAGGGCAAAGTTTTTTGCTTATTTTTTACTTTTTATTTTGAAATAACTATAGATTCAAAGAAAGTTCTAAAAATAGTATATGGAGTCTCATGTACCCTTCATCCAGCTTCCCATTCAAAATGATGACATCCTGAATAGCTGTATACAATATCAAAATCAGGAAATTGACATACGTACATTACTGTTAACTAGACTACAGACTTTATTCCATTTTCAGCATATTTTCAAAACCTGTATTCATTTGTTTATGTGTGTGTTTTTGTTTGTGTATGTGTGTACTTTGTAATTTTATATGGGCAAAATTTTTATTTGTATTTGCTCATACTTTTGCATATTGTGGCCAAAATGTTGACTCTTCTTCCATCCTATACCTAGCCAGTTATGATACATCTGAACCATCACTGACAGGCTTTATATCATTACCTTTAGATAAGTGAAGGAAGTCTGCTGGCATAGTGGTTAAAGCATTCGGCTGCTAACCTAAAGGTTGGCAGTTCTAACCCACCAACTGCGCCACAGGAAAAAGATGAAGCAGTCTGATTTACAGCCTTAGAAACCCTATGTGGACATTTTATTCTGTCCTAAAGGGTCGCTGTGAGTTGAAATTCACTTGACGGCAGTATGTATTGTTGTGGGTTTTTGGTTAGATCAATAGTTCATAGCCAGAGGCACTTTTGCCCCCAGAGGGACATTCGGCAGTGTCTGAAGACAGTTTTGGTTGTCACAAATAAAAGGTGGATAGAGACACTGCTAAACATCCTATAATGCACAGGACATCTGCACACAACAGTTATTTAACCAAAAATGTCAGTGCTGCTGAAGTTGAGAAACCCTGCTGTAAGGGATGATTGCTTTTGGAAGGCAGCAGGCAGACACCTTAGAAATCTGGCCCTCTCTCCAGCCTTTTTATTTTATTTTTTTTCTCCTGATATTTAGGAAGGAGAACTTTGTCTCTACTTCTAATGCCTTTCTCCTGACTTTCTTATAGGTTTTCAAAATACCTGGCAACAAATCTGGAAAATAATTCCATAACTTTGTTGAAATGTTGAAAAGACGAATTCTGCATCCTAACCTTTGAACGACTTAAATTGGTGCCAGGTGGAGGACTCTCATCACCTTCTCTCAGAACAAAATCACTTCATTTCTGTTGTCTTAGTTTGTATATTTTCTGTGACTTGAAATAAACTTTGAACACAATTTTTAGTATACTGCAAATTGATATATATGACCTTTTTGCTTTTAAAAAGCTGTGAAGATCAAGGGAGAAACCTTAGATTTATTCCCTGCCCTTACCACAGTATTGTACTTTAATGTTACATTCCCATAGCTCTGCTTTTACTTTTACATTAACCATTTATTTTTCTGGATGAAAGTGTTTGAGAATTTCTCAGAAGCACTGTTTTCTGAAATTTAATTTTGTTTAGTTCTCTTTCAGCAGGAATAAGTCTTAGCCCTCTGGGAACTTTCTAGAACTTACTTCTGAGTCTACTGAGAAAAAATAGCAAGTGCTTGAAGATGTGAAATGGTCAGAAGGCCAACAAAGCAAAGAGTCTAGCAGAGCAGTCTGTTTAGTTTAGAAGAATCCAAATATCAAAATATACTTTTATGTCAGTAGTAGATCTATTCACACACATAGTTTAGAGTTGAGGCAAAGATGTGTTAACACTGGTTTGAGTGTGTGCCAACAGATAAGAGCCTTGACATTTATTTGTCTCTTCTAAAACTTAAAAACAGCCATTAATTTTTCAAATATTCTAGATAAAATAAAAACTGAACAGAAATAAATGAACAAAGTACATTTTATCCTATCTACCAGGTAATCACTAACCTACAACTTATCCTTAACCACATTTATTCTGGTAAAACATAGCAAACCCTAAAACATCTACATTCACATTTATTTTAAGAGGTCCAAATATAGAGCACAAGCAGCCAGATTACCTATTAAGTCTGCCCCTGCCTACTTCCTTATAGACAGGTATGAGCGTAAGTAGTACCACTGGCTCTAACCCTTGGATCTTCCAGCCTAGTATTCTCTCTCTCATAGTGGCATTAAGGGGAAACATGGTTTCTCTCCATCAGGCCAACCTCAGGAGTTTGAGAGTTGCCTTAATAATTAGTCAAGTTCTACTGGAACTACTCTTGAGCCTATTTATATTCTCAGAATCCTCTCCCTGGGTTAGGATTGTCGTCAGGTGAATTAGAAAAGCCTGACATAGGCTTAGAGAATGTAATAGCATATTGCTTACATGTAAAGCAAAAGAATATAAAGATAGCTTCATGAGAGACATTGAAATTTGAGGGATTTTCTACTCTGATGTGTAAACATTTACAACTAAAATTTGCTGGATAAGGTATTTCATCTTACAATCTAAGAAAAACTTGCTTAAAACAGCTGAGGAGTTTTCTGAGTATCCTGATCATCCCCAAGTCAGGATGTTGATTAGGAGTACGATTTATTATCATTATCTTTCTGCCTAGATCCATCAGTATTCAGATCTTGATATGTTGATTTTGATAGCAGTCATATCTTGAAGTATAATATAGTCAGTCACTGAGAGTGAAGCTTTCCTTGTTGTTATGTTATGTGCCACCGAAGGCACTATCACTGGAGAAGTAGATTGCTCAACCTTCCTTCTGAGGAGTGGTTGATAACCGCCAGCCTTCTGGTTATCAGGCAAGTGCCTTAAGCACTATGCTACCAGAGCTCCTGCATTCCTCATTAGGAACTCAAGTTTCAAGGGAACACTAAGATCCAAATGAAGGTTACTGAATATTCAGTGACAATTTGATTAGCAACTATCTGATAGGAATCTTAGACTCAGAGTTCCATTGTGCATTTTCCTTAAGCTTTATGAAACTTAGTGTAGATAGCTAAAATCTGGGTGAACAAATTAGGCAACAGGACTGGCATCCCAATCTTTACCTATGGAAATACCCATCAGTGATTTTTACTGATGTCCAATAAATAAACCAAATACAGTTAGCTACCAAGAGTTCATGATGTACCGTTATTGTGTTCAGACTAGTGACTGAAAAAAATCCTTCAAGCAGTATAGGTTTCTGCATAATTAGAAGCAACCACTTGTTCATTCTTGGTCATTAAAGGTAGAGAAATAAGTGCTATATTGCTAATTCGGTAGAACAATTCTTAGAAATCTGTAATGAGTTGAATTGTCTTTGGTCACAGTGAGGTATGGTTTGTCCCTCCTTTTAGGGCCCCAGGCTTCTTTTCTCTTCCTCTTAGTGATTCACTTTGAGTACCAACATCCCAGCGCAGGTGTGGTTGCTGCAGGTCAAGGACAGATAGATGGTTGAAGTAAAAAGCATTTTGATAGGAGAAAAGACATTTTGCTTATGTCATTGGGTGAATGAGTCCTTCGTGAGTAGGTAACTAGAAGCCTCAAAAATGTACCAAAATTCTAAATTCTTTATCTTTTTTAAAAAACTAGACATTAATAAATTCCCTTAATAAAAATGTGGGTAAAGAGTCCCTATTCACTAAGTCATCCTAAGATGGAGTTCAAGTTTTCACAATTATTTCCAGCAGAACAATACAAACTAATAACAATATAAACATGTTAATGTGCTTCCAATATTTTCTTAACCAAAATGGAGAGCCCCAGAAAGGTAACAAGCAGTTAAGAAAATCCTTCATTTTTTGATGAGCAAAAGTAGTAAAGCATAAATTGCTGTTCACACTGGGTAAGACCGTGTTTAAAATGACAGAATGTAAGTCATTGGTGTTATATGGGAATGGAGTTCTTGATAATTTTATGTTCATTGTTTTGTTATTTATGTTTATATTTTGTCATTAATTATTCAATAAATTTTTATTTAAAAAGTCACTCTACTTAGAAATCTTCTGTGAGGGTGAGAGGGAAGGGAGATTATGAATCCAAGTCCAGGAAATAGTAACACTTCGAATCAGCAAGATCATCTGGGTTAAATTGTGAAAATGTCACCCACCACCAAAGCTCTCCTGCCAGACTGTTACAGTCATGAATTTCCAGAAAGATTTATGGTGATTTTCCTAAGAAAGTGTCCATGGACTTTGAAGTTATTGTGACTTCTGAACTTCTTAGGTTGGTGGAGCTCATGTGTGACAGAGTTGAATGCAATCAAGACAGAATGCCAGGGAATACATGCTGGGCAGGCACATTATTATCCTTAAGAAGGGACCAAACCTGACTGACCAAATAGTTGAAGATACAAAGGAGAGACAAAATGCAGATTACCATCCTTACACTGTAATTAAGAGATTTTATTTGTTGAAATAGAATTGCATGTTCCTAGGCTTGGTAAGTGAAAGAAAGAATGGGCAATCTACTTACATAAAAATTTACCACCTCGGAAAACCAAAGGGGGTCGCCGTGAGTTGGAATGGACTTGATGGCAGTGAGTTTTTTAGAATGGAGTGAGGCTTGGTAAAGCGGAGGGTCAATGAAAAAGTGGAAGGCCCTCAATGAGATGGATTGATAGAGTGGTTGCAATGATGGGCTCAGGTATAGCAAGGATTGTGAGGCTCGCACAAGACTGGGCAGTGTTTAATTCTGTTGTACGTAGGGTTGCTATGAGTCAGAGCCAACACAATGGCACCTGACAACAACAACAACAGGTTTTAGGCTAGGGTATTGATGGCATTTGTGTAGGCTCTTTGCCAAAGTCTAAGGACCACATAGGAAAACTCCCACCACAGACCTGCTGAAGGGCTAGAATTCAGCAAAGACTGCTCAATGTTAGTGAGAATGGAGAAACTAGGCTGATGGAGTGTGATACAGATCATCCCAAGCTCAGCTAGGCCTCCACTGCCAACAACAACAAAAAACAAACTCACTCCAGCTGATTCTGATTCATGGTGACCCCCATAGGATTTCCAAGGCTATAAATCTATATAGAAGCAGACTGCCTCATCTTTCTTCTGTGGAGCAGTTGGTGGGTTTGAACCAGTACCTTTTGGTTATCAGCCAAATGCCTTAATCACTGCACCACCGGAGCTCTTCCACTGCCAACCATCTTGAATAAAAATTCAGGTATTGATTTCCTCCAATGATCTTCATGGTAGTTTTCTTTTTCTGCTCGCATCCTTGATCACCTTTATTACCCTCAGCACTCAGCCTCACCTACCTTATTAAGAATATAGAGAGCTGAGAGGTGAAGTACAGTGTAGTGGTTAAGTGCTACACTCTGGAGCCAGTCTGTCTGGGTTACAATTCCAGCTCTGGCAATTATCCTACCTACATATTTTAAAGGAGCTCTGGTAGCATAGTGCTTAAGGCACTTGAGTGCTAACCAGAAGGCCGGCAGTTCAAACGCACAAGCCGCTACTTGGAAGGAATGTTGGGCAATCTACTTCCGTAGTGATAACTGCCTTAGAAACCCAAGGAGGGGTCGCTATGAGTCAAGTCCGACTCGACGGCACAAAACAACAACATATTTTAAGCAAGTTTCTTAACCTCTGTGTTTTGGTTTTCCCATCTATAAAATGGAGATAAAAATAGTACCCATCTCTTAAGGTTATTTTGAAGATTCAATGAAAAACATGTAAAACAATTAGAAAGATGCCTGGCACATAGGAAGTACATAAGTTCTAGCACCATTAAAGCTGTGCACTGTGAGCTTACCTCAAAATTTCTCACACTGAAGAGGTTAATCTTTCCAACTATGCTCTGGGTCTCACCCTTATTTTACTTCTCTCATACCTTTCTCCACTTTTTTATTTAAAAAAAAAAAATTGCACACCATAACATTCACCTTAAAGTGTACCAGTGGCCATGGAATCAGTTCCAACTCATGGCAACTTCATGTGTGTCATAGTAAAACTATGTGCTCCATAGGATTTCCATTGGCTGATTTTTTTTTAAATAGATCACCAGACCTTTCTTTTGAAGCATCTCTGGGTAGTGCATTGTATGTAAATACTGTTTTGTTTATTCATTCATCAGTTGATGGACATTTGGGTTGTTTCCACTTTGGGTTATTGTGAATAATACTTCAGTTAACATTGGTGTACATATCTGTTTGATTCTCTGTTTTCTATTATTTTGCATAAATACCTAGAAGTGAAATTGTTAGCTCTGGTGGCCTAGTGCCTAGGGCATTTGACTGCTAATCAGCAGGTTGGTGGTTCAAACCCACCAGCCAGCTGCTGCATGGAAGGAAGATGAGGCAATCTACTTCTGCAAAGATTTACCACCTTGGAAACCCGATGGGGGGTCACTATAAGTCGGAATTGACTCGATGGCAGTAGGTTTGGTTTTTTTTGTTGTTGTTTTATGGTAATTGTTTAACATTTTGAGAAACTGCCAAAGAGTTTTCCAAAGTGCCTACACTATTTCACATTCCCACAAGCAATGTAGTAGGGCTTCAATTTCTCCACTTCATCCCCAACCCTCGTTACTGTTGATAACAATATTATGACCATCCTACTCCTCTTCTTTTTTATCTTTATTTTTTCCTTTCCACTGGATCTTTCTTTGTCTATAAATATACTTAGATCATCCTTAAACTAAATAAGTATTCCTGAACCCTGCCACTCCTCCAATGCTATTGACATGCTTCCCTAAAAAAATGTTTCCCTTGGCTTCTGTTACTACTTCTCCAGGTTCTCCTCCATCTTCCCTTGTTTATTTTTCTTCCCACATAAAGTAGACATTCTTGTCTTCTGCCACCCCATCTCTTCTGGCAGCCTCATCTACTCTCACAACTTCAACAATATTCAACTCAAATAATGTGATAATTAGCATAATCTCTTTCACTTAACATACTGCTTTACAGTTTACTGAGCATTTTTCATATATATCTTGCTTAATCTTCACAACAACACTGCAGGTGAGGAGAGGAGGCATTTACTAATATAATCCCCATTTTACAGATGAGGAATCTGAAGCTCAGAGGGTTTCTAGAACCGGAAAGTGTCGGAACTGGCATTAGGACCCAGGATCATCTGAATGTGAGTCACTAAGTATTCTCTCCACTGCCTCATGAAGCCTTTCTAGATCACCCCCATGTGTCTATAGACTTTTCTTCCCTCAGATACCCATTTGCCTATTTCATGGAATGCATCATATTCTGCCTTGAGTTGATTGTATACGTATTAAAATGTATGCTCCACAGGGACCTAAGAATAGGCTCTGCTTGCCAAGGATGGCAGGGATATACAGGAGGAAGACAATGGGAAAGGAGACAGGTGGTAAGTGTATAACTGTTGCCAACTAGCGAATAGAGGAGCACAGCACAATATGCTGCTTACGTAGATAACATACAAAGAAAACGAAAATCATGGGCAAGTCACTCCAACATACCACCATTCAATATAAACAGAAAAATATCATAATGTGTTGGAGACAACAGAGCATCACAGTCCACACAAAGAAACAAGATAAAGCAGGAGAAAAAAGAGACCGGGATGCAAACCCAAAACACATCCCAGAGGAAGACATAGCATTAGAACTCCCTGGTAAGGAATTCAAAAGAATTATATTTAGGTACCTTTGAGAGACAGATCAAGGAAAACACTGACAAAATTGAGGAAAACCCTAGAACATTTTTAAAAGACAATACAAGAACAAAATGACAAAATAAATGAAAAATCAAAAATGATACAAAATCTACAGACAGAAATCCAGAAGATTAATACTAAATTTACAG
>NW_006921914.1:2349232-2350220 GCF_000298275.1 Orycteropus afer afer
GGACAGAGAACCAACAACAGCAAACAACAACTGACCATTAACACACATGATGACATAACCCAGAAACCAACCCAGTTATGGAAGTATCCAAAGTACATAAGCCTAAAAGATTATAAACAGGGTACCAGAGACATCAATACTAACCAAAAAGAGGGGAATAAATTGTGTAGTTATAGAACTTCTAAATGGTAGGGAAGTCAAGACAACTACAAGATAGAGCAGACTGTTCTCAACTTGGGAAGAAAATTATAAATCACAGAGTAACCTCAAAGAAAAGTGATAAACTTTCACATCACAGTAAAAAAGAGGACCAACACAAATATTTAGCAAATACCAAAACAATAGCAATGAAGGAAGTGATAACACGATTCATAAACAAAATGAGCTCAGCACAGAAAATTACGTGGAACAAAGAAATCAACACCACAAAAAAGCACATAATGAAATGACAGCAACAAATTCATACTTGTCTATATATCTGACAAGGGGCTTATCTCTAAAATTTATAGAAAACTCTAACACCTGAACAACAAAAAGATTAACCATCCAATTAAAAAATTGACAGAAGACATGAATAGGCACTTCACCAAAGAGGATATTCAGGTGACCAGCAAATACATGCAGAAATGCTCATGATCATTAGCCATCAGAGAGAAGCAAATCAAAACAGCAATGAGATACCATCTCACTCCAGTATTAATGGCAAAGTTCAACAAGACAGAAAATTTGTCAAATGCTGGTGAGGATGTGGAAAGATTGGGACTCTCATACACTGCTAGGGGGGCTGTCAAATGATACAACCACTGTGGAAAACAGCATGGTGATTCCTTAAAAAGCTGGAATTAGAAATACCATTTGACCCAGCAATCCTATTACTAGGTATTTATCCTAAAGAATATATCCTAAAGAAGGGAGCTCTGGTAGCAGAGTGCCTAAGGCACTTGACTGCTAACCAGAAGGCTGGCGGTTCAAACCCACCAGCCACTCC
>NW_006921914.1:2351260-2352203 GCF_000298275.1 Orycteropus afer afer
ATTTATCTACTTTGTCTTTTGCTGCTTGTACTTTTGTTGTCATATCTGATAATCCATCTGTAATGTAGTGAATTACTATTATATGGCTCTTCGAGCCATGCTTGAATTATTGGGTGGGACTATGCGAATAAGGTGCCAAGGTGATTGGACAGCCTACTAATAATGCAAATAAGGTGCATGGAATCCTTGTGGGAGGTAGGACTATGCAAATAGGGTACATGGAACCCTTGTAGGGGATTGGTCAGTTTTGCCATCCCACTAGGCTTACAGGGAGCCAATCCCAGAGGCTAGAGAGGAATCTTACTACCATCAAGAAGAAGAACCAGAAAGGAGCACGTCTTTTTGGACCTAGAGTCTCTGCCTGCATTGAGAACCTCCTAAACCCAGGAGACAGACAGAGTTGTAACATTGAAGAAGGCATGAGACAGTAAGAAGTGGCAGCAAGCATCACAGAGAAATGGCAGCAGCAGAACTATAAGACTGGCACAAGATTGTGATAGGCTTCCTGCCCCATGGAGCATGGTGACTACAGTGGGTGTGCTGACCCACAGAGTAAGATAGCTGAGCACATTCAGGAAGGAGGCTTGCTGGTGGAGTGGAGAGCCTCCAGGTACTTGTTGACAGAGCTAAAAAGCTGTAACACTTGCCTATGCAGGACAGAGGCCAAGCTAACAGCACAGGGCTCAGACCAAGAGCAAGGGTCCAGTAGCAGCAGCCAAGAAGAAGCTGTGCTGATCAAGGACTGTATCCTGAGCTGTTTCTGTTACTTCCAAGTTGATCTTGATCTTGAATTGTTAGCTGTTACTTCCCTAGTAAATGCCATAACTAAATATAGTCTGTAGTTCTGTGTAACTATTGCAATGAATTATTTTGAGCCCAGCAGAGAAGTAGAGTGCCACAGGAGTGACAGCCTGTGTCAGAATTGGTAAAAAAAAAAAAAAAA
>NW_006921914.1:2352388-2358418 GCF_000298275.1 Orycteropus afer afer
TATTGATCTATTTTGAATTGGATTTTGTTTATGGTGTGAGGCATGAATACTGAATCATTCTTCTGCATGTGCAAATCTACTTTTCCTAGCACTATTTATTGAAGATACTCTTCCTTCCCCATTGAATGGTTTTAGCAACATTGTCAACAATCAGTTGACCATATGTGCATGGATTTATTACTGGACTCCCAATTCTATTCCATTGGTTTATATGTCTATTATATACCATTTCCAGGCTGTTTTAATTACTATAGCATTATAATGTGTTTTTTTGTGTGTGTTAATAATGATTAATATAAAGCAGATCTCTAATATTCAACAACAATTCACATCCCCACTTTTCCAGTTCTCCATATCTGACACCAGCTACCCACATAGTGTTTCCTTTCTCTCTGACCCTAACCACCCAGAGTTCGGTATTTACAAAATGAGTGCCTGCACAACCATCTTCTATTCATCATTCCAAAGCTGAGTCCTTACAAGTTAGGACTCTTTCCTTTTAAACAATGCCAAATTGACATATGCCAGGCCCTGCTGGCTTTCACTTTCCCAATGGGTTTAAGAATTCCCTAGAATGACTCACAGAACATGGAAAGGGCTATATTTACTATGAACTTTTTAATGTAACCAAAAAAGGATATACATAAAGAGATACACAGGCAAGGTCAGGGGAGTTTTTGTCATGGAGTTTCATGTCCCCGGAGATGTGCCAGTTCTCCCATATGCATCATCAATCTGGAAACTAAAAAGGCAGCTCCAAAGTTGAGAGTCCTTTATAGTAGTCATTGTGGCCTCAATGTATATATATATGCATGACTGGGGCTTTAATGCATGATTATGATCAATACAATCAATGAATATGCACTATTGACTGTATTGTGCCCTCCTCCCTTCTTGAAGTTAGTTGGTGGGTGATGAGTTGGATTCTCCCAACTCGTTTTCACACTTTTAAATGTTGCCTAGCTGTTTCCAAAAGCAAAGACACTCAATTGCTGACAAATTCCAAGGGTTATTTTTAGGAACTAGAGACAAAAGTCCAAATCAAATTTTCTGTCCCACGTTTTGAAATCTGGAAGTGTGGGTCTTCTGACTTTCTTCTTCTTCAAGATTGCTTTAACTATTTGGAGTCTCTTGTCATTCCATATAATTGTGAAGATTGGCTTTTATATTTCTGTAAAAGGGACTATTGGAATTTTTATGGGGATTGCATTAAATTTATAGATTGCTTTGAGTAGAATTTATATTTTCTTAGTTCTCTAATGCTGTTATAACAGAAATACCACAAGTGTGGATGGCCTTAACAAACAGAAATGTATTCTCTGACAATTTAGGAGGCTAAATTCTGAATTTAGAGTTTCAGCTCTAGGGGAAGACTAGGCTAGAAATCTAAGTTCAGAGTGCGGGCTCTAATGGCTAGAAGGAGGCCACTTGACCTTGGACTTTAGCTCTGCCTTCTAGGCCCACTGGAGAAACCTGGAGGCTTTTCTTGGCTCACACAGCTGCAGGGGCTGATGAACTCAAGATTGGCAGGCAGTATAGCAGGAGCTATAAGGAGTATAAGGAGCTCTGGTTGAGTAGTGGATAAGGCATTGGGCTTCTAACCAGAAGGTCAGTGGTTTAAACCCATCAGGTGCTCCATGGAAGGAAGATGGGGCAATCTACTTCTGTAAAGATTTACAGCTTCAGAAACCCACTGGGAGTAGCTAAGAGTCGGAATTGACTCGACGGCAGTAAGTTTGGTTTTGGTTTTGTAGCAGGCTGCTGAGGCTGATGAATCCAAGATTGGCAGATAAAATGTCAGATTGTTGGCTTTACAGGCTATGAAAGCAACAATCCCAAGATCAGCAGGCTACACAGCAGGTCAGGAACTGGAGATGATGACAAACCAAATGCAGGTTCCTTTCCGTGCATACTGGAAGCAGGCCACACCCCTAAGGCAACTTCCCTGCAACTGATTAATTGCTCACAGCCAATTCCACAATGGACATGATTATAGCACATACAATATCATCATGGGGAATAACTCCATCCAGCTGCCAAGCCACTCAAAATCATGGCCCAGCCAAGTTGACACACAACCTTAACTACCACAGACATCTTAAGATTAAGTCGTCTTTAAATTCATTTAGTAACATTTTATAGTTTTCTATGTACAAGTCTCTCACGTTCCTTACTGAAGTTTATTTACTATACAACTTGCAAATTGGGTAACATTTCAACTTAGGAGTAAAAAATATTCCCACTAGACTAATATTGATGATATTAAGGGAGACAAGAAGTAATTTTCTAAAGTTTAGACATACATATATAAAATATGTGCTGTACAAAAGCCAAACTTTTGTACAAAAAACTAAGTTTGGGTTTTGTATCTGGTTCCTGAAAATATATAAAATACATGCTGTACAAAAGCCAAGCTTTTGTACAAAAAACTAAGTTTGGATTTTTGTATCTGATTCTTAAAAATAGCCTGAGCAATTAAGGTAACTTTCATCTTTCTAAGGATCTTTGGTGGCATAGTGGTAAATGCATTCAGCTGCTAACCAAAAGGTCGGCAGTTTGAATCCACCAGCTATTCCATGGGAGAAAGATGAGGCAGTCTGCTTCTGTAAAGATTTATAGCCTTGGAAATCCCACAGGGCAGTTCTACTTTGTCCAATAGGGCTACTATGAGTCAGAATCAACTTGATGGCAGTAGATATTTTTGTCTTTCTAAAACAGCCAGGCCATACTTAAACATATGTATATGAATTGGCCGCACCCAATTCATCTCCTTAGCAGTAAGTCTCAGAGGAAAGGGGTTTGATGAGGCCTCCACTGCTCCACCCTCTATACTCCGATGTTTACCTGTATAGAGTCCTATCGTTTTCTGGGTGAAGAAGCCCTCTTCCTGGTCCTCAGTCTACTCGCGGGAAGAATCTCCACAAGCAAGCAATCCATGGACAGGCAGTCCCAGGTGATCCACAACTAAGTGGTGGTGTTCAGCGGTGGCTTGACAAACTCAAGCAAGCACCAATCACACAAACACACAAGCCTTTATTGAAAGTGAAGGATGTTTCCAGGGGCAAAATATGTTTCCAGAGGGGAAATGGACCTCTCACTGTGAGTGGGGAGGGCCGTTCAAAGCAAACAGCATCTACAGAAGAGTGGAGATAGGTCTTTCCTGTGGAATGGGAAAGACACCAAACTGGCTCACTTATTGGTTTTTATACTTCCTGAAAAGGGTGTTCTTAAGGCGGGGCTGGGCCTCTTGAGTCAGCGTCCTGTGAGCCTGGTTAATTGCCCAAATCTCACAGGGCAGTTGTGGGCAATTGTTGGTGTTATCTCATTGACCTCCTTAAATATTCCTCTGTCTATGGTTGTTCTGCTTAATTTTAATTGGCCAAATCTCACAGGTGGTTGTGAGCAGTTATAGGTGTTAGTTCATTAACCTTAAATATTCTGCCTCTCTCCCTTTTCTCCTCCCTTTGGGCCTGCCCCCAGGACAGCCCTCCTGTCTAACCATCCTGCCTAACACTGTGTGGGCTGTAGAATATAAAAATGACAGGCTGAGGAATCTCACGGTCTCCTAAGCTATGGTACTAGTGGGGCACGCCTAGCATTAAACTTAACAACCCACCTGAAAAGACTTCCCTGGCTGTGGGGAGACTGGCAGTAGTTAGAGTCCCATGTGTCTCTCACTCATGATACCAGGTAGAGGGCTTGCATGGAAAAGTTCCTTATATCCACTGGGACAGTTTCCAGCATGTTCTTTGACTGTCCCATTTAAGTCCCTCACCCACAACACAAAGCAGGATGTATATGGAAGAGTTGTCATCTTCTCTTGGACAGCATTTGAGCCTGGGGGAGAGGGGAGACTCATTGTCTGATATACTATCTGCTTCTTGGGGTAAGTAAAAAAAGCTAGTTTGCATGTGCTAACATGTGTTCACACTCTGATGAGAAGAATGTGATGTTTATGAAACAATCCATATTGGTTATTGGCGCCCTTTTTCTAATTGCCTCCTGGCTATGTAGACAGTGGATATGTATTAAAGCTAAAGCTTTTGGTTTGTGGACAGGTGCAGTCTATAGCAGGAGCCCTAACTCAATTTTAAGTCTTGACATTAAGTTCAGATGTCATTTGAGTTGTTTCCAATCATTAAACCAGCAATGTGGTTATGCATAAACAAGTTCAGGGCAAACCTAGGCAGGGGCAGGTTGCCCTCAGGAATAGTGTGGTTGAAAGTAGATTATGCTTACACAAAGAGCTAGGGAACTTGCCTGGATTTGTTTTTAATGATTTACTGAGAATAGCCATATATTATTTAATTTAAATTAAAGGTTGGGCTATGACTCAGGGCCACATGGTCATGAGTTACACCCTGACCACCAGGTAGCCTGGTGGTCAAGCCCCAGAGCCAGTTCTGCAGCCCTTTTTAATCTGCAGTTGTGTAGGTATCCTAATCGTGGTCCTTTTTCCCACTTCTGTAGTCCCGCCTGTGCCAGTGATGAGTTGACCTGCTATCAATCATGATTTTGTGATTATTTCCTTTATTTTCTATCCTATATCATTAGTCCCATGGCTGTAAGTCAGCAGACACCATCCATCCTCTGTATTGTGTACATGCTAATGGTTTCCCTCATCCTGGATGATTGTCTTTGCCTTGTTTAATGCTTAACAAAAGGATCTCTAAAGAATATGTTTGAATCTGGGGTCTTTTTTCCCCCAGCACAGGTACAGCATTGTGAGTAACACACAGTTTTGGCATGTTGTTATCCATTCATGACTGATTATTGTGTGTTGACCTTGTGTTCTACCACCTTGCTGAATTCATTTATTCTAATAACTTTCTTGTGGGTTCTTAGAGATTTTTCTATGTATAAGATCATGTCATCTGTAAAAAGGGATAGTTTTACTTCATCCTTCCTCATTTGGATAACACCCACACCTTTTCTCTCTTTCTTTCTCTCTCTCTCTTTTCTACTGTAATCGCTCTGGGTAAGACTTTCAGAACAATGTTGGAAAGCAATGGTGAGAGTGGGCATCCCTATCTTGTTCCTGATCTTAATATGAAAATTCTTAGTCTTTGTCCATTGAGTGTAATGTCAGCTATGGGTTTTTCATAAATATCCTTTAATTATATTGAGGATTTCCCCTTCTATTCCTATTTTATCAAATGTTTTTATCATGAAAGGGTGTTGGATTTTGTCAAATGCCCTCCTTCACTGATTGACATAGTTGTGGTTCTTTTCCTTTTCTCTATTAATGTGGTATATTACATTAACTTATATTCTAACGTTGACCTATCTTTGCATTTTGGAGGTAAACCCACTTGATCATGGTGTATAATAATTTTAATATGCTTTTAGATTTAGTTTGCTATTACTTTGCTGAGAATTCTATATTCAGAAGACACATTGGTCTATTATTTTTTTTCATGTGGGATCTCTATCTAGTTTTGGTATCAGAGGAATGCTTGCCTCACAGAACAAGTGAGAAAGTGTTCCCTCCTCTTCTATTTTTTGGAAAAGTGTAAGTTTCAGTGCCACTCCTTCTATAAATGATTGGTAGAATCTCTCAGTATGGCTATCTGGACTTTGCTTTAGGGGAGGTTTTTGATTACAGATTCAATCTCTTCATTTGTTATGGGTTTGTTTTGATCTTCTATTTCTTCTTGAATCAATGTAGGAAGTTTATGTTTCTCAGAATTTGTCTATTTCATCTAGGTTATCTAATTTGTTGGCAGAACAGTTTTTAAGTGGGCACTATGATGATTTTTTCTACATCCCTTCTTCCTATCCCCTGGTAACCACCAATATTCTTTTGCCTCAATGGATTTACCAATTCCAGATATCTCAGATAAATGAGATGCTGCTTTTTAATGTGAAATCCTCCAAATATTTAAATGTTGGGCAACCAATTCTAATTTTTTGTTTTATTGTGATTTGGGTGAAAAATTACACAGCAAGTTCACTTTCCATACAGCAGTTCACATACACTTTGTCTCATGACATTGACCACAATTTACCACAATGCAACAGCTCCCCTCC
>NW_006921914.1:2366653-2369111 GCF_000298275.1 Orycteropus afer afer
GCTCGAACCCAGGACCTTCTGTGTGTAAAGTAGACGTGAAAACCAGAATTCTTTCAAAGCTATAAAGAACACCTCATGCAAGAATCCACTTCCAAGACTGCACGGAGATGGAGGAAAGAATGAGATTCTACATTAATCTTTTACTTAATATTTATTTTTCCAACAATTTATTCCTTCATTCAATAAATACTCACTGAATCCTCTGATGTGTGTCATTATTTAACCACTAATTTCACGAGATCTTGAGGATGGCAGTGGAAAGGAATAAACTACAATGGTTTTGTTTGCTAAGGTGTTATTCATAAAGCAGATCATCATATATATACAAAAATAAAATACATGGTCATGTTAAGAATCTAAGACTGTCTTCCAGAATAATTCATCCAATCTTAAGAAAAAAAAAAAAACAGAGAAGGTATGTATGAAATAGATGAGTAAAAACAAAGCAAACTAACAAAAAGGAGAAAGTATGTGACTGGCACTATTGGTAACAACAAAATATAGCACTTGGTACTTATTTATCACCTCTTTTATCAGGTACTCAGAATACTTAACATAGTAATATATATATATATTATCTTGTCTACATTTTTAAACAGCAGCTTTTTATTCCTGAGATCTTCTCAAAGGTAACAGGTTGTTTCCATATACACAGAAGCTACTATGATTGTATTCCTACAAATGCTGAGTCATATCCTTACTTGCACAATTGCTCAACCATGATATATTGGAACTCTGTGGAATGAGGTTTCTTAGGAAATTTCAGGCAAATAACTTCCTTGGGCATCTCTGGAGAAGAAAGGGGCAGGGACAGAGAAGAAAGGGGCAGGGGCAAGGCTAGTGAAACAGAGTGGTTATTATGCAATTTAATGCTATTTCTTATTTGGAAAAAAATCCCCACCTGAATTCAGAAGACATAAAAAAAACATATGTAAGAAATTGCCAATAAATAACATAGTCCCTGAAGACAATGTTCTACTTCCTACCTTGGTGAATAGCAACTGAGGTCTTAAAAGCTTGTGAGCAGCTATCTAAGGTGCAACTATTGGTCTTGCCCAGTCCAGAGCAAAGAGGAGTGAAGAAAATCAATGGAAACAATTAGTCCAAAGAACAAATGGGGCACGTGAACCCCAGCCTCCACAACTCTGAGACCAGAAGAACTGGATGGTGCCCGGCTACCACTGTTCACCACTCTGAAAGGGATCACAATATGAGGTCCTGAATAGAGTGGGAGAAAATGTGGAACAAAACACAAAATCATAAAAAAAAAAAAGACCAGGCTTACTGATCTGATAAAGACTGGTGGAACCCCAGAGACTATTTACCACAATGCAACAGCTCCCCTCCTACTTCCTACCGATAGTTACCTCTTCCCTGTGTCCATCCCTCCATGCACTACTACCCCCTGAGCTGTCTCCCTGTGCATAAGCAGCCCTTCTTTCTCCCATGAACCTAATCACTTCTGAGTTATAAAGAGCAGCATAGACAAAGCACAAGGAAGCACAAACAGAGATCAATGCTAATTGATGATCACCAAGGAAATGAAGACTAGAAGCTCAAAGAGACAAAGAATCTTCCCCAGATTAAGGCATGTGTGGACCCTAAACATTGATCATCTGTGATGCCCCCTCCTCTGCTTACTCACGCATTTGAATGGGATATGTGAGTTATATATATTAATGTATATGTTTGTGTCTGTGTGTGTCTTAACTGTCCATGATGTGACTTCTTTTAAAATGTGACTATAATATTAGCGATTGAATGTAAAAGGGGCATATGCCATTTTAGCAGAATGAGATGAACTGGATTATAAAATTTTTAATAGACACAAGGCACTAAGATTTTTATACTAAGATTTTTACTGTATATAATATATAGTAAATATTCCACATATTCTACAACAAAGAAAATGAGTCAATGAACTTAGTTATTTCAACAATCAATGTAAAATTGTGTTGCTCTCCCACAACAAAAAATTGATTCTCGCCAATTTTGCTTTAAATGGCTCATACTTCTGTTTTGATTTTTGTTTCATAACAAATGCTATAATTATAAATGAACAAATGAAAAGATGGCATAAAAGAAAATTTAATGATCGGAAAACAAATACTACAACAAAGTACTATATTTTGAGATAGATCTTTCATCCCTAATATGTTATAATTAAAAACATTTCTTTCTATTCTTTGCCCTTGCAAATTCTTCAATGATTTCATCACAATTAAGCTGCCAAACAATTTCTATTTCCATACACAAAAGGATAATGAATCAAGTCTTTCTTGAATCATTGTTGTACGCTGAGGGTTTTTGAGTCTCTTTTGGGATGAAAATGAGCATTCTGTTTTGCAGTTTGTGATCATTAAAGTTAGGAATATGTGTAAAGCATTTCCAACATTGGGAAATATGCATTGCATTTTATCTTCTATGGAATCATACATGCCTAAACAAAAAAAAAAAA
>NW_006921914.1:2369681-2372571 GCF_000298275.1 Orycteropus afer afer
TAACATTGGGACTGTGCCATTTTATTTGTCGACCTTGGGCTTGTTAGCCTCAGCAGCCAGTAGCTGCCTGAGTGAAGAGATGCCTCTAGCTTCAGTGGGCCAGGAGCAAGAGGCCAAGCTGAAGCCCAAGGTCAAGGGGCTTTCACACAGCCCCTAGAGCCTGGCACTTTGAACTCGGACTTCTAGCCTCATGAACTGTAAGAGAATAAACTCCTGTTTGTTAAGGCTATCCCATTTGTGGTATATTCTTGTCAGA
Organism: Orycteropus afer afer; assembly: GCF_000298275.1. NCBI lineage: Eukaryota > Metazoa > Chordata > Mammalia > Tubulidentata > Orycteropodidae > Orycteropus > Orycteropus afer. The sequence continues at coordinate 2,369,938 of NW_006921914.1, forward strand.
GCAGCACTAGGTAATTGGAACAGATGTCTTCATGCATTCTTCATCAGGTATATCCACATTGTTTAAGAAGGAAAAGCTGTTTGAAAGGACTTGGTACATTTTCACCTTTCTTTTCATGCAAGATTCAGATGTGTCAATGATGGTATAGTATGTCTGTGATTATGCAAAATTAATCTCTGGCACTCAGTGCTTCTAGAGTACTTCCATAATTTACTTGTTTCTTTCTAGTGCTTAGGAAATGGTAAAATGCGTGAAATCAGTATTTGGCAGTATTTATTTTGCTGTGTTTTCAAAGTTTTTAAAATCTTTTAAATTATGTAAATACTCTATTAATGACTGGTAGAGTTCTGTGCATATCTTTAAATTTGCTTCTGAATCTTCAAAAGCTTTACTCATCTGATGAAAACATTGCAATATATTATTCCACATAACCAACATAAATACATGCTCTAGTGTTTGCATTTTGTTTTCAGCTTCTCTTTTGGTATCTCTTTTTTATGTCTGGTTTCCAGCAATATTTTCTAATTCATCTAAAATTGGATTCTAGTATTGCACTCATTGCTGTGCATGTGTTTCCCAACATGCATTTTAATAATTGATCATCCCCTAAATAGGTTTTAAGAACTGTCTATCAGTGAGTGGAGGTGGCAAAACATGTGTACAGTAACTAAAGAGTAGAAACAATCAGCTGCTTCTAGACAAAAATCTACTGTACTAAGTCTTTCAAGATTAAGTGAATGCACAGCACATGGTATGAAAATGGCATATTCATTATGTTCTAAAATTTTCCATTGCTTTTCTTTATAACGCCCTGATATATTGCCAGCATTGCCATATGACATCCTATGCACTTAAAAAAATCAATTTTGCAAACTTTACGTAAATAATAACATGCTTGATTTGCAGCTTCTTCATTCATATGGCTTTTAAGCTAGTAAATGTGATAAATCGCTCTACAGGTTTTCCATCTGTTGGAGATATATATCTTAAAACAATACTTAGCTGATCTATATGAGAAGATCAGGAGTGGAATCCACAGACAAACTGAAATATTGAACTATATTAATTTCACTGAAAATAGTTAGTTGAAATATCACTTATTAAGTTTATTAATTTTTTACACATAGTTTTAAACATGAGTTTAAACTATGAGTAGCCCTTTCTTGTGTTACCATATTTGAGATATGACCTACTAAAAATGGATTGAACTGAGTAACAAATTCAAGTAAACCCAAAAAATGTCCATTTTGTGGGATCCCAAACATTTCATTTCTTCCTTAAAAAAGATAGTCCACATTCAGAGATTTTTATAATGACAGCAACAGTGCATTATAAAACGGCTTTTCAACACTGACTTGAGAGATAAGGTTATGTGTCAACTTGGCTGGGCCTGATTTTGAGTGGGTGGGCAGCTGGATGTAATTATTCCACATGATGAGATTGGTAATCAATTCCACGGTGAAATCTACTGGGCAGCTGAGGAGCAGCCTTAGAGATGTGGTCTGTTTCCAGTATATAAGAAGAAGTTCTGAGAAAGGTCTCTGCAGCTGTTCAGCATGCTTGGACCCTCCATGTAGCCGAATCTTCATTCAGCAGCCAACCATGGCTACCCATCTTGGGACTTTTTCTGGACTTGAGCTATTGGCCTATTGTGTTGTATGATAATCTTGGAACTGTGCCTTTTTTCTTATCGACCTTAGGTTTGCCAGCCTCAGCACCTAGCAGCAGGTGGAGTTAAGAGAAGCTTCCAGCTTCAGTGGGCCCGGAGCAACAAGCAGAGCTGAAGCCCAAGGTTGAGGGGTTTTCACCCAGCCCCTAGAGCTTAGCACTTTGAACTTGGACTTCTACCATCCTAAACTATAAGAGAATAAAGCCCTGTTTCAAGTTGTCCACTTGCAGTATTCCTGTTAGAGAAGCACTAAAGGTAACTGAAACACTGACATTCTTCATTAATTTCTGTTTCCAGTTCCTGAGTTCCAAAACCATATTTTTTGTTTAAATATGACAACATACAATCTCTGAATTGTTTTCATGTTCACCAGTCATATTTGAGTTGTACCAGTTGTTAAATCTATCCATAGCAAATTGAGAATTAAATGAGTCAGGACTGAATAGTTTACAAACAAAACAACACACAGATCCACCTGATGCAGAATACAGTAGCTACCCCCTCCTAATTTTCACCATTAGATTTGCACCCTAGAAATATACAGAATCTTGTTTGCTATACAGCAATTTTCAACATGAATTTTTAAACGGTGCACTGTGATGTTGACAATCACTTGGCTGTCTTTCAATCCAGTAACTTACATTATTAGAAGAAAAAGTATTCCACAAAGCAGGATCTTTATTTCTGTTATTTATGGAGTCTGCAGATGTGACAATTTTAGATTCTAAAATAGTTTCAAATCACCTACAGCTGTGGAAAGAGGAGATGGAGTGGCTCAATGTTATCAGTCAAAACAAGGTCAGGACTTATCTCTGGAATTTATAGAACACTCCAACACCTCAATAACAAAAAGACAAACAGTCCAATTAAAAAATGTGCAGAAGACATGAATAGACACTTCACCAAGGAGGATATTCAAGCGGCCAACAAACATATGAAGAAATGCTGATGATCATTAGCTATTA
>NW_006921914.1:2373994-2376499 GCF_000298275.1 Orycteropus afer afer
CCAGGAATTGATGGACTACCCATTGAGATGTTTCTACAAACAGATGCAGCAGAAATGGCACTCACTCAGTTATGCCAAGAAATTTGGAAGACAGCTACCTGGCCAACCAACTGGAAAAGATTCATAATTGTGCCCATTCCAAAGAAAGATGATCCAACAGAATGTGGAAATTATCAAATAATATTAATATCACATGCAAGTAAAAGTTTGACGAAGATAATTCAAAAACAGTTGCAACAGTATTCTGACAAGGAACTTCCAGAAATGCAAGCTGGATTCAGAAGAGGACATGGCACAAGGGATATCATTGCTGGTGTCAGATGGGTCTTGGCTGAAAGCAAAGAATATCAGAAAGATATTTACCTATGCTTTATTGACTATGCAAAGACATTTGACTGTGGGGATCATGAAAAGTTACAGATAACATCGAGAAGAATGGGAATTCCAAAACATAAGGGATACTCCTTGGTTTAAAATCAGGAAAGGTGTGTGTCAGAGTTGTATCCTTTCACCATACTTATTCAATCTGTATGCTGAGCAAATAATTCATGAAGCTGGATTGCATGAAGAAGAATGTGGCATCACGATAGGAGGAAGGCTCATTAACAACCTGCAATGTACAGCTGACACAACCTTGCTTGCTGAAAATTAAAAAGACGTGAAGCACTTACTTCAGTATGGATTACACCTCAACATAAAGGAAACAAAAATCTTCACAACTGAGGAGTTCCGGTAAGATGGTGGAATAGGCAGAAAGACTGCACAGACCCTCTTCAACAAAGAAAAAGGGAACCAATTAATACAGATACAGAAGATAATCCTGGACCTCTGAGCCTTGAAGGGAAGGATATAGAAGTGGACTAAATTCCAACTAGCAGAAGAATTTGCATGAAAACACCAATAAAGGAGACATACAGAGCTGCGATCTGTCTGTCAGTGATCCTGATGGCACAGACAGCTTGGATATTGCCAAGTGGTGGTAGGACCTAAGAATTGGCCTAAAAATAAACCCTGCTAGCCAGGGACTGCATGAAGGACTGCTCTGGTGCTGGTGAATAAAAGGGGAAGCAGCAAAGAGGAAGGTGGGCTGAGGTGTGGACTTTTGCCTTTCTGGAGGGCACAGCAATTTTGAATGTTTACAAGCTGTTTGACCATTTTGGATATTTAAAGCTACAGTGTTCTCCCAGATTCCAGGGACTTAAGAATAAACTCCACTTGCCAGGAACTGCAAGGTCATTCCGGATGTGGACAACTGGAAAGGTGTGACGTTCCCCTTGTTACTCTTATACCCCACACCCTCTTGGTGAACGGAGGTAGGGTCTTCCCTCACTCCCACACACCTTCTGGGCCAACAGGAATTCCATCGCAGTCTGCATGCTCAGACAGAGCCTGGGTGCCCTGCCTGGCCCTGCCCTGATTTTTTCATTTCTTTTGTTTTGTTTTTTACTTTCTTTTTGTCTGTTTTAAAACCACTGCTATCCTTATTACTTTTGGCCTTTTTACTATTATTCTTTATTCTTCCCCTCTCAGGTTGTAGTTTTCAGCTTTTTTTTTTCCCCCTGTTCCTGGTTGCAATTTTTTCTTTCTCGTGGTTAACCGCATTCCTTCTTTTTCTTTTGCACTTTTCCCTTTTTTTTTCTTCATTATTCTCTTTCTTTACCTTTTTTTCTCTTATTGCCCTCTCCCCAGATATTGTGGGGTTTTTTGTTTGTTTGTTTTTACGTTTTTTCTTTTTTTGGTTAATGTTCCTGTGTGGTTACACAGTGTGTGTTTTGCCCATTTGCTTTTACATTTTTGATGTTTATTCAATTATTATTTTTGTATAACTGAGTGGAAGACAGCAACAGTCCCCATACGACACAACTACACTTACAATTCCTGAAGCTCCACTTACTGAGTGAGAGTGGCCACTTCCTTCTCCACCAATGGGCTGATGACAAACAACTACCAAGAAGAGCCTGACTCACCCATGGCTGCTTTTCACAGTTAAAAGAGATCTAAATACAACAATGCCATGATGTCTTGGAGACAACAGATCATCACAGTCCACACAAAGAAGCAAGATAAAGTGGTAGAAACAAAGGAGCAGGGTACAGACCCAAAACACATCCCTGAGGAAAAAGCAGCATTGGAATCCTCTGATAAGGAATTCAAAAGAATTATATTTAGGTATCTTCAAAAGATTGAGAGAAAGAGCAAGGAAAACACAGACAAAACCCTAGAAGAATTTTGGAAGAAAATACAAGAACAAAATGACAGAGTAAATGAAAAATTAGAAATTATTCTAACTCTACAGATAGAAATCCAGAAGATTAATACTTAATTGTCAGAAATAGATAACACATTGGAAGGGCAAAGGAGTAAAATTGATGCAATAGAAGACAGAATGAGTGAGATTGAAGACAAATACATCAATATCTCTTTAGAAAGGGATCAATCAGAAAAAAAAGATTTAAAAAAAAAAATGAAGAAAGCCTAAGGTTCATGTGGGATACCATCAAAAGG
>NW_006921914.1:2377344-2378147 GCF_000298275.1 Orycteropus afer afer
TAAAAATCACAGGGTAACCTCAAAGAAAAATTATAAACCTTCACATCACCATAAAAAAGAGGACAAGCACAAATATTCAGCAAATACTGATTCATAAACATAATGAGCTCAGAACAGAGAATAATATGGAACAAAGAAACCAGGAAAACCATGAAAAAAAACAGCAAAATGTGACAGCACCTAGTTCATACTGTTGATAATTACACTGAATGTTAATGGATTAACTGCACCACTCAAGATACAGAGAGTTGCAGATTGGAAAAGTAAACAAAACCCATCAGTATGCTGTACAAGAGGCACACCTTAGAGACAAAGACAAAAATAGACTAAAAATCTAAGCCTGGAAAAAGATATATCAAGCAAATGGCAACCATAAAAGAGTAGGAGATGCAATATTAATTTCTCATCAAATTGACTTTAAGACAAAAACCACCATATAAGACAAGGAAAGACATTATATAACGATTAAGGGATCAACTGAACAAGAAGGTATAACCATAATAAATATCTCTGGATCCAATGAGAGAGCCCCAAAATACATGAATCATACTTTAAAAGAGATGAAAAGGCAAATAGATGACTCCACAGTCATAGTGGGAGACTTTCGTACACCACTTTCAATGGAAGATAGAACAACTGGAAAGAAACTCAACAAAGATGCAGAAGAGCTAGACAATGCAATCCACCAACTTAACCTTATAGACATCAACAGAGCACTTCACCCAACAACAGCACAATATACATTCTTTTCCAGTGCACATGGAACATTTTCCATGATAGACCATACGTTAGGCCATAAAGCA
>NW_006921914.1:2380623-2381236 GCF_000298275.1 Orycteropus afer afer
AGGAAATGCAGGACAAACAGGAGTGCATGAATGTAAGTGGCACAAGGGGAGGGTTTTAGGAGGGGAAGAGTCTACGTTAGGGTTGGACATGTAGAATGGGGAATGAAACCAAATGTACACATTACGTTGAATGTAAAACGACCTCTTAAAAAATATATATATTTTTTTTAAATGGAAGATATGCTCGTGGATAGGAAGATTGAACATTGGGGAAATCTCAATTCTACCCAAATCAATCTATACATTCAGTGCAAACCCAATCCAGATCCCATCAACATTCTTTAAGGATATGGAAAAACTATATGGAAAGGAAAGAGACCTCAGATAAGCAAAGCACTATTGAAGAAGAAGAACAAAGTAGGAGGTCTTACTCTCCCGGACCTCGAAACCTACTATACAGCCACAGTAGTCAAAACTGCCTGGTATTGGTTTAATGACAGATACATAGACAAATGGAATAGAATTGAGAACCCAGAAATAGATCCAATGACCTATGGTCAGCTGATTTTTGACAAAGGGATAGAATCCATTAAATGGGGAAGAGAATGTTTGTTTAATAAATGGTGCTGGCAAAACTGGAGATCCATTTGCAGAAAAATGAAACAAGATCTGT
>NW_006921914.1:2383164-2384174 GCF_000298275.1 Orycteropus afer afer
CACAGGGAAGAGGTAACTATGGGGAGGAAGTGTGAGGGGAGCTGTTGCATTGGGGTAAATTGTAGTCAATGTCATGAGACAAAGTGTATGTTAACTGCTGTATGGAAAGTGAACTCCCTCTGTAAATTTACACCCAAATCACAATTTAAAAAAAAAAAAAAATCCTCACAACTGGACTAATAAGGAATATCTTGATAAATGGAGAAAAGATTGAAGTTGTCAAGGATTTCATTTTACTTGGATCCATAATCAGCATCCATGGAAGCAGCAGTCAATTAAAGGAGGTATTGCATTGGCTTTCCAAGGTGGTAAATCTTTACAGAAGTAGATTGTCCAGACTTCCTTCCAAGGAATGGCTGCTGGGTTTGAACTGCCAGGCTTCTGTTTAGCAGGCAAATCCCTTTGGCACTGCACCACCAGAGCTCCTTACTTACAAAGCAATCGGAAATTATTTCATTCATTTGTTTTAGGATGATTGTTGTAAGGCTCTCCCAGATCTCCCCGAGTGTTTCTTGTCTTGAAATAATACTTAAAAACTTGTGCACTCACTTTCCATCCTTTAATGTTGTGTCTTAACAGTTCGTTGGACTATGGCTGATACCTGACAAGGGCAAGAGCAATCTCAAAAACATGATACAAATTCAAGGATATGCTTAATCTGAAGATGAGTTTTGTTTTGCTTTGTGTGGGACAGACCAGATATGTCATAAGTTGCATGATTATAGTGCCACTGACACGTTCTTCCATGGTCAGCAAGAGAACTGAATGAGAGGTTATACCCAATAGGTCTGAAATGAAAAAAAATATGTAAGTTTTATCATATACAAAATTTATAAAGTGTACATTTTATTTCTTTGTGAAACTGTTCAACTCTCATATTCAGAGATATATACATAATTGATGTAACAAGCAGCACTTCTCCATGAGGAAGTTTATTTTTTAAGTCATAACAATATCAATCAACTTCTTAAAATTCAGGCTGAAGGGAAATGGAAAATAAAATACATTTA
>NW_006921914.1:2385092-2390464 GCF_000298275.1 Orycteropus afer afer
TGAATTTTGTGTCCTCATAATGTGCCTAATACCTCATTTATTAGCATATATAACACTGTGTCCCACGTAACCGACAATAAAAGAAATGAAATTCACTTGCAAAAGGGGCATGGAGACCTCATCTTCTGACTTCTTCTAATTTCACAAGAGGGAGACACAGTCACCATCAGCAGCCCAAGACTTATACCTATGAGACCAGAAATGTCATCACCCTCCAGCCTTTTTACTAACTCTGACACCAACTGTCCCTCCCACACCACTCACTACTTCTCTCCTGGGTTTGATAATTCATTGCAATGGCCACACAGAACTCATAGACAATACTCACAATTGTGGGATTTATTAGGCAAGTAACAGTTACAATTCAGGTTCAGAAACACTCTCAGAATACAATTCTTTGATCAGGACAGTCTCCTCTCTGCTATACCTGCGGGTCTGCCTCTCTGACCCTTGGCCTCTTGGTCTGGTCTCTTCCCTGCTTGGGCAAGTGTTACAAATCTCTTTTAACTCTGCTGATATGTGCACCTAAGGGCACCCACTCTACCAGTGAGCCTCCTGCCCAAGGGCATTCACCTTTCTCACGCCATGGGCCAGCAATCCCACCATTCTGTCTCATGCCTCTGGTTCCTCAGCTGATCATCTCAGCCAGTCATCTCTGCTGGTCATCTCTTCCAAGACGTCCAGTGCCAGGGTCTCAGGTCCAAGGACACACTCTACTCCACCTCCAGCTGTTCTTTCTTGATGGCAGTGATAGCCCCCTTTCTGCCTGTAAGAAGGCTCATTTTAAACCTAGCAGAATGCCAAAACTAACCAATCCCCATATTAGAGTTCCATACACCTTATTTGCATGGTCCCACCCAGTAATCTGTTGGGAGTCACAAAGCCTGGCTAGAAAACCCATACTAAGTAATTCACTGCACCACACACTTGATACATAAATTAAAACTTCTCATGCTAGGTAAATATAAATATTTCCAGTAGGTTTTTTACATTTGCTATGTTGATATTAAAGTATTACCCAGGTTCTATTAAAGGTGTGCTAGATTGTGTTGAAGTTGTCAAAGACTTCACATTGCTTGGTACTACAATCGATGCCAACGGAAGCAGCAGTTAGGACATCAGACAAAGTATAGTACTGAGCAAATTGGCTGCAAAAGACCTCTTTCAAGTGCTGAAGAGCAAAGATGTCTCCTTGAGAACTAAGGTGCGCCTGACACAAGACATGGTACTTTCAGTTGCTTCATACGCATGTGAGAGCTGGACAATGAATAGGAAGACCGAAGAAGAGTTGATGCTTTTGAGTTGTGGTGCTGGTGAAGAATGCTGAAAGTACCATGAACTGCTAAAAGAACTAACAAATCTGTCCTGGAGGAAGTGCAACCAGAATGCTCCTTGGAAACAAGAATGGTCAGACTTCATCTCACCTACTTTGGTCATCTTGTCAGAAGGGACCATTTCCTGGATAAGGATGCCATGCTTGGTAAGATGGAAGGTCAAAGAAAGAGGAGAAGGCCCTCAATGAGATGGATTGACAAAGTGGTTGCAGCGATGAGCTCAAGTATAGCAAGGATCATGGAGCTGGTGCAGGACCGGGCAGTGTTTCGTTCTGCTGTGCATAGGGTCAATATGAGTCAGAGACAACTCTACAGCACCTAACAACAACTATAGATTGTGTAAGTTAAAGTTACAAATATTATTTATAAAACCTGGGATATAACTGTATGTAGATGCTATACAGTTCACAAATTACTTGATTCAAATCATTACAATGGCTGACATATTTGAGTTCCCTCACTTTTGCACATCACTTAAGACTGGAGTTACCATTGATGGTTTACCAAGAGACGTGCAAGAGCATACCCTTGTGTTTATATCATGGCAAAGAGCATGACCTTCCTGACTGGAGTTGCTGGATCAGCAGACGTGAATGTACAAGATGATTTTCTCAAAAAAGACCAGAGACCTGTTATCTATTAATTTAATCCATCATTGTCCACTAACTGCTCATGTTGGATTCAGTTGCATATTGGGTGAATATAGCAAAAATAGACTTGAAAGCACTCCACCACCTCTTGTTTATTAGAAAAAAATAGTATGCACCAAAGAGACCTGCTGAGATAAGGAGTTTCAATTACACAGGAGGGGAATGTAGGAGACAGATGTCAATGAAACTTGTTGGTGTAGATCTGACTCTTTGAAACCTAGGAGGGTGTGGCTCCACCCTTTCAGATCTGGGAGACCATGGCTCCATCCTTTGAAACGGAGTCAGCCCTACTTCCCCTGCTCCTTCCAACAATTCTGCATGTGAAAGCTGGACAATGAATAAGGAAGACCAAAGAAGAGTGGATGCTTTTGAGTTATGTTGGCAAAGAATACTGAAAGTACCAGAAGAACAAACAAATCTTTCCTGGAAGAAGTGCAGCCAGAATGCTCCCTGGAAGTGAGAATGGCCAGACCTCATCTCACCTACTTTGGTCATGTTGTGAGAAGGGACCATTTCCTTGAGAAAGACATCGTGCTTGGTAAGGTAGAGGGTCAGGAAAAAAGGGGAAGGCCCTCAGTGAGATGGATTGACACAGCAGCTACAACAATGGGCTCAGGCATGGCAAGGATTGTGACGCTGGTGCAGGACTCGGCAGTGTTTCATTCTGTTGTATGTAGGGTCACTATGAGTCAGAGCCAACTCTATGGGACATAACAACAACAACGTGTTGTGCCAATTGAGCTTGATGTCCCCTGTGACCCCGCAGACCAAAATTTTTTAACTAGGTGCCAAAGGAGCAAGGAGGTCACATTTTCTGACTTCCTTTAACCCCACAAGAGGAAGACAGAATCACTATCAGTAGCCCAACGCCTATTCCTGTGAGGCCAGACATGCCACCTCCCTCCAACCCTTTCACCAACACTGACACCAACCGTACCTCCCGCAGCACCCACCACCTCTCTGCTGGGTTTGATAATTTGTTGCAGTGGCCACATAGAACTCACAGATTATGGGGTTTATTAGGGAAGAAACAGGCTACTCAAGTTCAGAAAGGCACTCAGTCTCTTGCAGTCTCTCAGCTGACAGTCTCTCTCAGTCTCTCTTAGCAGTGCATGTCTCTCAAGGTCTCTCTTAGCAGCGCATGTCTCTCATGTCTCAGCAGTGTGTGTGTCTCTCAGGAGTGCTTTTCTCTCAGCAGCATGTCTTTTTCAGCCAGCAGTCAGAGAGACTTCTTCTGCCTCTAGGAGGGCTCCTTTTTAAGCTTGACAGAGTGACCAAACTAACCAATTCCAACATCAGAATTCTATACACCTGAGAGAGAGTGAACTTCCCAGAAGATTACTTGGTGCTACACTCAACAGAAATACCCCAGGTGGATAACTTTAACAATTAGGAGCCACTCAGTTGCTCATGGCAAATTCCACCCTGGAGTTTACAAAGACATGACTAGAAAAGCCACACTGTGTAATTTACTACACTGCACTAGGTGAAATTATGAGGGGAAAAACTTTTTAGTTTTTTGGCTCAGCTTTTTTCCTTAGGCTTAAAATCTTTTTATTTCCATATTGTAATTGTGCATTCCAATAGTTGAAACCATTTGAACAACAAAAATGGCACTCCAATAAACTGCATTTTTAGCTGCACAACACCTTGGACTGGCTTTGCTTTTGCTCTATATATTTATTCACTGTTGTCCCAACCAGCTCCTTCCCTCACCAACATGCAAATTATTTTCCTTCCCTGCCAGCCAGAAAGGTCAATGAGAGTGGCAGGCACTGCCTTCCTTGTCAGTAGTTCTTGGATTTTTTTTTTTATTATTTTATGTGAAAAGGGGCAGCACAGACATTTAAACTTCATCCAATCTCTGCATCTCATAAAATTAAACATCTAAAAGAAGGAAAATAAGAAGGCAAGTCTTGTGGAATGTACAGAGCCTATTAGCAGTGCTACCTCATTACTATTCACCCACTTGCTTCTCCTGTTCATTTCTTTGAAGACAGTGGGTTTTTCACTTGCATTTCTGTTTTCAATTTTGATTTACTGAATTTCTCAATTTCAGCCACATCAGGCTTGTCAGACATGATTGTGGAGGAAGCGAGTGAGGAGTGAGCGAGTGGAGTCAGAATGCACAGTGGCAGCTGCTGAGTGGAGGGGAGAACTTATGAGAACAGAATTTCAAGCTGATTTTCTTGGGCAGCCAGGCAGCATAGATCAAGATCAACCTGATCCAGCAGTAGAAGCTGCTAGAAAAGGAGACAAGGAATCAGTACTTCAAAAAAGCACTTAGCCCAGAGACTTCCATTAATATGGTGGAATAGGCAGACAAACTACACAGACCCTCTTCAACAAAGAAAATAGAAACAAATAAACAGATACAGAAGATAATCCTGGAGCCCTGAACATTGAAAGGAAGTATACAGAAGTGGATTAGGCACCAACTAGTGGAAGAACCTGAATGAAAACAGTGAACACAGAGACAGATGGAGTTGTGGACTGTCAGCTACTCTGGCACAAACAACCTGAATATTTTCAAGTGGTATTGGGACCTGAGAATTGACCTAAAGATCATCCCTGGTTGCCAAGGGCCAATGACCAGGAAGGGAGACAGCAAAGAGGGTGACAACCTGAGCTGTGGACTTTTGGCTATCCAGAGGGCACAGCCATTTTGATTGTTTACAAACAATGACCACTTTGGATAATTAAAGTGAATGAGGGTACAGCCATTTTGAATGTTTGCAAGAGGTGGCCATTTTGGATATTTAAAGTGATAGCATTCTCATTCGGATTCCAGGTACCTAAGATTGTCCTGATTACCAAGGACAGCCAGGAAGTACAGTAAGCTGACAATGGGAAAGGAGACAGGTGGTGAGTGTACAACTGCTGCCAACTAGTGAATAGAGGAGCATAGTACCCTGCTTACTTAGATAACATCCAAACAAACAAAAAAAAGAAAATGAAAATCTTGGACAAACCACTCCAACTTACAATCGCCAATTAAATAAAAACACAAAAATGCCACAATGTCTCAGAGACAACAGAGCATCAAAGTCCACACAAAGAAGCAAGATAAAGCAGGAGAAACAAGGGAGCAGAATACAGACCCAGAAGACATCCCCAAGGAAGAAGCAGCATTGGAACTCCCTGATAAGGAATTCAAAAGGATTATATTCAGGTACCTTCAATGGGTTAAGAGATAGATCAAGTAAAACACTGACAAAACTGAGGAAAACACAGAAAAATCTTTAGAAGAATTTTAGAAGAAAATACAAGAACAAAATGACAAAATAAATGAAAAGTTAGAAATGATTCAAAATCTACAGATGGAAATCTAGAAGATGAATATTAAATATTCAGAAATAGGGGAGCTCTGGTAGCATAATGCCTAAGG
>NW_006921914.1:2390735-2392080 GCF_000298275.1 Orycteropus afer afer
AAAAGGAATAACTTAATGGTAATCAGAATTCCAGAACAGGAAGAGATAAATAAAGCCACAGAAAAAAGTTGTCAAAGATTTGTTGGAAGAGAATTTTCCTGGTATGATGAAAGATGAGAATATATCCATTCAAGAAGTCCAGTGAACTCCAAACAGGATAGAACCCAAGAGAAAATCACCTACACATATCATCATCAAACTCACCAAAACCAAAGACTAAAAAAGAATCCTGACAGCAGCATGGGAAAAATGAACAGTTATCTAAAAGGGGTGGAGTTCTTGGCAGAAATCATGCAGGCAAGAAGACAATGGGATGGTATATATAAAACCCTGAAAGAGAAAAATTTCCAACCAAGAATTATATATCCAGCAAAACTGTCCCTCAATATGGTGGTGAAATTAGATAAGCAGAAATGAAGGGAATTTGTTAAAACCAGATCAATCTTACAAGAGATGCTGAAAGGAGTCCTTTGGATAGAGAAGCAACAACAGCGAACAACCAACCATTAACATACATGATGACATAACCCAGAAATCAACCCAAATATGGAAGTATCCAAAATAAATAAACCTACAAAGCTGTAAACAGAGAACCAGAGACATCAATTGACAAATGAGAACAACTACAAACCAAAAAGAGGGAAAAAAATTGTGTAGTTACAGACCTTTTAAATGGTGAGGAAGTTAAGAAAGTTGCAAGATAGAATGGACTGTTCTAAACTCAGGGAGAAAATTATAAATCATAGGATAACCTCAAAGAAAAATGATAAACCTTCACATCAAAATAACAAAGAGGACAAGAACAGATATTGAGCAAATACTAAAACAATAGCAACGAAGGAAATAACACAATTCATAAACAAAACGAGCTCAGCACAGAAAACTATATGGAGCAAAGAAATCAGCAACACCATGAAACAGCACATAACAATATGAGAGCAACAAATTCATAATTGTCAATAATTAAACTGAATGTTAATGGAGTAAATGCACCATTCAAGAGACAGAGAGTTTTAGACTGGGTAAGAAAACATAACCCATCAATATGTGGTTGACAAGAGACACACCTTAAAGACAAAGACAAAAATAGCCTAAAAATCAAAGGTTGGAAAAAGTTATATCAAGCAAGTGGCTACCATAAAAGAAAAGGAGTGGTAATATTAATTTCTGATAAAATTGACTTTAAGACAAAAACCACCATAAGAGACAAGGAAGGACATCATATAATGATAAAAGGATCGATTGAACAACAGGACATAACAATATGAGTCAGATCCGATTCAACAACAGTGAGAGTTTAAGACTCACCCAATGAAAGAGCCCCAAAATACATAAACCAGACTCT
>NW_006921914.1:2392907-2393775 GCF_000298275.1 Orycteropus afer afer
CACTGGCAAATTTAACAAAGGAAAAGAGGGAGAGAATACAAATAACATGAATAAGAAATGAACTGGGTGACGTCACAACAGAACCAACAGAAATCAAAAGGATAATATTGGTATACTATGAAGAAATATACTCCAACAAATTTGAAAATCTAGAAGAAATGGACAGATTTCTAGAAACATACTACTTATCTAAACTAACAGAGGCTGAGGTGGAGAATTTAAAAAGACTCATAACAAAAGAAGAAATTGAACAGGTCATAAAAAAATTACCAACAACAAAAAAAGCCCTGGCCCTGATGGCTTCACTGGTGAATTCTACCAAACGTTCAAAGAACTGACACCAATCCTACTCAAACTATTACAGACCACAGAAAAGGATGGAATCCTCCCTAATTCATTTTATGAAGCACGCATAACCTTGATACCAAACCAGGCAAAGACATCACTCAAAAGGAAAACTACAGACCAATATCTCTCATGAATATATATGCAGAAATCTTCAACAAAATCCTAGCCAATAGACTCCAACAACATATCAAGAAAATCATTTATCATGACCAAGTGGGGTTCATACCAGGTATGCAAGGATGCTTCAACATTAGAAAACAATCAATGTCATGCATCACATAAATAAAATGAAGGAAAATAACCACATGATCATATCAATCAATGTAGAAAAGGCATTTGATACAACCCAAAACCCATTCTTGATCAAAACTCAGCAAAATTGGAATAAAAGGAAAATTCCTCAACATAACAAAGGGCATATATGAAAAACCAACAGCCAACATTATTCTCAATGGAGAGAGACTGAAACCATTCCCCTTGCAAACAGGAACCAGACAAGGATGCCCTCTATCACCATTTC
>NW_006921914.1:2395635-2396154 GCF_000298275.1 Orycteropus afer afer
TCAATAAAATGTATTTTAAAAAAATAAATAAGGCCTTCAAAAAAGCACTTAGCCCAGAAACAGGTTTAACTAGGCATAGACTGGATAGCATATGCTACACTCTGTGGTAATTAGCTTCTACTTCTCTCCTCAACTCTGTACAACTAACTAGTCTCTGAGTCAGCTTCATGTACTGGAAGGTGCTAGTTGTGGAGTGTGACAATCTCCCAGTAATGGTAGTGGCGGCAGCAGCCAGGCAGGTTTTGTGGCACTTCAGTTTGAGTGGCTAGCTTTACAATGTGTGCCTGTTAATGCCTTGCTAAAAGGAAGAGTATATGTTAGAGTCAACAACTTCTCAGTCTTTTTCCACTATTCTTTAAGACACAAAAAGTATTTTGCCCTGCAACTTAAACCCAGGACAATATGATATCAGTTTAATAAGCCAGGTCAAGATCTCTCTGTTGTTGTTGTTAGGTGCAGTCGAGTCGTCTCCAACTCATAGTGCCCTTATGCATAGCAGAACGAAACACTGCCTGGTCC